>NC_140951.1:75554620-76154620 GCF_014529385.1 Adiantum capillus-veneris
GAGAGAGAGAGAGAGAGAAACTTTGGTCCCCATAAACGAACAATTCCTTCCCCATGTCGGGACATATCAAATCTGTCAAAGATGCTAATGGCTTTGTGTTAAAGATGCTAATGTTTTGATTGTAAAGATGCTAATATTCTAAATCCGTACTATTCTTTTCATTATTCTTTGGTTGCTAGTTCAAAATGTCTCTTCAAAATGACTTGTCCACTGGGCTTCAAAATGATGGAGAACGAGCTTTCTTTTTACGAACATTTTCTCGTGCGCTACGAGAAGATCTAGCATCACAATATTACCAAGATTTTGGCAACGCTTGAAGATAAAAGTGTTATGGCTAGAAATAAGATATAACTTATTTTCTAACGGGAAAAAAGTTTGGAATATACAAAAGATTTTTCTTGACTATTTGGTTGATTGGGATGGAAATTTAAACTTAGTGTTGGCAAAAGAAAAGTTAGGCCTAATCAAATATTACAAAGTGACCCACTATGGAGGTGGAAACATGCCTTTGTCATTGATGCACTATAGAATGAGTATGATAATCCGTCTCAGTCCGGAAAAACGACTTTGTACTTATGAAAAGCCTTGGTAGATTCAAAATAAGTTACATAGAAGAATGATTTTATGAGATCATTTACTTCTTGTGAAGTTAAAGTAATTTATGTATTTTCATGTTTGTTTATTTCTCAGAGCATTGAAGTGTTTAACTTTGTAATGGAGAGATAATTTGTGTTTGATGAATGGGCTAGTACCTCTTGGAAAGCCATAGTTTATTTCTCTTAGAGCATGTTGTGTTGTAGCTTAATGAATATTACAAACATCGCTCGTTATTTTTCTTTGACAGTTATGGAGAGAACACAGTTTTGGAAGTGTGATTGCAATTATCTTTGCAAGCATTCCAACAATGGCTGGTGCCTTGTAACCAAGCGTACCTTTTATCACCACAAACAACAAGATGTTCTAGGAAATATCCATCCTTCCATTAGCAAAAAACAAAAAATGGATTCAGAACAAAGACTAGATCTTGCCAATGACCTGAGTGATAGTAGAGCAATTAACCATCTAGCCGAACACATTGATGGACCCCATAATGCAACACCTACCCGAGCCATGGGACAAGGCAAGAAGCCCAACAATTCTCAAAGAAATACCCGGTGCACATGTAACATGTATTGTGCAGGTGGTAGACAAGTTCATGCATCAACCTATTATCGCCATCAAGCTTTGGCACATAACTTTGAAAGCTTCAAAAATAGTTTTGGTTTATCTTCTCCACTAGATTCAGAAGGAAACATGGAAGAGAATGATGAACATCAGGCTCAAGTCTCTGCGTTTGATGATGATGGCAATGACATCATTGATGAGCCAATGTCTATTAGTGAGAATGAAGAAAATCAATCTTCTCCTCTATACTTGGAGCTAGTTGAGAGGATACTAGAGCTCCAAAATTTATGGGATGAACATAAACTACCAATAGGTGTGCAAGATAGAATGCTTCGCATCCTATTTGGAGACTTTGGGGGGGCTAGAGTGATTAAAAATGCTTCCAAGAGAAGCATGGCTAGGCTATTAGTTCAACTTCCTCCTACATGGGAAGGTGACCTTGGAGGGATTCAAATTCCAGCTTGTTGGGATCAATTGCAAACCATGCTTAAAGGTCTTGGCATAGTTTCTTCCTTGCGCTATCGTATCTGCACAGGTAGTGATGTAGCCAAGCATCCACCCAAGCTTCTTCAACCAAGCAATGAGGACAACTTTACAGGAGAGGTTCTTAAGTGCATATGTGAAGGTGGATCATTATCATCGAGGCTTAAACGCGATTGCTTGGAATGCTGCGAGAAGTGTCCAGTTTGTGCCAAAGCAAGGAAATCAATGCTTTCCTTTGACTACATTCCCATCGGGCCTCAACTGAAGCTATTGACAAAGAGTAGCACTTATTGCCACGAGCTACTATGTTTATGGAGGCACAAAGAAAAATGGCTCAATGGAGATGCAATTAGCAACCAAAGAAGCATTGTTGATTTTTGGGATGGACAAAAATTCCAAGAAGTCAAGGACTTTTGGAATCCATCAACATCTTATGAGCTACCAGTTTTCTGCTCTAATCCTCTTTGCAAGAAGTCTTACACTACTTTTCCTACCAATAGACGTTATAAAGCTCTTCAAAATGTTGTGGGAGAACAGTACAACTTTGTCTGCATCGAATGTAAAGAGGACATTGTGTGTAAAAAGAGCCTACAAAAGGTACATAGAAGCATCACATTGTTTTTTTTTTTTAAAGATCTCATGATTTCAAACCAAACTTATTTTTTGGGTGGCCATGTGAATAGGGCGATCCTCGAAATGTAGCATTGTTGCTACATTGGGATGGATTTCAGACATCACAGACAACCCAAAAGAGTTGTGGGGTAGTGGAGGTCATGGTGTTGAATCCAGGAATCAAGTCTTCCATTGATATCTTGCCAGTTTTGTTTATCCCTCAAAGTTGCAAGAAAATTATGAAGGTTTCTGGTGAAGTTTTTGGGGCATTTTTGGAACCTTTGCTAGATGAGCTGGAAAGCCTATATCTAAATGGTGTGGAGGTGTTGTATGACTATCCCATAGAGAAGATCTTTGGTGCCAATCAACAAGGTCTTTCAAAGCTATGCACGCTACGCGCTATGGTTATGATGGTTACAGGCGACCATCCGGCACAGTGCAAAATAGGCCTCTTCAAGAATGGAGGACAAGAGTTTTGCAGGTGTGATAAACCTCAAGAAACTCTAGTACGACCTGGTATAGGATCAAAAGAGGGGCGATACGTCTATAATGAAAATCGCTGACAAGCTAGATATCCACCTTCAAAGAGGACCATTGAGGAGATGACAAAAGCTCTTGATGAGGCTAAACGGTGTTGCACAGACAAAGAAAAGGAACCATCATGGAAAGAAGCTGGTCTCTCAGGAGAGTCCATACTCTGGAGATTATATGATCTATATGGATTTGATCTCTTTCTAGATTTAGTCTACGACCCAATGCATATCTTATCATTGAATGTATTCAAGAAATATATCTCACATTTATTTGAAAGTGTTGAGGCTCCTTTGAAGAAAGAAATCGATGCTGCTATGTTGGTTGTTAAAAAGGCAGCACCTACCTCCATTCGATATGGACGTTGGCCTAACTCCCCAAGCATCTACTTTGCAAGTTTCAAGGCAGAGGAGAACCAAAAGTTCATCCAGTGGTGTCTACCATATGTTTTGAGAGTTGTTAGTGGCATTCCTCTTGAAATGCATGTTTTGGGATTTTTGCTGATTGACATTGCACACAGCTTCTACAACCATAGTAGAGATCATGGATGGTCTTTGAAAGACATAGAAGTTGTGAAGACATTGCTACAATCATGGAGAGTTCGAAATGAAGAAATCTTTGGTGTGAACTCATCAACTCTAGAACATGTAGCTGGTATGTATATCTTGATTTCCTAACAATAAGTTTGATATATTTGTTTAGGAGAATAATCTCTCGATAACTTGTTTATAGGTAATGGTGAGATGCTTGATGATGTCTTGCGCCATGGGTTGCATGACCGCTTTTGGTGTTACATATTTGAGCGTCTTGTAAAGGCATACAGCTCCATCAAAACAAATAACATGGAGGATGAAGCTTCATTTGCAAAGTTCTATTTGAGAAGGTTCTTCACAAGAGCTTTTCAGGCTATCCGTGGTGATAGTGACAATCTCTTACCTTCTGAAAGGTTTTTGAAGGACCTACATTGTGCATTGATTCTTTCTCAAAGCAGCTTGCTATTAGCAGATGCTCCATCACATATGGATGGGCTATTGGTTGTGTCTTTAATTGAAAAGGCTAAATCTATGTGGAGTGATCTATCAAAATATGGAAGCAATTCACCATGCACTAGAAATCTTCTTCTCAAGGGGATTGCAATATCAAAGAAGAGATGCACTTATAGAGATCCTACTAGTGCAGAGAAAACTTATCTAAAGAAGTTTTGGAACATTCCAGAGCAGTACTTCCAATGTTTGGAAGTAAAGACATACCAAAAGGTCCTCTTTAGAGGGGATATATTTAATGTGGGTGCCAATGTCATAGTGAAGGTGGATACCGATGATGCAACGGTGGAACACAGAGGTCACTGGAAGGCTTGTATAACATCCTTGTTCTCAACACAGTTTGATGGAAAGTGTATGCTTTTCTTTGGTGGACGGTATTACAAGCAATGCATTGTGGGAAACGGGGACTCAGAACAATTGTTAATAGATCTAGTTACTCAAATGAGTGTGCTTGAGAAGGCCCCTTTTCCTTTCACATGGGATTGTGTTCGGACCATCTACTCTATACTTCACAAATTTATTCCATTGCCAATACCAAGGAGGCAGAGGCTCATTGCTTATGAGGTGAAGGATTTGAGGTAGCGTGATAGCTTGTTAATGGAAGGAGGTTGTGGAAATGTTCCATTATGGGTGGAGGTCCATGATATAGTTCAAGTGTGCTTGAATAGCGAGAATGCAATACAGATTCAACATGCTGTTGTTAGAGAGACTGAATACGAAAGGAAAAGGGCAAAGCTTGCTTTATTGGAGCATGATGCATATCAACAAAACACTTATAAAGTTTGCAGAGAGGAGCATCAATGGAGAAGTTGGGATACATGTTCCATTCAACTTAAAGATTGAACAGTCACAAAACAAAGAAAGGTTATAAAGCCTGGACAGGTAGCTAGATGGATACCTATTGTTTAGCATTCTCCATAGACATATAATTGTGGTAGCCCCTTTTATTCAATCACTGCTAGTAATCTTGTGGAAATATTTTAGAAAGACTATTGCTTCATGGATGACAATTGTTGTATTCATTGTTATGGTGTTCTTTACATATCTTCTGTATAACTTCACTCATATGGTATGCAAGCATGGCTAGTACATTTGTGGAAGTAGCTTAGAATGCTAGTATACTTGTGGAAGTAGTTTAGAATGACTGTTATTTCATGGATGACAATTTTTGTATTCATTGTTATGCAAGTAGTATACCTATGGAAGTAGTTTAGAATGACTATTGCTTTATGGATGACAATTTCTAGCTTCATTGTTTCGATGTTCTTTGCATATCTTTCTTAGAACCTCATCATAGAGTATGCTAGAACTTTTGGGAGACCTGCTTTATGGATGGAGATTATTGTACTTGTTGTTAGTATGCAAGCATGGCTAGTATACTTGTAGAAGTAGTTTAAAATGCATATTATTTTATACATGACAATTGTTGTATTCATTGTCATAGTTTTCTTTACATGTCTTTCTAAAACATTACTCATAAAGTAATGACAAGTGTGTGTATAATTTTTGAGATAAACTTTGTTACTTAAATGTCTTGCTGCTCATGTGTGTGTTCAATGCTTTGTCTTTTCAGATATGAGTTATCCACAGTTCTTTGTGGAGAAACTACTGTCTTTCTCTAATGAAGAGGCCCTCAAATTTTTAGATTCTTGGAGGGGGTGTCATCTTGGAAATAAGAGAGTTGTTTCTTCTCCATCTAGAATCTCTATAGGTGTTGACACTACTAGCAACGAGAAATATGACCCAATCATATATGAACAGGTGTTTAGGCCTCCACCTCCTAAGCTTAGAGAACCCAATAAACTCTATGGTAGGGATTTCCTCTTAGAAGAGGGTAATAACCGACATAGAGTTCTTTATTCAAACTATGGGTTTGTTAGAGGATGGTTTGCCAAACACAAGCCATTTGGAGACCTTAGAAGAGAAAGAATACCGTGTTGGATGTAATAAGAAAAAATAAAGGTGAGCTTAAGCCTGTAATAGTAGCTGGACAAAATTATCATTGGAAAGAAGAGGACGTTTATACATGGGCCATCAAGTCTCTTGCGGCAAAACAAAAATGGAGAAAAAAGAAACCAAACAATGAATTATCTTCTAGCACCCCAATGGTATGTGTCATTTTGTAGGATTTTCTCTAAGTAATGAACTTCTATTATGTCAAAGTATAATCGAAATGTTTTCATGAGATTAGATAGAAAAAGAAAAAGATGATGATGATGATAACCAAGAATTTCATGAGAATGATGGAGGAGAAAGTGAACTACAAGGAGAAAGTGAGCTAGGAGAATATGGTTCACTCACAAAACTTGTGAGTAATCCTCTAAGGTATTGGAAATTTATATGAAAACTAATGATGAAGAAAGTAATGCTTTTGTTGTTATTGAATAGCTAAAGGATGCTTGTGCACAAGAAACCACTTGTATATCTATTGAAGAAGAAGAAGAGCAACCACAAGCTACTCATGTAAGCACTTCTATCTTAAAATAACAATAATATATGACCGATCATGATAAAATTTGTTATTATGTGTTTAGAGAGAGACGGAAGCAGACATTCTTAAGATGCCATGGGAAAATCATGATTTACAAAGTGATGCTTATGATGTATGTGTGGTTTACTCCTCTCTCTCTCTCTCTCTCTCTCTCACACACACACACACACACACACACACACACACACACACACACACACACACACACACACACACACACACACAAAGATATCAATTGAAATAATTGAGGTAAATTTAGCTAGTTTTGTGTGTATGTGTGTGTGAGATATCCAAATTCAATTGCTTAATGCACAGGCATATAGAAACTACATGCAAGATGAAGAGTTTGTCCAATGCTATCAAGAAAAGGATATGGAAGTAAACAATAAATTAAATGAGTGTGAAGACCATATCACAAAACTGGTACAATTCTAATTCATGTATTTTTTTCACTCTAAAACTTTTTGTTGATTGCACTCTTTTCTTGAATAATTTGTGAAGGGAAAAATCAATGGAAGGACACAAATTATAAGTGGTACAAACCAAGAACAGAAAAGAAAAAGCACACGAAAGCGCAAGGTACTATTTAAAGATGCTTCACATGGAATATTTATTTAATGAAATACTTACCCTACTTAATTTTAATGTTATAAAAAAGCTATGTTTTCCCACTTCTATAGGCTACTTCTAAGATTGAAGAGCTACTAAAGGAGAAAGATCAAGCTTCAAAGTTTTTGAAGCTAAAAAAGAAAAAGGTTTTTTTCTTCACAAGAATAAGATTCTTTAAATATTTTTGCATGTGGCTACAAAATAAAAGAGTGGACTTTAATTGTTTTAGGAGCAGAAATCTAATGGGGGATGTTCAATGAATCAAAATCAATGTGTGTTGGAATTTCAGGTATGCAATAAAAGCTAAAAACATTGCCTTACTTATGTTCACAAAAATAATACGTCACTTTTTAAACCATGTTATTTTGTTATGACAATTATGTAGGCACGAAATTTGTCCAGGGATGACAAAGAAACTATATTAATGAAGTGGCTAAATCTCAAGAAAGTACGAGACTTGTACCACTTGATCAAGCCAACGTATTTTGCTATGCAAAAATCAAATAGTTTCCTCAAGAAGAGAGCAAATGAGGATACTAATAAATCCACTATGTGTGAAGATTTAGTTACATGGCTTTTGTTAGAAGGCCTGATAATTTTTGATTTTGATAAAGTTGGCTCTTTATCCATGAAGGATATCATTGTAACAAATGACAAGTAGTTTTATAATCCAACCACATGATTTAAGAACTATAGCTTACACACGTTATGTAAGCTTTCATTTGTTATACTCATAGCTATCTTTATGAATTAAGCCTACTTTAGTCTCCTAATGTTGAAGTAATCTCTCCTAAATTGTTTGCTCATGGGAAAATTTTTAGATTAATTACTATTTTGTGTCTACATGTTCCTTAATAAATTATTAGGTGAACTATTAGGTTGTTTATAGAAAAGTTACTAGATGAACTACTAGTTTGCAAGCAACCGTTCTTATATATTACTAGATGACTTGTTAGGTCATAACAAAAATTGCTAATTGACTTACTGGTTTGAAAACATCGATATGTAAGGTCAAACTAGTAATTGAGTCAACTCCTACATTGAACTAGTGATCTTTTTACCATATTGAGACTTGAACTGCCATATGGCTATTCAACTCTCCATATAGTAACAAAATTATTATATGTAGCATCTAAGAGTTGTCTCTTACTAGATGTGTGTATTGAAACTAGTGACTCATCTAGCAATCATATATTTTTTACTATATGATAAGCTGTCCAAAGCCCCTTGTGATTTGCAAGGTCGTTAAAAAAAGGCATATCTTTGTGTGTTTAGGAGCCAAGGGGGTGAGAGGGAAAATAACGCAGGGCGTGCTGTAGGGTGTGTGTGTGTGTGTGTGTGTGTGTGTGTTTGTGTGCGCGGAGTCAAGGTGTCAAGAGGGAAAAAAAAGAAAACGCAGGTGCCGCGTCTGGCTGGAACCCAGGTCTGAAAAAGAGAGAGTTGTAGGGTGAAGAGGCAGCATGCGCTACAATCAGCCGAGAGTGTGTGTCTTGGTGTGGGGGAGTCAAGATGGCAAGAGTGGGGCGAGGACAGGAGAGAACCACTTGTAAAGAGGGAGAGGGACTCAACGTGCATGACAGCAGGTGAGAGAGAGTCCGAGCGTAGTGGTGGGTGTGGTTGGTGTGAGCAGGTAACGAGGGAGATGACTCTGGCAGTAGACGACTGAGAATAGAGAGCTATGTGTGAGTAGGGGAGAGAGAGTAGTCGCAGGTCGGTTGAGTGGTGCATCGAGGCGAGAGTAGCAAGAGGATGTGGTGGCTAGAAGCCGCTGCATGCGAACAAAGAGCCGGTAGGTGTGTGGAGGTAAGAGACCCGGGGCCGGGAGGGGGGGGGGAGGGGTGTGGTGGTTGAGATACGAGTGCCGCAAAGACACTGGAGTGGAAAGGTGGTAGGCAAGCCAGGCTGATGAGAGGTGTGCTATGTAGATGGTGCCAAACACTCCTTAGAGGAAGAGAAGGTCGATCTATGTTCACAATGACGTGATTACATCCGAGGCTGCAGTGATATTTGCGTCCATGGCGGCCCCTGCTCTCTCAACACCTTTCCAGCCTTAATATGTCTACCAAAGTCCACAACCTGTACGTGTCCCATTTCAAAGTCTTGGTGGTCAAGCTCAAATTGTGTAGATCATGCTGAAGTTTCAGGAAAAGATACTAGCCAAGCTAGGGTCGATGTGCTACATGTCGGGGATTATGTTCTCCTGCTCGCATGTGCACAACATCGAGAGGGAAGATAAAATAAGTATTGAAACTGTTCTGGCTGCCGTAATGGAGACGACGCAAGATGCTGCTCATACGCATTCCCTGCTGTGCGACCGAATTGTCTCCCAACAATCTTACTCTGCACAATATAGCAAGGCTTTCCTAAGAGAGCTCTCAAAATTAAATGTTATCTCCACTCTATGGATACAATTAAGATGTGATTAGCAAAGACATCATGCGATTAATGGAAATTTAAAGCAAATTGTTAATCATAATCATACTACTTAGAATCAAAGTTGCACTTGTCTTTGCATGCGTAGCCTTCATAATGTTGAAATTGATTGGAGCGTAGTCCTAGGCTTTGATACCACTTTTGCAGGTGGGACCATCATAATGACAACAGCACACCTATTACCTGCATACACACTCCTCTACACCGGGATACCATGCGGGTGCGCGCGCGCGCACACACACACACACACACACACACACACACACACACACACACACACACACACACACACACACAACTTTGACGAGCTTGAGTCCACCTTCCTTGTAATTTTAAAAAAAACGAGGAGTCGTCTCCTCTAGGTATAATGAGCCTTCATTTCTTTATTGATTATACGAGTGGAAGACATTTCCTTTACTCTCTCTTTGCTCCTCTTTGTGCTCGTACATGCACATACACATCCACACCTTCGCGGCATTCACGCACACACACCCGCTCTACTCGATTCTAGCTGAATTGCAAAACACACACACACATAAAGCACCTAGCTTAAATTGCACCCAACAAGAGATACATGGATGACCTATCACTAGCCAATCTTGCAATATAGTGAAGCACATGATAAGGTTTTAAAACATCTTAGCTAGCCCAAGTTGGCTCCATCTATCTTGATTCTTTTGAATAAAGAGGAGTTTTTTTTAATAAAACCCTCATCTCTCTCTCTTTCTCATAATTTATGAGGGCCTTTACCATTGCTAACCTTTGAGACCGTTGCTCCACAACACTGTAGCGTGTTTCAACCCTTCTCTACCTCGTCCACTCGTAGCCTGCGAGATTATTGTCTCTAGGCAACCCTCGGGGTTTATGTTTGTTCAATAGCCCCTCTAATACACACTCTACTATCCTGGCTTCAGCCTCGCGCTCACACTCGTGCACCTTGCTGGTGGCCTTGATTCTTCTTGACCCTGATGGTTTTCGGCGAGGAAATCGACCGCTGGCATCGTGTTGGCCTTGACTGCTTGTGGCATCATATGCTCTCTCTCTCTCTCTCTCTCTCACACACACACACACACACACACACCCACACATACTCTATATCTCTCTCTCTCTCTCTCTCTCTCTCTCTCTTACAACTAGGGTCGTAATTCTCAGTTACAGGATATTAGACATACTCTCTCCCCCTTGTTTAGCTCACATTGGTGCAATTCTCTCTCACAGTTTCTTCGCTCAGGATTTGCTTGCCCTTGCCATCTTGCTTCATGTCACAAGCTCTCGGCCTCTCTCATCGCTTGCACGCTCCTATTGAGGTGTTTGGGTCTGCGCTGGATAGTGGAAAAACCCTACGTTCCTATGGTGGTTAAGCGCCATCCTCTTGGCAAGCCAAACTCATCATACAAACACTCAGGTATCGATGCTTTCTCAGGTCTTAATACATATCGATTCTCAATATGTTCTCTCATGGCTTGCGATACACATTAGCACACAAACGTATACATGCACTTCGTGAATTTGACAAAGGTAGGCAATTGGAGCAATCACATCGGCTCAGTAAACAAATCAAGAATGCATATGGAAGCTGATGGAAGCACACACGGAACGTGATCTCATCACAACTTGACTTTGAAGAAAGCAGTCTACTATATCTGACTCTGATTTTCAAAGCAAAATGTCCATCAGGTAGGTGCACATGTACCTACTTAGAACAGGCTGTGCTAGTTCTCATGTATTCAAAATTATATGTTCATTTGGTGTTTTTTTCCTAAACCTATATATGAATTTTTAAATATTAGAATGAATTGACTGGAAGAGCATGATCTACATTCATAACATCTGCAGGTATGTATACGTTAGCATCTGGTTGGAACGCCTTAAACCTCCCGTGGAGGGTCTCGCGAGAGATGGCATATACTAATTGGGAAGTCGTTTAAAGCTTTTTTATATATTGTGATCATTATGATACACTATCTGGTGGCTCTGTATGAAGAAGGATGAGTTGGAAAAAAATATTGAAGTCTTCTGCTTAGAACAAAACATTGAAGTCTTCTCTTTTGTATGAAGAAAAAACATTGAAGTTATAAAAGTTCACACATTACATTGCAGGACAGAAAAGATGTGTGGACCTAGCCGTGTCTTGAGAAAGATAGCAATCTGGCTTTTTGTACAAACAGTTCATTTTGCAAAATAAATTGCATAAACTTATAAACTTAAATGCACTGAGAAATCTATGGTTTAATGACTTTTGCTTTCAAAATTTAAGAAGGAATTTGGGTATAAGCCATAAATGGTGAGCCGTAAACCTTCCGTGGAGGGTCTCATTGTGAGATGGCACCAACTAAATTTTTGAAAATTTGTTCGATTTACAAACAAAATGCTGTCCGATTTTGACTAGGCAAGTAATGTTAACCGTACATATTGAGAACTTGGTCTCTTTGATTCAAGCTGGAGTGACATAGTGACTCCTACTTAGAAAAGTATAGTGACCCTTATTAAAGTGACAATGATGGTTAAGTTGTATAGATGGTGGCAAAGACCAGTCGTAGATAGAATCTTTGGTAAATTTGATACTAATTATGATTTTTATATTAAACCCAATCCTCTTGTTGAGCGCCTCAAGAGAGGTCAAGTTCATAGAGCTTTGAGAAAGCTATTTCAAATTGCAGCAAATTGATGCATTAAATGGGCTAGATTCTCTTACACACTTAGTTTTTATTGAGATAATTGGTGGAAAGGGTATAGACATTGCATTCATATTCTGGCATGGTGATTGACATTACATAAGCTAAAAAATCATTGATACTGATGGGTTCGTGAGGACTATTGATTCTCATGCATGATTGAACATATATGATATGACGGGATGTTCAAAAGGAATTACTTGCAAAGTATATTAGTCTCTAATATGTTTTGAGGATGCTACCATATTTTTGAGCTAGTAACATGTGATATACTGCTGATTTTTGATACATGAGATATATGTTAGTTCTTGAAGCCGTAAACCCTCCGGTGGAGGCTCGTTGGCAGATGGCATAGACTGAGGTTTTTGAAATACTACTTCAATTACAAAGGAGGTGCTGTCTGATTTTTGCTAGGTGTTCTACATTGATAGATAACCCAGAAATACATAGATATTTGCATCATATATGGTAATCGACACTAGTGGTTTTTTGAGAGAGCTCGGTGAGTATTGGGATACACATGCATATACATTTAGATTTTATCTTACTTGAAATCTTAACTTAATAGTCAATCCTAAGGGTAAGCTGCAAACTAGGTCTACAGGTGTGACATGGATGACAACTAAATCCAGTGTTGACACCTGCAAAAAGCACAAACATAGCCAGTTCTAAGTGAATGTTTTTGTCTGGATGCAGATAACAACTGGATCCTTCTCCATGTAGATGTAGTGGAAGCTCATCCCAAAGGGTGGACACACAGAGATATAACATTAAGATATCAATTTGTAATGATCAAAGATCAAATTTGTGATCTAAATGACTGTATTATCCATCAGATATAGAATGTTGTATTGCTGTATATGAAATGTTAATTGAGTTTTATGTCATCTTGTTTTAAAATACTGTTATTTAATATATTATTTAATACAATTATCTAAGTATGGTTCAATTATGAGGGGATTTTCATACTTAAAAACACACACACACACACACACACACACACACACACACACACACACACACACACACACACACACACACACACACACACAGAGAGAGAGAGAGAGAGAGAGAGAGAGAGAGAGAGAGAGAGAGAGAGAGAGAGAGAGAGAGAGAGAGAGAGAGAGAGAGAGAGAGAGAGAGAGAGAGAGAGAGAGAGAGAGCATTGGGTACAATCATCCCCCCATGCCTAGAGTGAGCTGGCTTCCTCTGGGCATGTATTTATATTATTTCTAGAAAAAGGACAGCTCATAAATGAGACTATTTACATTCCACTTTGGGGATAAAGACTTTATTGAAATAACTATTATTGAATTATTTCATGTCCTGCTATCTGGTGTCAACCACCTGCCCATGACTCAGCTACAACTGACCTGCTACATCATGTACACATGATCATAAGTGTTAGTATCCAACTTCTCAGAATCCATTCCATAACACATGGTGTGCATTTTCTTGCTCCTATGGCCGCTATAAAGTAAATTGCTCAAAGCAAAATAAACTTGGACCATTTGGATTGATCACACTCATTGCGGTAAGAGTACTATACCTTAGCACCCTAGATCCCATTGTTTAGGGTTTATTCAAGAATGAGGGCTTGTTATTGCTAGACAAGTGACCATTGGACTATTTATTGATTGGTTTATTGGTTACCATCAACCTTATCTTTTTAAAAGCAACACAATGATGGGTGGGAATCTCTAAGTGAGCATGTTGTCCAAAAAAAGCTGACAGGGTTGACCTAGTTCCCTCCACCATAGAGGTGTCTGACGAACACATGACCTCCCAATGGGGAGCTTGACGCCCTAACCAATTGGTGTGTGCATTTCATTGCTCCCATTGTCATTTCATGTAAAATAAACTACCCTAGCGAAAAGTAAACTTGGATATAAAAATTAAACTTGGACCCATTGGACATATCACACCCATCTTAGTAATAGTGCCTCACTACAACACCCTAGATCCTACTATTTAGGGCTCATTCAAGAGCCCATGATATGAGGCTTTTTTGTTGTTAGACAAGTACTCATTGACTTATCTACTAACTAGTTTATTAGTTACTATCAATCTTATCTTTTTTGAAGCAACACATTGGTAGTACTTATTTAACCAAATCAAGGAATGCTTTGTCACAAAAAATTCCATTTTGGATTCTCATCGATTCTATGATCAAAGCTATTACTAGGGGCACAAATTTTATAGTTTTTTTCCATGTAATTGTCAAGCGAGTACCTTCCTCAAGCGTATACATGCACACAACACATTTGGAAAATAATAGGGTGGGATTCATAGATGGAAATCCAAAATGAGTATAATCTCAACCCCCAACCTCCGCAAAGTTTGGAAGTTGATTGCATAAAATTTTACTTGGATGTCCAATTTTGAGGGGATGTGGTGACATTAATTTCCTTTGAAGGGCCCTTTTGAGACCTCAATATTCCCTTAATGTTTGCATGATCACGATCCATGTACCCCAAAGACAATTTAAGCCAAAATCAAGAGCATCTGATAGAGACTTCTTCTAGGCAACAGAAACCGAAATTTGGGGGCAAATTGAAATAGAAACACACTCAAATCAAAAAGAAATTGGGCAAAACTTTCAAAAGCTAGTCAAAATAACCAAAATTTGGGTTTTTCAACTTTTAGTGTTCCAAAATTAAAATGCTTTGGGGAATAGCATAGACAATCACTTGACCAAGTTTCATGTCAAAATGAGGTCAAACATGGATTGCGATGCATGTACCTTGTCAATTCGAGTAGTAAGGTAGCTGATACTATTTGAAACACTTCTCCCAAAAGAGACATTGGCAAAAAAGTTAAAAAACTTAATCAAAAGAGCAAAACTCAGAATCTGGCTGAAAATCACCAAGTAGACACATGATTTCACTTTAAGTGGCAAAAAGTGATCCAAATCCTTTTTTTTTTTGGGAGTAGGCTATAGACATCATAAGTAACCAGCAGGCCAAATTTTAGGTCTACAAGTGAGGAAACATGGATCATGATCCATGTACCTAATTTGAGATTTTGGATAGAGACTTTACCAGCCTGTAAAAGCAGAAGGCATTCCAAAAAATGCTTCCCAAAGCAAGGTAGCTAAAAGAGTTTGAAATGTGGGTAAAAAAGGCCAAAAAAACTTCCAAGCTGAAAATCACCAAGATAAACCTACGGTTTGAATTTTGACTGACCTTGTCAAGTCTAAACTACACAAAAAGATAGCTAGCGTCAAGGTACCAAGTGCAAGCTGTGTGTCAAGTTTTATCACATTCTGTCATTAAGGTACATGGATCGTTATCGGGTACATGGTTCAAAAAGCGAGCCGACGAGAAGGCGCAGGGCCTTTGGTTGTGAGAGGCGTGTGTGAGAGAGTACAGTAGACATAGAAAACTCTGAAAATTAATAAACCTTACGTAAAGCTTAATCAAGAACCAAAGTGGGCCGTTAACGACACCATCACTTGGATTACATAAGGATTAAGGAGTTTAAGCTCCTTACAAAGACTAAGTGGGCCATTAACGGCACCATAACTTATCAACAAGATTAACATAATTTAAGCTAATGATGATGGAGAGAACGATGGAAAAACCTTGATCGCCTCGAGCTCTCCCCCTTAAGGCTCTTTTCTTCTTGGGTGTAGCTCTCCTCCTATGTAGTTCCTCTCTTCAGTTCAATTGCAAAAACACTCTCCAAAACTCCTCCCTCTGATTGCAAAAAAGAACTTCAAAAAACACCCCTGAGAGCTCCTCATGAAACTCCTCTCCTCAAGACTGAGCTTCTTCTTTGCAGACCTCTCTCAAATGGCAAAAAATTGGCCCCTATATGGGCGTGGGCAAAGCCCCCTATTTTTATCAAACATTTCTTATTTTAGCTTTGCCTTTTGCATGTGAACACCCCTATCTTTGGGTTCCTTGAGCCCCAAGGATTCATTGCATGAACACTTCCTCCATTGGAGCCTCAATGGTGCCGTCGATGCTCCCCAATTGTGTCTTCAAAATTGTTTGTCCTGTAAGGGTGCGGGAATGCCTACAATGCCATGTCATCACCCTCCTCAAGCGCCACCTATCGATCGGCTGGCTCTACAACGCTACCGTCACTGCCCACTTGCCAAAACTTACCAGTGTACGCTTGTCAATGCCCTTAATAGTGCGAGAAATGCACTCCCATGGCCAAGGTGTCTAAGAGCTCCCACTCCACAATGTTACCCTCAATGGGGCACTTGTCTGGCCTATAAAGTCTACCCTCATGGGCCCTGGTTTTGCAAGTGGGACCATTAGCAGCACCACGTGGAAATTTATGGTGCATTGGCCTCCAAGGCGTCTCAAACCCACCACAAAATCATAAAAAAACAAACCACTTTTTCATCATCTTCCTTAGTTTGCCACAAGGTTCTCAATGCTCCTATCACCGAGCCATCAAGTCTCGACAAAACTTCATATTTTTTACTTCAAGGCGCTCCGCCTTTGCCACTTTTTGATCTTATCGGACCTGCCAATGAAGGCCGCAAAAATGGTAGAAAACATTTGCAACCACCTGGCTGGCAACCACCGCCGATTTCAATTGCTTGTTGATCCGGACTCCGTTTGACTTGCCATCATATCCAATGGCCTTTACATAGTGTATACTTTGCATACAAACCCTAGAAAGACTGTAAAAATTCCACATGGCACATAGACCGAGACAACGAACTTGGCACATAACTGGTCCCCAATGAAACAAAATCAAGTAGAGCATCATCCAACAACTACATAAGGTCATCATCAACTGCATAAGGTCATCATCAACTACATAAGGTCATCATCAACTGCATCTGAAAAAACTTGCTCATGTATGAATCTAGATTGATTGGTATCCTTAGCATCTGTATTTGAGAATCCTTCCAAAGCTTCATCCAATAAGCATATAAGGTCTAGGTCCACCGCTTCAGAAGGTTCCTCCATCTTGCACATCTCAGGCTGCTGCAGTAAACTAAGATTTCCACATATGACATGCATATAAACACATCTGTTATAAAATGCTTTTCAAGTCTTTCACCCTCATCCAAATATCTTTGCACTTCTGTAGCACAAAGTTTACCATGCACATTGAAAATTTCATCTACTGCCCTGTTTGTATCATCGACACAATGAAACCAATCATATTCAACATCAAAAAATTGCAGTTCACTATGCACCCCCTGTGAATTAACATCATCAAGTTCATGATCATTCTGCCTTAGTGTGAGCCCCGTGTTGCAAATTCTTGATAGAGAAGAAGTTTACTCCCCCTCTAAATCATTAACAAATTTAGGATCAGCTTGCCACTTCAGTAGCTCTGGGTCATAGAAATTTGTCAAAGAAGGCGTCTACACCCCCTTTGATTCATCATCATCACATTCAAAACCAATTTTCCACTTTGGTAACTTGGCTTCAAAAAAACTTGTCAATGAAGGAGTCTGCACCCCTCTAGATCAACATTTTGCAGATCTTCAAACACATACTCTTGCTTAACCAAGTCCTCAAAATCTGGTATATCCAAATTTGGAAAATCTAATATACCCAAATCCATGGTCCTATTGCTCTCAACAGTAGCCTTGCTTTGACCTATAAAATCTGTATCATCAATCAAATCTATGGTAGAATCTGTACCAGGAAAATTTTGCTCTAATTTTGAGTCAGTAACAAAAGTATCGGTTGAAACCGAATCTTTTTGCATGTCTACTTGAATATGGTTGCACTCATTCACTTGCACAATTTCTTCTTGAGCTTTAGCCACTTCGTTGTTTTGATCCTTGATTTCTTTTCCTCCTGTACTAGATGTATAGGTTCTTTGCAAAATTCACTCTGTATACCTTGAGGCTATAGAGCCTCACCCTCAAAGACTTCTACTTCATGCAAGGCATCTGCTAAACCCAACTTTTCATACACTGCTTCAACTATATCTTCATCATTAGCTTGTAAGAAGGTAGCATCTTGTACAATACACTCATCAATCACGGCTTCTAATTTTGATGGTACTTGTCCTTGAATATCTGCGTAGCTTGGTAGACTTGGACTCTGTTCTTGATCGCTTGCATAATGCTCATAACTTACTTGTACAATAGCTTCTTTGAAGTATTCCCAGTTGTCATTACAGGCTTTGGTAACCTCTTGAATCTATTCCTTCAATTTGAAGTCACTAATTGATTAAAATATCTGATCATTAACTCTTTTGGTATCTCTCTTAACTTGGTTTTCGACTCATAACACTCTAGGTAACCTTCTGGATCATATCCATCGAAGATTCATCTCTCGTCGTATACTGCATCTAAAGCTGCATCCAAAGCTTCATCCATTTGTTTTTTCTTCTTTACGGTCTCCATTTCAAGCAGATATCCTTGAACTAATTGAAGCATCTTCAAAAAATCTGGAACTATTGACTTATCATCAAAATTGTTTGCACTTAACTGTGCAATCAACTTCATCATCTGCTCTAAATTCTGCATCTTTACCTCCCACCCTGGCTCATTTCACGTCGGGTTCACCAAAGATGTCGGAGGATACGTGTTCAAAACGTGAGCCAGGTAGGCATCGAGCCTTTGGCTATGAGAGGTGTGAAAGGGAAAGAATAGCAAACACTAAAAGCTCGAGCAATCACCGTAATCTTCAATTAATTGAGTAATCCTTTGAGTACAACTTAATCCTTAGCCAAGGTAGGCTCTTAATAGCACCTCACTTGGATCATCTGCTAACTAGGAGTTTAAGCTCCTTTTTTACATGATTAATCGGGCCATTAATGACATTGGGCTTAACATGATGACTAATCAATCTCTAGCTGATGACGGTAATGGAAATTCTCTTTTGCCACTTTAACTGTTTCAAGTTTCCCTTGGATTCTGAAACTTTTCTCTTTCTATGTCGATCTTTCCCTGCTTCGATAGCACTCAAGAGATTTCTCTGTCCTACTGCCTCAATTACCAACAATAAGCTGCAAATTTTTGCTTTAATTATGTTCAGGATATGTGTGCCCTTGATGAATTCTCTTACCAATCTCGATAGAGTCGGCTTACTTGCTCCTTATGGGATGAGAGGGAGTCAGATTCTTCCTTAAGATTCAAGAGAGAGACCACCTCTTAGCTTCCTCTCTGACTCCTTGCTTCCTTCTTTTGATCCTGCTACTTGCCTTCTGCTTCCTCGGTTTTCTCCTTGTCCGCCTTCGTTGAACGCGAGAGAGAAAGACCTTTGTCTTTGAGTACCTTCTTCTTACCCTTTGTTGCGTCAAGGTCGAGAGGGAGAGAGACCCATCCTCTCTTTGATTTTCAAGCACGAGAGCGGGAGAAAGCCTTCATTTGGTTCTCCCTTCTTCTTGACTTTGCTTACGAGAGAGAGAGAGAGAGAGAGATGAGAGAGAGATCTTGATTTGGCTCTCCTCCTCTCCAGGATCCTTACACTTCTAGGGTTTCGCCTTCCCCTCCTTCGCTCTTCCTCCCTTCACGCTATGCTCTTTTCCGTGGCCTGAGAGAGAGAGATATCTCCCTTCCGTGTCATGGCTTGAGCAAGAGAGACAACCCCCCTTCTCCTCTCATTGCTTGGCCTCGAATATGCAACCCTTCCTTCTCAAGCACTCGTTGCGATTCCTCTCCTTCCTTTCTAAATTAAGCCCCTCCACATAGTCACGGCGGCGTGACTGACGTGGCATGGGACCCTTCTAATGACGTGGAAGTCTTGAATATGGACTGTGCGGAATTGGTCACAACCGGCACCGAATAGGTTTGCTTTCACTTGCTATGGAATTTTTTTTTCATTGCCACGCTCATCCGATGCTCATGGCACGCGATGTGAGCTTTTTTCCCCTGCTTGCGCTCGTGCTCGCTGCTAAACACCATCGCCTCGCTTCCTCTTCGCTTACACACTAAAGCTCCCTTTAATTTACCAAGTGGGCGGCCCTTAGTGCACGTCCATTAGTGGGCGGCCGGTTCCACCCAAGGACACCCCATTTGGCATACATAAAGGCACCATATTTGGCATGCACATCGGCCAATCAATACACTCCATGAGACGTCATTTTGGACAATGAGCTCATCAAGAGCTTTTTGTGCTTTTGTAACGGCACTACATTAGGCATACACGGATCGATTGGGCGGCCAAAATCAATTGGCTTCTTCCTCCAATAGTCCTTGACTAACAATATCATCATGAATTTTGCCGCCATTTTCCATGACACAACCTTCAGGGCTGCTAGTACAGGTGATTGCATTTTCAGAGAGACCCTCGACTTCGTGTCTGCTTAAGCCATAGCCGTGTTGGGCATTTCTTGCTATCAATAATCTCTCATAAATAATATTTTTGTCAGGCACAACATATTAACCAAAGCATTGCTGCATGAGGACGTTCCAAAACTTGGTTGAAGTCAAAAATTCCCAAATGGCACACCAACCGAGCCGACCAAACTGGTACAAAACTGGCCCCCGATGAAATTTAATATAGCAATAACTTGGTAACTGTAACTTCGATTAACTGATCTGAAAAGTTTGACGCACTCCAAAAAGTGAGCACTTGAGGCCCGTGCATTCACTTCATTTTTGTCCCCTCAGCTGCAGTTGCCCAATCCGGTACAAGTCTCAATCTTCAGACTGCCATAACTTTTCACCGTAGCTCCAATCGACAAGCCGTAAAGAGAGGCCGGTAGAGCACTTCAAGCACTGCAGTTCTAGATCACAATATCCCATATGTGCTCACTTCAAGCATATTCTTTTTTTTAGCATCATTAAGGTATCTATTGGCCCTTTTAAACAACATCTAGCATACATTAACCATTAAACTTGGCATGTTAACAAGCCCTGATCACTGCTCAATAAATGTGTAGGCTTCAAAGAAGCTTAACTTGCATTTCTCTGCTCTTTTTCCCATCATGGAAGCAGAGCTGCACGAAAACGTTATCCAATGAAATCTTGTTAAGTTTAAGAATTATCCTTTTAAAGATGCTAGAGGGATGCAAGGAACCTAGCTTAAGGATAATATGAACCTTGTCAATGCTTACAATGCTATACTAGAGTAAGCGAATGAAAATGCATTTTAAATGAACATTTTTTTTGTCTTATAAGACTCATCCTCTTTCTTTTATTATGCACAAAATTTAAGAAGTATGTATGCTTAGGATCATGTTTGTGGTGACAACATCTCCCAAAAACCAATTAGTAGAGCTTGTCACCCTACTTTGGAAGTATGATATCGACTAAAGAGCAGACATGCTTGCTGCAGCTAAGTCTCCCGAGCACCAAATGAATAAGTAATCCATTTTGGAATGATGTTGTAGGGTGAAAAAGGATCCTCTACCCGCTAAGAAACATGGACTAATGACTAGGATTTATCTTCTCTACCTCATAGTCGAGGACGACTATGATTTCAAGAGAGAGGTAATGTCATAAAATATAATATCTAACTTTACCAAATGATTTTCTCATATTAAACTGATCATTTAATATGTAAAGATAAAAGAGGAACAAGAGTAAGGATATAGATATGTGCTTCTAAACCTATTTCAATAGGGGACCAAAAGGAGAAATGGTTGCATCTCAATAGGGGTCCAAAAGGAGATGGTCTACCAAAGAGCAATGTGCAATAAGTGCTTCTAGATTTACCTCAGCAATGGACCACGAGGAGAGATGGTTACATCTCAAAGGGTCCAAAAGGAGGTAGTCTATCAAAGAGCAACGTGTATCTAATGGAGCTTAAAAGACCGTAGGGTTAGCTTCATTAAAGACCTCCAAAAGTTAGTGTTAAAAAGTCCTTTGACCTTAGACAAGCTAGGACTGACCTTGAGGTGGGAATCCTACCCAAGAATGAGATGCTTGTTGGCTTGCTAAAAGTGCTTAAAGTGTTTGTGGGAACCTTGCCCAAGTTTGAGGTGATTCTCATACTTAAACGATTAAGGTTCTTGAAGTGTTCAATTCAAAGATATACTCTCAAGAGGCATAAACGGTTTCCATGCTTAATTGACTAAGTGTTTGAAGTGTTCAATTCAAACCAAATGACTTAAGAAGCATAAAAGACACATGTCAAAATCCTCCACATGTGGCCTTCATGATGTGCTTGAATCCTATTGGATAGGCTTTAAAGGGGTCCAATGAGAATTTAGATGCATAAAAATAAATAATTAAGTTCTTTCTCTCAAAGAGGAAAAAGAGGACACATGTCCAAATGATATAATTAAATAATAAGAGAGAGAGAGAGAGAGAGAGAGAGAGAGAGAGAGAGAGAGAGAGAGAGGTGGACCAAGCATGAGAGGGGGGGGGGGGGGGGGGGGGGGAGGGGGGAGGTATACACTCCCACATAAACACACACACACGCAATCTCATTGTGTGAAGTGCAAAGTGCAAGAGCTCCATCTCCTTCTCCAAGCTTGTTGAGAAGTTGAGAGCCTACACCAACACTCTTGGCTATGGAATGCAAATCCAACCAAGAGCCATGCTTCAATGCTTAAGCTTGCCATCTTATTCATCTTCATTACTATGCTATTATACTATGCTAAGCAAGAAGAGTGATGATAAGTGAGGAACTATTTCTTTATCCTATGAATGATTCTTCTTCCTCTTCCCTACCCTCATTCCCCGCTAGCTCTTTCCACCTTTGAAGGTGTTTGAGGCCTTGGGATAGTTAATGCTTTTTGCAAAGTTTATGTTATGCTTGTGATGCATGAAGCTTCCATTTTCATAGAATCACCAAGGTCACAAGGAACACAAAGATTGTATTGTACCATGTCTCTCTTGATGGGAGAATCTATAATACAAACGCCTTTTGGAGGGGGGACCGACTCCGAGTAAATCCGGTCCTCAACTATTGTCATGTTCTCTAATACTCTCTCTCTTGCAAAAGTATTGTTCATGTGCAAAGTCAATTAAGTACTATGTTTATGTTGCTACCATCAATTAAGTTCACCCTCTATGTTCTCAAAGTGATTTCACAAAAACGATCTTTAATTCTCTTAATCCCGCTATTCTTAAAGTTTATAGACCATTTTCATTACACAACGTAACGTAGACTGTTAGCAGTAAGCTAACACAGATACCACAGATACCATTTTTCGAAGTTCTCATTGTAAAAACACTTATTATTTTGATAAATTGAGAATATTGTAACTCCTAATTTTTGGATAAACCTTGTAATTGATGAGCCGGGGCTACAAGCTTTTAGATTGTATCAACCTGTCATTACCCATCTTCGTTAGAACTCCCAGATTTTTTGACCACCAAAAACCTTGGCTAAGGTATAAAAGCTAATTTTTGTAAGTTATTATTAAGTTATGGATAATGAAATACACAGAGTGAGCTAACAATGCTCACTCCTCTCCTTCTCACGCTTCCTACTTCCTCATCGGTTGTCACATTGCAGTCGCGTTTGTTGCGTTGTAACCGTAGGTAAGAGCTCTACGCATTGACATAAGCACATCATAGTAATTCGTAGCTTTTGGCGTCGCAACCCGTGGCCTAATTCCATCATAACTAGGAATTTACACTTTCAAATCAAAAACTAAGCATAGGCGGGGTATTGGAGCCGCATTGCTAAGCATTTAGATGCATTATGGGTAGAAAACAACTAGGTCAAAAATCCACTGCTGTTAATAATTGCGATTTTGGAACTTGATCTACAGTGGGGTTTTAGACCATAAGCATGTGTGCTTAGGTCTTATAAACATGTCCTAAAAGTTTCATTATGTTTTGATGTCATTTGATGCTATAACGGATGTGATTTGTTCGCCGATGAGCGATTGGCTTTTGGTGATTTCAGTCACTTGAGTGTAGCTCGAGTTAGATGCAAGTTGTTAGTTGTTTTCCGATTGACAGCCTCTTGTAGCCTTTATGCACTAGCTGAGTCAGCTTCATCCCATGGATTGACAATTTAATCGTGGTTCTTGCTAATACTGCAATAAGATAGGATGGTGAGGCTAGACATGCGTCCCACATTTGGCACCGTTGCTGGGGATCGAAGAGACCTAAATTAGAAAAAAACACGAGCGTCTTGTGAAGTTATCGTTTAACTTCCTCTAGGATTGCATAGAGTTCAAAACTTTCTTTCAGAAACCACATAGCCTAAGATTATCGTCTTTTGCTGTGTAGAGGTAGCTTGGAAGTAATCATACTTATTGAGTGCCTTTAGGATTATAGGACTGTAGAAATAATTTAGGATTTTGAGGATGATTACTAGACGAGACAAGTCTTAAGATCAATGCTTAGAAGACCTTAAAAGATAAGAAAATGAGTGTTTGTGGACACTTTCCACAACTCCATTGCATGAGAATCTAGGAGTAGGGTAAGTAGGATCCGAGGTGGATTTCAGAATATAACTCTCTCTAAAAGAATCATTGTGTGTTGTTATTGGAAGTTGCATAATTTTAGGTCTATGGCTAGAATAGCACGAAAAGACTCCAAACCACTCAATCCAACTGGAGAGTAAGCTTAAAAGTTGTCTGAACCAGTGGGTAATCTCAAGGACACTTTGAGGTAAAAATTTTAAGAGTTGGCCAAAACTCAGATTATTTACTTTTTCTTGATATTTTAGGCCAAATTAAGTTTTGACTAGATTAACAGGCTTAAAATAGCTCATAAAAAGATTGTCCATTGAAAAATTGTAAAAATTAAAGCCTGAAGTTAATAATCACAATTATTAACTTTTAGCTCAGATTTGACCAAGGTTCATACCATTGACTCATTGCATGTGTACAAACAACTTTTGTAAAGGCACAAAAGTTTTGGATCACCAAACTGGGTAAAAACTAAAGTTTGTACTGACTTTCTGAATCTTGAGTGTAAATTGGAAAAAAAATTGTCCAAACTTGTTAAAATTTGATTCATAGGCTTATATTAATGTGATAAACATGTTAAATGCTCAGTTGACCAAAAAGATGTAAAAATTTGTCAGAAGTAAATAATCGTGATTATTTACATCTGTCCCATTTTTAAACTTTTTTGACCAAGTTGGCATACCACTAGCTTTACCATGTTGTATAAGCTCACAAACCAAATTTGGTGAAATTTGGATCATTGGATTGAAAATTGTGACCAAATTTGCAAAGTTAGTATGTGCACAGAAAATTGATGACCATTTGACCAAAACTTGTCTAAACTTGATGAACTTGGCTAGAGACCTTAACTTGAGGTGCTTAACAAATCTGTGTCAAAGTTGGGACAAAAGTTTGCAAAATTATAGCTGGAGTAAATAATCGCGATTATTTACATCCGCTTCAAAACTTGAAAATTTTGCAAATTTGATATATCACAAGGTCAAGCATATCAAGTAGACCCCACAAATCAATTTTGGTGAAATTTGGACCACAAAAGTGAGACGTAAGCCAGATTCTTGAATCAGAGTCTGTCGACACAAACAATTGATAAACTTGATGAGATTTTGTCCAAACTTGTTGAAACTTGTCCAGGGACTTTAACAGGTTGTATACTTGCCAAACCAAGTCAAAAAGTGCAAAAAACTAGAAAAATTAAATAATCATGATTATTTACTACCGCTACCCAAGGACACCAGTTTTGACTTTTGAACTTGTACAGTTTTAGACCATCATAATACAAAGCCACCGGGCAATTTTGGGTTCAAGCGGATCCAAATTGGTACATGTTCACTCAGTTTCCAAGTTGCAGATTAATCCTTTAATTTTTTTGCCAAAGTCGAATCTGAAAGTCAATTGCTGACTCCCATAGCTCAATTTGAAGTGATACACATATACCAATCATGACAGTTAGCAAAAACTCTAATGTCTTTATAGAAGAATAGCTAACTTGATCAAATTTGTACAGGAATCAGGTTGCAGACGAGGAATCGGTAGCTTGAAAGAAAGTTGCAATCGAATCAAGTAGAAATTGACAACAAGTCAATCCAAAGGTAAGTACTCTAACCAGGGCTTCATAAGTCTATATGAACCTTAGATCTGGTCGTGTACTAGGAAATCAGGGCATACTCGGAGAAACCTCCAGTAGAGTATCCACCGAAGAAAGCGTGAATCAAGGCAATTCCTTGCACACAATTCTTGAAGAAGTCTCAGACACTTTTTCAGATTCAACATTTGAATTATCTTCTTACTCGACTCACTTGGAAACCGGAACGACAATGCACTATAAGCATATACTCTCTTTTTATAAGACTAATCTCCATGAAGCTCAGGTCTACCTGGATCCTAACGAGGAGTATGCTATTCGCATTGATGATCATGGTATTGAGTTCAAAGAAGAGATTAGGACAAACAAACAAGGAAAAGTATACATGGACAGAAACGGAACTCAGTATGTACAAGTCAAAAACCTTGATGTGATAGACAAATGGGGGTTAGAAGTAAACACCATAATCCTAGATATGTCAGCAAAAGAAGGACCACCAACTTGAGAAATTGAGGGATACGATCAAGTAGATTTGAAGCCTTTGAAACGGCTTAGTACGGATAAACCTAGGATCGGAATCTATTGCTGGGAGGATAGAAACGTAAAAGATCTTATGTGGACTTTGCATGCCAAATCAGGACAACTAACGGCCATGAAGATCATCTATATCTTCAAGATCAAAGATAAGGGATCAACAAATCTACCAACCTACTTGTTTAGGGATTGTTATAACAACAACTTTGTTATGATGACTCATGAGGAGGTAGAACAAACCAAATACCAAGGGTATTCCATAAGGGATTGGATATTGGGACAAGGATCGGAAACAATTCCAAGAGATAAATACCGTGAGAGATCATCTGAGAGTAATGTTAAGAAAACAGAAACACCTCATCATGAAGAAAACCGGGTAACACTAAGGCTAGTCCAGGGCTACATGAGTCACTATTTATAACAAACTGGTTTGAAGGACTCGGAACAGGACCACTGCCAGAAGACTGGGAGTTGAACTAAACAGACGCGTTAAACCAGCTGATTTTCAAAAATGGGTGAGAAAATACAGTGGATTAGGGGATCCATACGATCACTTAGCCAGCTTTAAGCAAGTGCTAAGAGCAAAACGTATATTCAATTTCCATACTCAATTCAAGGGGTTTGGAATGACATTAGAAGGAAAAGCATTAACATGGTTTCAAAACATTCCACCAAGGTCAATCATGGACTTGAACGCATTAGCTCAACGATTTGTAGCTGCTTGTTCCAAAACATGGATCAAACATAATTGTTGAGCCAGCAGAGGATCACACCCACATTTTTGCTCACACTCATCATTTTGTAACCATTGATTGTAATAAATGTCTTTCCGACATTAATTTTGATTTGAGCCATTCATTAAGTAACGAGACTCAATTGAGTTTCCAGCTTGTAATCCCGAAGTAATTTCACTTGCTAATGTAATTAGTTAGAGATGTACTCACCTCCAAGGCTGAGGTATATAAGCCAAAGTTTTTGTAACCTAAGGAGATTCAGATTATTAATCAAAGTGAGTTTTTGAGCGTCGTGACTGTGTCTAAGAGAGAGAGAGAGAGAGAGAGAGAGAGAGAGAGAGAGAGAGAGTCTTATCTACTTGCTACGCGAGCTACGGAGCCGCCATTGGAGAAGCGACACCGCCATTGTGTTAGCAATGGCGAGAGCTACGCACAGATACCAAGAGTGCGCGCTATTGGCTTCTATGTGTGGTAAGTTCCTACGAGCTTCGGTGTGAGTTTTCTTCCAACTCGTGTGTCGGAATTGAGCGTGCAGCATATCTATAGAACCACAACGAGTAGAGCTACACATTAGTACCATCGGGGTCAAGTTTCGATCACCTGTATTTTTTGGCCTGTCTTCATACGCGTTTACCGCACGGAGTGGTTATAGGTTGATTTTGCAGTTCAAGTCTTTAGGGTGTTGTTCTTACCTAGTGTATAGACTTCCCCTTGAGTTTGAGATCGATTCAATGATTCTAGATCTTGTTTCGTATAGCATTCGTTCGTAGTACGGATTTCAATCACTTAGGTATTTTAGAACTTAGATTTGATTTCCTTAGTAGTTATTGTCATTAGAAGGTCGAGTAGGTGATTTGACACCCACCTAGTTGTTTCCATGCGCCTGCGGATCAAGCTCCGTCCTCGTCTGACAAATTCTGTTGTTGGTTGAGTTCTCGCTATTTACCTTCCGCTAGCGGCGTAACCGCCTTAACATTTGGCGCCGTTGCCGGGGACGAGAGCCCTAAGTAGGTGACCTTAGACTAATCCTACGAGGTGAGTCGTATAAACTACTTTGTATACTTTAGTTAGAAAAGATCTAGGAGTGGTGGACTCCGAAGATCTCAAGAGATACTAGGAAGTGGGATATTCCTGGGTCTTCCGTGTTGATAGTATTTTTAGTTTAGCTTAGATTTGTTTGTTGTTTTGTTGGTGTTGAGTAGTTTTTGATAGAAGAAGAATTTGCTAGTCCGTGAGTGGCAGTGGATCTCTTTAAAATCACAATTACCAAACCCATTTTATGATTAGGAATAGCTTAGGTAGGACTTCATTTGATCCTGATCTAGAGCTAGTAATCATTGGAGTATTTGCTTGATATGGTTGATTGCATGTTAGATCACTAAACCGTCGAGTTAGTAGTGAAACTTGCAATAAACAAAAGTCAGAGAAATTTTCTGTGTATCTGGGAGTTGCTGAGCACTTGAGAAAGCTTTAGGAAGGATTCTGTGCCAAAAAACTGGAAATCTGCAACTTTAGACATCATACGCGTATGATGTCTAAATGACCAAACAGAGACCAAAACAGAAATTTTGACTTTACCAGAGTGTTCAAAAGAGAGGTTATACCCTAATTTCAACTTAAAACAAGAGCATTAACACTCAAAGAAACCCAAAAAGACAAGTCGGAGTCCAAGAAACGCAAAGAATAGGAAATTTTGGATTCAGATCTTGTTTTTACATTCAAACCTGACAAAAACACTTGAAACTCAATTATAAACATTGAAGAAGGCTTAAAACCAAGAATAGTCAAAATCTGGGACAAAAGACATCATACGCGTATAATGTCTTTTAGCACATACACTGCTTATTTTTGATATTTGACCTGACAAGATTGTTACAAACACTGTAGAAAGCATAAATATCAAGTCTTGACCCAAATTGATGAAAAAAACATCATACGCGTATGATGTCTTTGACCTAATTTTGGACATATTTTGATACTTTGCCAACACAGATCCATTGTAATAGCTGTCTAGAGGTTATATTTCAAGTTTCATCCCATTTGGATCACAATTGACCCAAAACAAGTCAAAAGCGGAAAATTGCCAAGAAAAGCCTAAAGTAGCCATAACTTGCTCAAAGAGAGTTCAAACTGAATTTTGTGAGTGGACAGAGCATAAGGGGGCTACTGAGAGTGAGCATAACCAAAATAGTCCAAATCTGTGAAAAAAGACATCATACGCGTATAATGTCTTTTTCAACATAACTGCAACAAAATTCTCACTTGATGAAACAGAACTGCAAAATAGTCCAAATCTGTGAAAAAAGACATCATACGCGTATAATGTCTTTTTCAGCATAACTGCAACAAAATTCTCACTTGATGAAACAGAAGTTGTCCAACTGACAAGATTAAAGAATTGACCAAGTATCAATCAGTTTGGATCAATTCTGACCACAAAAACTTGGGAAAACAAATTGCCGAGACAGAAAAGTTAAAGTCCTTTAGGGGAATTGATGAATTTGAGATCGGGCAAGAATCTCCAGAATAACCAACCAAAACAAGGGGAACAAGCAAGTGTCATATCAACCGAGGGAAGTGTAAACCAAAGTTGGGTGCAACCATTACAGCCGATCTTTGAAGGAAGTGTTTCTGATACTTCTTCGGAGAGATCTTACGAGATTTTCACCGAACACTTGGAACACTTGAACTTGAACAACAGAGAAAATATGGCAGCAGGACCATCAAACCCTTCCGCCACAATGAAGCTATTGTTCATAAAATACCAGTACGACAATGAGCAAGGTGCCAAGATCTACAAAGATGGAATGGATCGCTATTGTGTAAAGATAGAAGATAGACCTAGTGAGTTCAAGGACTTAGTGCCTGTGAGCTATAGCGGAGATAGATATCTAGATGACGAGGGTACCATGTACTTGGTAGTAGTCCTAAACCCTAACATTGTGGACAAGTGGGGATTGATGGGCACCAAAGCCAAAGTAGATGAAGAACTTGAGGAGAAAGCACCAATAATGAACTTTCCTGATGCGAGGTTAAGAAGAGAGAATGAAACTACAAGGATCAACACTGATAACATCTATGTGGGGCTATACAAATATAATAATGGGGAGCAAGATCTCTATTATAGATGTGAAGAACCCTACACCGGAGAGTTGACAGACCAAAAAAAACTTTATGTCTTTACCTACACAGAGGGATCGGAAGTGAAAATTGCCGCTTACGACAAGTATGGGAGGCAATACTCAACAATGGACAAGAAAGAATTAGAAGGATATACATACTTTGGGGGACCACTACATCAATATTATGTTACTTCTAGCTCACAAAGACCAGCACCAACAAATGGAGTGCAAAACCCAATGACAACAGGAGGACAAAGAACTCAGGCTGCTGACTCTTTCAGTCAACCTCAGTACTCGAAGCCCGGACCAATGGGATCATTACATTCCAAAGAGTCAATGGATACGAATCGAGGTAGTGCAGTTCCAATACCCACGTATACCACTCCAGGTCCAAGGTTCGAAGCGGAACCATCACATTTACCTCCTAGTAGTAGACACAGGGCAGGGGAACCGACAAGGGTAACCCATGAAGTACATGATGCTAGAGAAAGCTTTAGCCGGGACACAGGAGCAATGAGATTGGTAGCAGACCATAGACGTATGAGACCATCTCAAGTAGCCAAGTGTATGCCAAAGAAGTATGGTGGTTCAGGAGATCCGTATGCACATGTGTCACTCTTTAAGCAAGTCTTAAGAGCTGAGCAGATAACAGATTTCCATACACAATACGAGGGATTTGGTCTTACTCTAGAAGGTACGGCATTGACATGGTTTCAACCACTGAACAGAGGGGGATTCCATGACATTGACCATTTGCTAAGAGAGTTTACTGAGGAATTCTCAAAACGAGGGATTAAGCACAATACGGTCTCACAAATATATGCTTTTAAACAGAGAGAACACGAAAAAGTGAAGGAAGCTTCACTTTGCTTCAAACAATACATTGAGAGATGTCCAGTACGTGAACGACCACAAGATGACAGACTATCTGTTCTCTTTATCGAAGGATTGAGAAATGACACTCTCAAGAAGGACTCGCACTTGAAAGCTTGTACAAGTTTCGAGCAAGTAACGAGAGAAGCATTGTACTTAGTGGATAACTGTACGGTTTACGGAGAGGTGTCAGCGGATACAGATTTTGCATCCAGTAGCTCTTCCTCCATAGCGAGCGAGACTACCACTAAAAAGAATGTTCAAACAATAACCATGCCAAATGTAGAGCAAATGATAGAAGAGGCTCTAAAAAGGATGGCACCATACCAAAAACCATTGCCAAAACCACTGAAATGGTATTGAACAAAAATGGACAAACCATCCAACAGAGGAGTGCTATTACAACAAAGGGTATGTAAGGGAGCGTCAATATGCACCTCCTGCTCAATTAGCACCACCTCAGGTACATCCAGTACCTGGAAATGTACCAGGACCTATGGGGATAGAAAGATCGCAACCGGTATTGGGAAAACAACCACCTTTACCAGGAGCAAGACTAGTGGGCATTAGATATGCACCAACCTTAGAGAATGAGGAAGAACAAGCCTTAGTGCCTGTTCAAGCCTATTATGAAGAATCTGGTGCACACATGTCTCCAACTGTGTATTACCCACCAGAAGAACCCAAACAACCAGAACCATGGGGCATGATTGGGAATGTTGGAACACCAACAGTTACAAGTGCTTCTGATGAAGAGAGATACAATTTGGACGCAAGAACATTGACGTTCATAGCTCATGGAGGGTTAACAGGACAAAGACCATCCTATCCACAAAGGACGAATCAAGTGGGACCAAGACCAGCACTAGGACCCTGTTACAAGTGTGGAGGTGACCATTTGATGAATGTTTGTCCACATACGGAAATCATTAGAATTAACGCTTATTGCACTGAGTGTGGGGTTACTCACTTCATTGAGGATTGTTCAAAGAATCCAAACAAAGTGCAAAAGACGACATTGAATATGCTAGAAACTATTCCTACCAGCAGTGGGTCTGAAAATGAAACTCTGATACCAACGCATAGTCGTCCTCGACTATGATGTAGAGAAGATAAAGCATGTTCATGAGTCTTTTTCTTAGCGGGTAGAGGATCCCTATGTTATCCTACGACATCATTCCACAATGGATGAATAGTCCATTTGGCGCTTGAGAGCCTGAGGCTGCCGCAAGCATGTCTGCACATTAGTCCTATCAGTCTTCCATAGTAGAGTGACAAGCTCTACTTGGTGTTTGGGAGACGTCGTCTCCGCAAACTTGATCTAAGCATATATACCACTTCATTTTTGTGCACAAATAAAGAAAAAGAGAGTCTTATAAGACAAAAATTTAATTCATTTTTAACATTTTGTACATTTGCTTACTCTTGGGAAGCATTGTAAGCATTGACAAGGTTTAGGTTATCCTTTAATTGTATGCCTTGCATCCATCTAGCATCTTCAAAAGGATAATTATTAAACTTAATAAGATATCGTCGGATAGTCTTACCGCCTCTTAGTACCTTGTCTTCATGTCGGAGAATGGATTCGGGCTGCAGCACCTCTTCTTGATCCTCGATCTCCGGTGGGTCTTCAATAGTTGGTTCTTGAGGTGGCTCTCCTTTGTAAGGCTTTAATAGGCTCACATGAAAAGCATTGTGTATGAGCCAATGATTGGGCAACTTGAGTTGATAGGCCATCTCATTGATTGGCCTAAGAATCTGAAAGGGACCATAGTACCTTTTTGCTAGTTTAGCATAGTACTTTTGGTGACCCGTAGGATTCTTGCCCATTGTGTGCCTTAATCGAGCCTTGGGAAACTTTAACAAGACCCAATCGTTTTCTTTAAAGGCTTGGGATCTTCTGTGCTTGTCAGCAACAGCCTTTTGCCTTTGCTCTGAGATAGAGATAGCATCCTTAATCTTTTGGAAAGATTCTTGTAGGTCTCGGCTATACTCATCTGCAGCGAAGATCTTCCCATGTACCTTAAGTAGCAAGGGACTTTTTGATCTTCCCTCAATCACCTCGAAAGGTGCTTTTCCCGTGGAAGTATGTACAGTGTTATTGTAAGCATACTCCACTAAGGGTAAGTACTTCTCCCATTGGGATCTTTGATCTACTTCCGTTACATAGGATTTTAGTAGATCGAGAATGGTTAGGTTAGCTATTTCACTTTGGCCATCAGTTTGTGGATGATAGGCCGAAGAGAAGTTTAGCCTTGTTCCTAAATTCTCAAAGAGACCCTTCCAGAAATTACTGGTCATTCTAGGATCTCTATCCGACACTATGGACATGGGCAAGCCATGGTACTTGAAAATTTGTGAAATAAAGAGGGTTGCCATTTGATGGGCTTTGATAGTCTTTTTGACAGGTATAATATGAGCTTGTTTACTAAACCTGTCTACTATCGTCCATATTCCCGTATTCCCATGGATAGACTTAGGCAATCCAAAGATAAAATCCATGGATATGCTCTCCCATGGTGAATTAGGGATTGGCAAGGGTTGAAGCAATCCAAGTTGCTTCCCTCTATCAAATTTTGTCTTTTGGCATACCACACATTTGGAAACATACTCTTGTATGTTCACTTTCATGGTAGGCCAATAGAAATATGTTTCAATTCCCTTTAAGGTAGACTGAATCCCTCTATGCCCCGCATAAGGTGGAGCATGAGATTCATACATTACTTTCTCACGTAGTGAGTTAGTAACGCATAGTCTATTGCCATAGAGAAGATAACCATCTTGTAAAGTAAACGGTTCTTCTTTCTTCCCTAATGCAAGGGCTGAAATCACATCTCTAAAATCGGGATCAATAGCATACTGATCTATCATTGAAGATAGATCATTGTGAGTTGGTATGGAAACCGCATTCACTCTCGGCCGTCTTGAGAGTGCATTAGCTACTTGATTATGCTTGCCAGCAATGTGAGAAATATGAAAATGAAATTGCGAAAGGAAATTTGCCCACCTCATTTGTTTGTCGGAGAGCTTGGTCTGCGTCATGAAGTACTTAAGACTTTGGTGATTCGTTCGCAGAATGAAAGGAGTCCCCAATAAATAGTGCTTCCATAAGTCTAAGGCATGTAGAACTGCAAGGAGTTCCTTTTCGTATATGCCTAGAGCTTGCTCAACAGGGTCGAGCCTTCGACTCTCATAGCCTATGGCGTGCCCTTCTTGGAGCAAAACAACTCCAAGGCAATCACCACAAGCATCGCATTGGACCTCAAATGGTTTTGAGAGATCCGGTAGTGTAAGCACAGGTTAAGAGATAAGCTTTTCTTTAAGCTTTTCGAAAGCATTGTTCTCCTTAGCAGACCATGTATACCTAACGCTTTTCTTTGTTAGGTCATGTCATGGTCCTGCAATTTGTGAGAACTTTTCTATGAAGCGTCTATAGTATGCACACATACCTATGACGCTTCTTAGTTCATGAAGATTCCTTGGTTTAGGCCATCCTTTTATTACCTCTAACTTGGATGGATCCATTTGGATGCCATCTTGAGAGAGAATGTGACCTAAATACTGAATCTCTTGCAAGAAAAATTCACTTTTCTTTCGATTAACATAAAGTTTATTCTCTCTTAAAACTTGAAATATTACCTGGAGGTGTTGCTTGTGTTCCTCCAATGAATTAGAGTAGATGATAATATCATCAAAGAACACTCCAGTGAAGGTTCGATGAGGCCTGAATAGCTTCTCCATCAAGCGGTTGAATGTGGCTGGTGCATTGGTTAAGCCAAAAGGCATGACAATGTATTCGTAAAGACCAAATGTAGTACGAAATGCGGTCTTTACAATGTCTTGATCAACTATCCTTATTTGATGATAGCCACTTTTTAGGTCAACCCTACTGAAGTAGTTCGATCCTTGTAGCTTATCAAATAGGTCTTCTACCCGTGGAACGGGAAACCTATTCTTGATAGTGATCCTATTTAGTGCTCTATAGTCGACACACATACGATATGTGCCGTCTTTCTTTTGCACTAATAGCACAGGTGAGCACAATGGAGATAAGCTTGGCCTAACCATACCCTTCTCAACTAACTCATGCACTTGCCGCATAATATCCTCTTGTTGAGATTTAGAAACTCTATAAGGAGGTTTATTAGGCGGTGAACTTCTTGGAAGAAGTTCAATTGCATGGTCATCATTACCTCGTTTAGGAGGTAGCTCACAAGGGATGTCGTCAATAAAAACATCTTGAAACCCCTTGAGAAAATTGGATAACTCTAATTCCTTTTGGTTGCTTTTATTTTCTTTTGCTAAAGCATTAGGTTCATTTTGAGAGTCTTTAACAAAAATCATGTACACGGAAATAGAGCTCTTTATTGACTTGTTGAAAGCTGGTGTATGTACAATGGGGATGGTGTTACCCATTTCCTTAGCATCTATATACATGTCTTTTTCCTTGAACTTAAAGGAGATTCTCCTTTCAGGAAATTTAACATCGACAGCTAGGTGGTCAAACCATGGTGCCCCTAGGATTACATCCTCATGCTTGAGAGGAGAGATAAAGAAGTCCTCTTTGTCCACATAGCCTTGGACATGAAGCCTCAATTTCCCAATTAAGGGAGTGACTGAAGCTTCTTGCCCCTTGAAGGCACTGTCCGCGGGTAGGACATCTCCCATCTCGTAGGATTGTATTCCTAGCTTAGTGGCCAACTCTATAGATATAAAATTGTGAGTAGAACCAGGGTCCAAGAGAATAAAAGCATCATGTTCTCTTACCTTTCCCCAAGCATGGCATAGAGGAGATCCTTTGTGGTGAGTTTGGTGAGTCTCCTCCTCTTGGATTTCAACCAAGGAAGCTCTAGGAGGATCTTGGCAGTTGTTCTTTTGGGGACAAGCGTGGTACGCATGCCCTTGTTCACCGCACTTGAAACACCGGTTATCCTTACGATAACACTCAAGATCTTCAGGAGAGAGTTTATTCTTACCTTTGTAAACTCCCTTCTCTTTAGCTTTGTTGAGAAAAGAAAGTGAAGACGCTATTCTAGCTGAGGAACTAAAGCGAACTAAAGATAGATTAGAAAAACTTGAGAGTCAAAACGCGAAACGAGAGATGAGCCCGGAAAGAACGAAACAAAAGAGTATCAAAGAAACAACGAGCTTAAGCTCAAGGGGATCAATGCTAGTCGACAAAGTACACGAACCATTGGACTCACTGATGAGAGCTTACGAAGCTAGGTTAAAGAACAACCAAACACAAGAACAGAGGTGGATGACATACCCAAACGCGGAATTGGAAAAGCAGAGATTTGAAATGTGCCAGAGAATGATCGAGACTGCACAAGCCTTATTAGAACCACCAAGAGAAACAATGAATTGTGGAACGGAAAACCCAATTCACCAAGAGACTATCATTTCACGGGTAGCTGAAAAGACTCCCAGTGCACAAAAGCCTGAAAATACACACAAGGATGACCGCATAGTATTGAACACAACCGATCAGGAGATAGAGAGTTTTCATCCAATCATACAGAGGTCTTACGGAAAAGATGAGGATTACAATGAATTTTGGAAACAAGTGAGAGAGGCAAACTTTGCAAACGAGCTAAGTTGCCAAGCTAATCAGACAAATTGGGAAAAGGACATTAGGAATCCTCCCATAGTGGAATTTGAGGCAGGATCTCAAGTGGACTTGGATCTGCAATCTTACTGGGGAGATGGGGGCTCTGTTAGAACAATGGAGAGCAAACCTCACTCACTGAATACCTTACCTTCATACTTAGGAGAGTATGAAGCAAAATCCGAGATTAGAGCACTTCCCGCACGAAGAATCTCATCAGAAAAAGTCATGGACTCACAAGGATTGATAGAGATCTTGTCAACACCAGTGACATGCACTATCACTCAAGCTGAGCTTTTGAAGCTAAGACCACATATGTGGACCACTGTAGGAAAATGCTTGGAGAAATTTGGGATAAAAGACCCAACATCGAGACTGCAAGAGGGTATACAAGAGCTGAGCAAACCACAAAAGAACGCTAAGCCTGTACCCTTAAACAAGGTCGGAGAGTATTGCGAAGGTGAAGAGGGGAATACAACCTTACCAGTTGAATTCCAAGGAGTGAACACGATGGCAATACTAGACAGCGGAGCTGGGGTAGCCATTGCTACAAAAGAAATCTGGAAAAAATGGAGGAAACCAGCAATAAGGAAGACTAGGTTGAAACTCCAATTAGTAGATGGACACATGGAGAAACCTATGGGGTTATTAGAGAAAGTCGTAGTGACTTCTTGCGGCATTGAATACGAACATACTTTTGCTATTGTCGATTTTGGCAAGGAGAATAACTATGATATCATACTGGGAAGACCATTCATGAGACAATTGAAAATGGTCCAGGATTGGGGCTACGATCACATATACCTGAGAAATATGGAAACCACTACACGTGTGAGCCTGAGAGACCATAGCTACAAAGATGTGAACCGAACACTGGTAGAAGAGTTTGATTCAGCTACTTTGGCGGGATCCGAATTTCCAGCTTGGTTAGGTAAGCCCAAGGAGTTATGGATGTGTGGAGCCTCGAAATGTGGAAGTCTGAGGTGAGAAGAATATGTTTTAGAAAGGGCTATCGAAGACGAAACTTATATAGGAGAACCCTTTCCAGAGGACATGCTTGAACCATTAGAATGGACACACATTCTAGCAACCCTAGATGTTTGTGCAATTCCGGATGGTCCCACAACGAAATTTTGCGACAAGGACGGGTACGACGTGGTTCCGTACTTCATGCTGAGAACTATACTCGAAAAAGAAACTGAAAAGAACGATACACTGGAAAAGGAAGATGAAGAAGAGGTGTTTCACGACATTTCCGATCATCCAGAGTGGGGAAATGAAGCAGACAACGAGTCAACGGATAATTCAAGCAGAAACGAAGAAACTATAACGGATGTCCGATTTTATGATTTTCCGAACCAAACTAAACAACGCCAGAAACGCTATAGAGCAAAGAGAAAAACAAAGGGGGTTAGAACCAATCCGATGCCCAGAATAAGAGGAAAAAATCAATTCCTAATGCTAGTAAGGGCGGAAGATTGTGTTAAGGACAAGATTTCTGGAAGAATGAGAGGCAATGAGCAAAAGAGCTTACGAAAAGACAAAAGAAGCTCAAGAAATCAAGTTCAGAGGAATGAAACGAAAACTGAAACAAAAAAATCAGAAAAGAACAAGTGCAACAGAGAACACACGGAGTCCAAGCTAGAACGTAGAAACAAGTACAGAGAGCTCAAGAAAACTCTGAAAGAAGTTTGGACGACAGAAATTGAGATTGAATTTCACTTCGGCCTATCATCCACAAACGAATGACCAAAGTGAGATAGCCAATCTTACAATACTTAATCTACTCAAGACTTATGTTAACAAAGTAGATCAACGCTCAAAATGGGAAAAGTACTTACCTCTTGTAGAGTATGCCTACAATAATACTGTACATACTTCTATGGGAAAAGCACCTTTTGAGATCATTGAGGGAAGACCTAAAAGTCCCTTGTTACTCAAAGTACATGGGAAGATCTTCGCTGCCGATGAGTATAGCCGTGACCTACAAGAATCTTTTCAAAAGATTAAGGAGGCTATATCCATATCTGAACAAAGGCAAAAAGATGTTGCTGACAAGCACAGAAGGGCCTTAACATTCAATGAAAATGATTGGGTCTTGCTTAAGTTTCCTAAAGCTTGATTGAGGCAAACCACTGGCAAAAATCCTATGGGCCATCAAATATATTATGATAAGCTAAAAGATACTATGGTCCTTTCCAAATCTTGAAACCTATCAATGAGATGGCCTACCAACTCAAGGAGTCTTACCATACACCGAGCAACATTTTTTGAGCGAACCAAAATCCGAGAAAATATTTTAGAGAAGTTAGCTCTAAAGGTCCTTTAACTCTCTAGATAAAAAGACGAGGTGTGGGCTCCCTTTCGCCACTAGCAAAATTTTCCTCCAACATGTAGAGTTCAAATTTTCCTAGTGGCAATATGTAACAATTGGAAGCTTCTCTACTCAACATTACTTACTAGGTTCCCATCCTCAACATCAAGGATGAAGAAGAGGGGGGAATGCCACCTAGAGACCATGTCTATAGTTTTTTCTAATTCTCTCTCTCTCTCTCTCTCTCTCTCTCTCGTGCGTGCACTATAGCAATTTTATTTCCTTCAAAGCCTAATAGAGTACTGATCTATGTGTGTCGATTCTTGTCTTCACATCCTTATTCGAGACACGTGATTCGTGAGTCTTTGGCTCCAAGAGTTATAGAGACAATTATAATAACATAACTGGCACGATAAAACTTTTGTCGATATGGTGGTGGAAACAATAGTGATTTTGTAGAGAAAGCGTTGTGTGGCAACAACTCAAGTTTCCCATGGTTGCTCTTGTGCAAGTCCTACATGTAGCCCATTGGCTCCTCAAGTTGAGAAAAGAGTATGTATATCTCTACCCTTTCAATGGGTAGTAATTTCGGCAAAACAACTTCTTGTTTCTGCAATTGACACAACTAATCATGATAAGGTGATGAGAATGGGAGGATGTATATGCAGGTGGAGCGGGGCAACAAACCAAGGGGAGGGATCCTCCATCATCGTTGGAAGCAAGAGCTTGGTGAGGACGCCTTTGTAGCAACAATGCATGAAATTAACAGGGGTGTTTGCGAGCTGCACATGATAGGAATTGCACTTTGAAAATTAAGAACACATGAAGGGGACATGACATATGGTGAATGAGACTAACATCTGTGCAACAGCAAGGCAACACTATGGTGGTGTAGGTGAGCTGTGCACGGCGTAGCTTGTGGCTCGAGTGTAAGACGAACAAGGTGGTTGCGACTAGCTATGAACACTACACCTTGTGGCTCAAAGAGACAGGAAACATGTGCATAGGACGGGGCCTTGCTTGACTTTTTCTAGTTTTGGGAGGGAGAGAGACTGGGTATATTTGATGAAAATTAAAAGGGGGAGAGAATAGAGCTAGGCAGGAGGGTCAACTTGATGGAAACCTGGTACATTTTGAAGATTTTAGTGTAAAAACCAGTAAAAGCAGTAAAACTTTCACTAAAAACTGGTCAGTAGTAGGTTGCCCACATAATCTTCATAATTTGATACACCTATATGCAAAAAATTTATAAGCTCATCTTGCACATGCAGGAAAATGAGAGCATGTGTGCTGATGCTATCCTATAGCATCATGAACACTTTATAGCAAGACGAGACCTTCATTTTCTTCCACTCACCACCTCTGTGTGTTAGGAAGAGTGTTCAACTTGCCTTGTATGAGTGAGTGCCCACATGTGACAAGGGAAATATTTGGTAAATAATGGAAGTGTCTGTAGCTAGCACGGATGGTTACACATAGGTTTCTAATGGAAATCTTTACCTATGAGTTTATACATGTAGTTAGCGAGGGTGTTTAACTTGCCTTGTATGAGCACCACGTGTGACTCAAGGGAATTATTTGAACCATAATGGAATTTCCTATAGCCATGCGTGGCGACGACGGAGATGGCTAGAGATAGTTTTCTAAGGCCTATGTCACACTGGGACGGGCACAAGCAAACGGGCACAAGCAAGCCAAGATTATGTGGTGACAGTTTATTGGCTGCAGCAAAAAAAAGAAGATGGCCTCGCGTGTTGTCAGAGGGGTGGCCTAGCTTGCCCGGCCTACTTTGCAAAGTCGCGGCCAACTGAAAAAGCGTGCGCGTGAAGTCAGTTAACAGGCCTCAAGCTCTGATAGGCAGCGGTGATGGCGGGCGATTCGCCATTTGGCTTAAATTTATTTGATGACAATAGTCGACAGCTTCTTGAATATTTCCAGGTGTGACATGAAGCAGATGCCCACACTTCCAAGAAGGAGGCGGACGCCCGCCCCAGTGTGACATAGGCCTAAGCTTATTAGGCTGCATTTAGATGAGCCGCTGATAGTGTGTGTGAGTCCAAGGTGAAACTACCTGTAGCCATCCACGCCGGCATGGATGGCTACAAGCAGTTTATTTTTTGAACGATCGTGCCAATGTGTGCAGGAGTTCCGAGTAAATATTTCCATTAGGTGGGGTTCAGATGAGCCCTGTGTAAAGGAGAAGCCTTCTTTTTGCCATCGCTCTGCCCGTTCACAAGGGCTGGTGGTAGTGTTTCTTCACAATGCGCTTGATCCGCCAATGCGGTTGCTGAGGTAACATGAACTCTGAGGTTCTCATTCGCTTCTTGCGAAAGTGGTGCAGGTTTTAGCAGAGCTTCCAAGACATGATGGACCGTTGCATCCAAAGTGTGAAGCTCGGGAAGGAGGTTGGCGCATTCCTGAGTTTTCTTTTGTTGCAGAATCTCTGCGTTGAGCTGACCTTCGAGGGCGAGCATGCAGGGTACCCAAGTATGCTGTGGTGGATGGGTCATCATTGGGCAAGATGATTTGCGGGGAGGAGAGAGGGCCGTTAAGAGAAGCTTGAGAAAGAATAGGGCACACATCTGGCCTCCATACAAGGCTAGCCAATCAAGAGCAACCTTAAGCACCCAGCCTGCGCTGCCCGCATCCCACGCTGAGATGAGGGGGGGAATGCCGCCCAAAACGTGGTGGGTTAGGAAAGGTTAGGGTTGTCTAGCAGCTTGCTGAGAGCAAAGCCCCTTCCCTCCATGGCAGCTGCAGTGGTCCCCATGTCAAGCTGTGATCCACATATTCTCTCTTATTAGAGTTAGGGCCTTATTAGTATGTTCCAGCTCCAAGAGATGAGATCTTGCCTTGCCCGCCTGCAAAGTTTAAAAAATGGCCTATCCTTGCAGCATAGCCTATTCTTTTCACGTAGTTCGCCGTTTTTGCAGGATCGGCGTGGCCCGGAATGTCAGCGACAAAGGAGTAGGAGGAGGAGCTAGGAGCCCGCAACAGAGGCATTGCAGTGATAGCGAAGGTAACCAGGGCTATCCCCGCTTGATGCTGATATTTTATTCAGCTTTAGAGCTTGAGCGGCTTGCCAATCGTTGACACCTACATATCTCAGATTCATTTTGGGAGCAAGGGGCTGGATGATGGAATTTACAATGGCATTGATCGAGCTTTGTTTTTCCTCGTGATTTTTGTGTTCTCTTTGCAGTTTGCCAACTCTCTTGCCTTATGATATGCCTGCACCTGACCTGAATTTGAGCACCCGTTGCCCTCACTTTAAGCATTGGCTCAAACAATAATATAGCAAAAAGATAGTGACACATGGAAAATGACCAGGAAAGTGGACAAGGTCAAGCTTCTAGCTTCCTCTACAAATTTGAGAGAGAGAGAGAGAGAGAGAGAGAGAGAGAGAGAGAGAGAGAGAGAGAGAGAGAGAGAGAGAGAGAGAGAGAGAGAGAGAGAGAGAGAGAGAGAGAGAGAGAGAGAGAGAGAGAGAGAGAGAGAGAGAGAGAGAGAGAGAGAGAGAGAGAGAGAGAGAGAGAGAGAGAAGGGCAAATGGTGAGTGTCACCCGAGTGAATTCGGCCATGGTTTCTCTCAAGATGCAAAAGTGCATGGTAGCCAGTATTCTCAAATGCGCGATGGCCCAATCCCAATGATGTCAATGAGATTTCCATGGCCAACTCACTTTCAGTATGGCAGGACATCACGAAGCTCGTCAAAGATGGTTTTGTAATATGGAAGCTAACCAATAGTTACTTTAGACCAAGGATGAAGTGTGATGCCATCCAAGGTCTTGTGGCTGAGATGCATGTGTGTTCTATCGTTGGCTTCAAGGAAGCCAAGAAGATCGATAAGTTTGATGTGTACATGAACATGTTCAAGAACCAACCGTTTCTTGTGGGGAGTATCCACATGTCTCAAAGGCTAAAAAATGCACACAAGAAAACATTTTCAAATCAATTTGAAGCTCGGAGAGCCCAAGGAAAGGCTATTTGTTAGAGGAAGGGTGCAAGAAGGGAAGAGCTATTGGTGTTGAAGCTGCTGCTCTAGTTATAGTTGCATTCAGCAAGATCACAAAGATATCCAAGAGCTAAGCGAGATTTTTTAGGAATTGACTTTTTGAGGGCTTCTACATTCATACTCGCATGTATCAATCATCAATGAAAATGGAATTTGAGTCTTTGACTACACGAGAGAGAGAGAGAGAGAGAGAGAGAGAGAGAGAGAGAGAGAGAGAGAGAGAGAGAGAGAGAGAGAGAGAGAGAGAGAGAGAGAGAGAGGACATGTTAGAGTTCAATATTTTGCTAGCTCTTGTATCAACCCTTTGTTGGTCTTTGAATTTTTCCTCTAGTGTTAAGGTCTAGCTTTGGAGTAGCTTCAATTTGGGGAAAATTTATTCCTTGAATTAATTGAAGCATGCCACTTGATCATGAGGGTATGCTATTTGTAGGCTGCAATAAAAGCATGGTCGCATGATGCATATTTTTCAATTGCTTTTCAAATAACTATGCACCAATTACGAGATTCATAGGCTTTGTAGCTATGAGCAAAGTAGAACTATGTTGGGGGCTTTAGCAACCATGCCAAAATCAACATACTTACGCTATTAACCCCTTCCTTACTTTTGTGAAGATGGTTGAAAGCAATAGCACGTATGGACCAAGCAAATATGAGAAGGTAGTGGAAACTAGATGCTATCAAATATATTATGCACATAGCTCACCTCCATGTGGTGGTCGATGTTGGAAAATGTGATGTTAGTTAGTGCACTTGAGCATGACATGGAGCACTACTTCCCCTTGTAATTAATGCTAGGCATTATCACCTTAGTTATCATTTATGAATAACTAGGTGATCTCACTTGACCATCACCTAGCCACCACCAAAAACGACTTCCATTAACCCCAAAAAAAATGAAGGTTGTGTGCACAAGTTACTGCACGGATGGTATGGAAGGATGCTCCACTATGATGCATCACTATGTGCCATCTATGGCCTTTGAAATTTCCCATTGAGAGAGTCATCTAACTCTCTCTTTACAAAAGTTTCACATTCAATGCTGACAAGCTTGCTTCCTTAGCTTCTCTCTAACAGATGCTAGTACCTCCCATCCCTCTCTAACTTTTGCAAGAGAATAGCCTTCCATGGATAGCCATATCCCTATCTTTAGTCCTCTTCCTAGACATAAGGTTAGAATGTAGAATGTTTGAGATCAAGGTTATTGTTTGGAAAAGAATTTTGAGCCTATTGGAGACCGTGTATCCTTGTATCCATTGACATTTTGGGGGCACAAGTGAAGTTTGGAGGCCGTAAACATAGAGATGGAGAAGATGCATATGTGAAGTTGAAAATCATAACAATGTACTTTTGAATTTGATTTCTTGCTTGATCATGAGTTGCATCAATTTTACAACATGGATACATTCAAGGTGCTTTGCTAGATATCGCTCGATTTTGTATTAGCTCGGAAACACTCGCTCGAAGTTTCGGATTCCTCCAACTCAAGTTGCCCAACCATTGGCTCATACACAATGCTTTTCATGTGAGCCTACTTAAGCCCTATAAAGGAGAGCCACCAAGTGAGCCAATTATTGAAGACCCTCCCGAAGTTGAAGACTAAGAAGAGGTGGTACAACTCGAAGCTATCCTCCTTTGGCATGAAGACAAGGTACTACAACATTATAATATTATCCAACGGTATCATATTAAGTTCAAAAATTATCCTTTTGAAGATGCTAGATGGATGCAAGGTATACAGCTTAAGGATAGTATGAACCTTGTCAATGCTTACAATGCTACATTAGAGTAAGCAAATGTAAAAAATTATTTTAAATTACCCATGTTTTTGTCTTATAAGACTAATTTTTTAAAAATTGTGCACAAATTTAAATAGGATGCATGCTTCAACTCATGTTTGTGATAACGATGTCTCTCAAACACCAAGTAGAATTTGTCACTCTAATTTGGGAGAATGAAATGGACTAAAGAGCAGACATGCTTCTGGCAGCTATGTCTCCCAAGCACCAGATGGATTAGTCATCCATCTTGGAAAGATGTCGTAGGGTAAAAAAGGATCCTCTACCCACTAAGTAAGATTGACTAATGACTAAGGCTTTACCTCTTCTACCTCATAGTCGAGGACGACTATGATTTCAAGAGAGGGGTAATGTCACAAAATCTAATATCTAACCAACCCAAATGATTTTCTGATATTACACTGATCATTTAATGTGGGAGAATAAACGGGCCGAACAAGGGTTAAGATATAGACATGTGCTTATAGATCTGTCTCAACACAGGGCCAATGGTAAAGGGGCCCAAATGAGAGATGGTCTATCAAAGAGCAAGGCTAACCAATGGAGCATAAGACCTTAGGGTTAGATTCATTGAAGACCTCCAATAATGAGTGTAAAAGTCCTTTGACCTTAGGTAAGCTAGGGTTGTGCTTGAGGTGGGAACCCGGCCCAAGCTTGAGGTGCTTGCCATGCTTGAGATGCTAGGGTTGTACTTGAGGTGGGAACCCGGCCCAAGCTTGAGGGGATTAAGGGCCAAGCTTATGGTGGTAACCAAGCCCAAGTTGAGTGTATTGAGGTGTGCAAAAGGTCAATGCCAATCCCTACAAGGAGGGGGCGAGCCCTACATGAGGGGGGATGAGAGAGAACACACACACATACACTCACACAAGGCATGCCTAGTACAAAGAAAGCAAAGGGGACACTTGTCAAGTTCCTCCTCATGTTGCCCTCATGGTGTGCCTGAAGCCTATTGGTTGGCCACCCAAGGGTCCAATGATAATTTAGGAGATTTAATTAATATCTTTACATTTATCAAGTCCTCTCTCTCAAAGGGGAAAGGGAGACACTTGTCCCAAAGCTACCCTTGTTGCTTGTAATGCCTCCTGCTTGTGATTGGCTAGGCTTGGCGGGGTCCAATGAGCTTCAAGCATGAGCTCCAAGGGGGGACTCGACCAAAGCAAGATAGGGAGTTTCTTAGGGGGTATACTCTCCCACACACACTCAAACACACACTCTCATTATGCAATGTGCAAAGTGCAAGAGCTCCCTCTCCTTCTCCAAGCAAGTAGAGGTTGAGAGCCTACACCAACACTCTTGGCTATGGAGTGCAAATCCAACCAAGAGCCATGCTTCAATGCTTAAGCTTGCCATCTTCTCCATCTTCATTACTATGATATTATGTATGCTAGCAAGAAGAGTGATGATAAGTGAGGAACTAATTCTTTCTCCTATGAAATGTTTCTTCTTCCTCTTCCCTACCCTCATTTCCTGCTAGCTCTCTCCACCTTCAAAGGTGTTTGAGGTCTTCGAATAGTGAGGCTTGGGATAGTTAAAGCTTTCTTCAAAGTTTATGTTATGCTTGTGATGCATGAAGCTTTCCATCTTCATTGCATCACCTAGGTCACAAGGAACACAAAGATTGTATTGTAACAAGTCTCTCTTAATGGGAGAAATCATAATACAAATGCCTATTGGAGGGGGGGGACCGGCTCCACTTAAATATGGTCCTCAATTGTTGTCATGTTCTCTAAATTCTCTCTCTTGAAAAATTATTGTTCATGCCAAGTTAACTAATTTCTATGTTTATGTTGTTATCTTCAACTATGTTCACCCGCTATGCTCACAAAGTAATTTCTTAAAAGTACTCTCATTAATTTTTTCTACTCTCAAGTTAAAATGCCAATTCCATTACACCCTCATGCTTGGTATGAGAAAGTTAACACTCATATTTTGTAATAGTCTAACAAAAAGCACTTTAAATGTAAAATGGGAGGGTGGTGTATTTTTCATTGTCATTTTATGAGACACACATTGTTAAATTCAAGGCTCGATTGAATGCTACTTTCAAGACGAAAAACTTGTTGCTTTTGCATCATTACTTGAGCATATAGCTTAAACAATGTGATGGGAGATATTGTTTGATATATCAAAACATTACTAAGTAATTTTTGACTTGAGGACTACAAATCTATTGCTACTCCAGTGGAAACAAGTTTGAAATTGAGTCTTCATGATGCTACAGATCGTGCTGATGTCACTCTTTATCTTGGATGCCTTATTTATGTATGCTATACGAGGCTAGATATTCAATTGAAATCTCAAAAGTCAATATATTTATGTATAGCCCATTGTCTAAGCATTGTTGGGGTGTGTGACACATCCGCATTACCAACTAGTGTGAACCCCCTCTACATTAGAAGCCTACACTTTGACATTACTGCTTATGCCATGAGCTGCTCTCTTTCAACTCTATAAAAGAAGCATAAGCTACACACTTTGTATCTAACTCATACCTACTCCTAACCATTAGCCTACTTTGTGCCCACAATTTGCATCTGGCTTATCATAAGGATTAGTAAAGAATGTAACAATTAGCAGAACGGCTAATTTGTGTGATCACTAATTTTCTTCCTATTGTAGATGATCTCCAATAATTTCCCCACTCTTTTCCAATACATAGCTCTCACATACTCACCCATGTTTGATGATTCCATGCCCTACCCGGGTTGCTACCATCTTCGGATTGACATTTTTGTTGATCCATTGGAGCTATGCTACAAGTGAAGCCAACATTTGGTACCATTTTTGGGGATGGTAGTGGAAGCTAGAGGAGACTTTTTGTGTAAAAATGAGTGTTTAGCATTAGGTCTAGGTATAAAACCCCCTATTTTGATCTAACTAATCACTAATTTGTAACTAATTGGCTAACAATTTGAGTGCTATACATGTGTGTATGACCAAGGACTATCCAAAAAACAATGTGTATATTTGTTTTACTTTTCCATCATGAAAGAACCATATAAGAGATTGTACACTTGAAACAATATGAGCCACAAGATTAAAAATCACAAAATGATACGCTTCAATTTCTTATTATTGAAATCAATTACAATCTACAACTTGAATCACGAGACATAAGTGAATCCCTTGATAGATGAAGGAGAGGTCGATACCTACTACCATCCAAACATTACAACATAATAGCATAGGCTACAATGACTTGGGTAGATAGGTACCAATTGACCCCTACCACTTGTTATCATTGTCACACCCACTCGAAAAAACCCCCATTATCTTGATTTATGAAAAGATACAATGTTTGATACATTAAAGGCTTTTGCTTGCCTAGATAAAAACTCCCTATATCTGAAGAGTTTCTCCTTAGGTTTATCAAGGAGTAATCTGGTAGCTTGCAGTTTATCATTTATAACTTTCAGTTTCTCTGGATCATTAATGGCGCTAATCCTCACAGTCTTCTTTACCTTGGATGTTCCTTGTGCCAAGCAAGTAAATACTTTTGTGAGCGGTGAAAATCATTCATTTTTAAAAAAATTGCTAGAGTTCTTTTTATCTTTTCATTGATTTTCCAAAAATCCAGTAGTATAAGTCATCTCTACGAGACCCTCACCTGGCTAGGCCGTCATATATATATATATATATATATATATATATATATATATATATATATATATATATATATATATATTTTCACTGTATGTACATCCCTAATCTTCAATAAAAGAACAATCAATGGTTGTACATACTTAAAGACTTTCAGATTAGAGAAGAAAGTTTAAAAATTAATAAGACATCTAGATTTGTAAATGTTTCCATATGTTCAGACTAGGCTATGAAGCCTACTATATTTTATTTCCCAACTTGTTTATACTCAGTACTTCTAGAAGATCTTGTTTAAAAAGAACTATTTTTGACAATCACCCAATAAGTGTATAACATCCTCAAGTCTTGCAAGTATTTAGTTTAGCCATGATTTTAGAACAAGTTTATGTTTAAGAACTTGGCTCAGCCAAGAGATCGAAATCATTACTATGGATTTTTGGACAGTATTTCAAAGCTACTAGGGCTTCTCACACTTCACCAGATTATCCAAGAGGTCATACCAATGCACTATGGATGATTCTAAATTCAAATACTCAGTACCATCATATCTTAATTTTATCAATAAAAAAATTCAGGTCATCTGTCAACATAATGTACTGAGATAGATTTTATTTCCCAGTATCCAACATCTTGATAATTCCCAGCAATGATGGCTCTGTAAGGACATATCTTGCAGTATGGCTTGCAACCATACCTACTATACCTGACTAACTCTCCTTTATCCTAATAACAACAAGTGCAAGATATCAGTATTATCTACTGGACAAGGACATCTCAATAACCAACATCAAGATCATATCAGTATACATCAAACACGACCATGTAATGGATAATTACTACTTCTTAGATCAAATACACTACATATCCAGGAGTATATGTGTGTAAGTCAAGTATGTAGCTAGTTCAAGATGAAACAATATGAGAAAGCATGTATGTTTTGTAGACTTTTTTGCTATAGTTAGTTGGATGATATTCCATACTAGCAAACAATTACATCTCAATAAGAGCCTCATGCAGGACTAGCAAAATCCCGTGGATGATTATGCCAATATAGAAGTGTACACCCAAACACTGAGCTTCACATAAAAGTGTATATTGAGATAGTGATCTTCCATGTCTCAACTCATCCGAACATTCTCAACAATCATTATCAAGATCAATCACCCATTATGATATTTGATGAGTTCCTCATTGTCTATGAGAACGAAAAGAAACTGTCAGCCAATGAGAGCCCAAAACACTCGATAGATCAATGAAATGATCTACCTGTGAAGAAGTCATGCTATAGAAGCCCATGTGAAGTGCTTCAGGTTGAGCCAAAGTGCATGAATACCCAACAACATACCAATTTACTTTAAAAGTAGGAGGTGTAGTGCAACTCAAAAATCAGAGGTGTATAGTGCAGCCCGAAATTGGGAGGTGAAATGCTTGATGATTGCAAGTGTAGGGACAAAGCTAGAAGGAGACTTGAAGGCGAGCGTAGGGGCATGTGCTCACCCAAGGTGCATGTTTATACATTCTCCCTCATGGATCAGAATCAATAAGATGATATTCGTCACATTGAATTATAACTCCCAATTGTATTTTAAGGTAAGTATAGATGAGGTCATGTGACCCCAAAAATCACTTGCCATATAAAAAGAATTTTCCAATATGGCTGCAAAAGTAAACACTTATATTGTTAGGTGGCTGTTAAAGAGTTGGGTAAGGCATTAACCATGCATTGCAATCGAAAGTACTCATTCCCAGAATACTTATTCAAAACCAAAAAATTTGATTAGCAAGGTAAGCCATAAGATAATGATTGTACTGCAGCTAATCCCAAGGTAACAACAACCACCACAAGGTGTATCACAAGCTTTATATTTTCATGCCAATGTTTCAAGTGCCATGTGTTTACATTGTATTTTCTTTGTCAACCGGCGTACGAGCTCCATCCTTAAATGACTTATGCATAAGTGAAGATGTTAAAGTTATCAGAGTGGTCAAGAGTGAAATTGTGTGTGTGTGTGTGTGTGTGTGTGAGTGAGTGAGAGAGAGAGAGAGAGAGAGAGAGAGAGAGAGAGAGAGAGAGAGAGAGAGAGAGAGAGAGAGAGAGAGAGAGAGAGAGAGAGAGAGAGAGAGAGAGAGAGAGAGAGAGAGAGAGAGAGAGAGAGAGAGAGAGAGAGAGGGGGGAGAGAGGGAGGGAGGGAGAGAGAGAGAGAGAGAGAGAGAGAGAGAGAGAGAGAGAGAGAGAGAGAGAGAGAGAGAGAGAGAGAGAGAGAGAGAGAGAGAGAGAGAGAGAGAGAGAGAGAGAGGAGAGGAGAGAGAGAGAGAGAGAGAGAGAGAGAGAGAGAGAGAGAGAGAGAGAGAGAGAGAGAGAGAGAGAGAGAGAGAGAGAGAATGTGTGCATGTGCATGCTTGTTAAGTGATTCTGTTTAATGTGCATCTTTACACATTTAAAAAATTGATTTGTATGTGTGAAATGATATGCAAATTGGAATGATTGATACACTAATTTAATAGTGTTTTTATTGCTTTGCATCAAGTTTTCTAATTAAACCACTAGTTTTACTAAATTTTGGGTCAAAATTGGGTGAGAAACCAATAAAAATAGTCCAAAACAATTTGATTTTGATTAGCACTTTGGTGAATGATCGATTGGAATGTTTTATTGCATTGCTAAGGACTCAATTTTGAGTTAAATTGATTGTATAATCTTTAAGAAAATTTGACTAATTTTTTTAAATTTTAGCATTTTTTCCTAATTTATTATCTGAATATTCTTTTTTATGAAAAATAAAAAAACATTTTTTTTTGATACAAACAACCAATCTGAAGCATAAATTGTTAATTCAAAATTTCTCACTAATTGTTTTTGTTAATTTTTGCATTTTTTGGGTATGTTTTGGAGTCTTGGGCAAATTTATTGAACTTTTTGGGAATATCTACATATTTTCTTTTTTAAAACATAAAAAATCCACCCCCACCCCCACAACCATCTACATCTCATTTCTCTTCTTTTTCTTTATTTTGGAATTTTTTTGTTAAGCTCTCTAAGTTTTTACATCTTTTATTAAATTTCTCTTTTCTTTTTTGGTTGTACATACAAACTTGTACATTTCTTTTCACTTTTTTTTTATTTTTCTTGTTTTATTAGAAAACATAAACAAAACCGTCTCCTAAAAAAGGCATTTCAAAGAAAATTTAACAAACAAAATAAAAAACCAAAAGAGAAAAAATAATAAAAAAGAGCTTTAAAAAAGCAAATAAACAAACAAAAAATGAAAAAACAAAAAAAACCACAAAAACAAAACAAAACAAAAACGATTTAAAAAAACAAAAAAATTCTAAAAATCAAACCCCCCCCCCCCCCGCCCTCTCTCTCTCTCTCTCTCTCTCTCTCTCTCTCTCTCTCTCTCTCTCTCTCTCTCTCTCTCTCTCTCTCTCTCTCTCTCTCTCTCTCTCTCTCTCTCTCTCTCTCTCTCTCTCTCTCTCTCTCTCTGTGGTGCGAGAGCGGGGCCCCAACCATCTCTCCTCTTCCCTCCCAACGCTATGCTATTTGTGTTTGATCTTTTTGATTTTAGTTTCCATTTTTTAAAGTTCCATTTGATTTTAAAACTTTTTAAGTTTCATTTTACTCTATTTTATTTTTTGTTTTTCATTTTAATTACATTTTATTTAATCTAGTTTTAGTTTTAGTTTTTATTGCGTTTGAATTTTATTTCAATTTCAATTTGATTTTAAAAAAAACCCCAAAAAATAAAATTTCCACAAAATTGAAAGAAACCAATTTTTTTAATAAAAAATTATTCTAAGAAAAACAAAAGCAAGAAAAAAACACAAAATCCCAAATCAAAACCAAAAAATAATTAAATATCCAAATAAAAGCAGAGAAAAATATCCAAATAAACACATGAAAAATATAAAAGATCTCATGAGAAACCAAAAAATAGAAAATTTAAATAACAACTACAAGAAAAGAAAAAAAGTTAAAAAACAATACAAATTTTTAAAAATTGTAAAAAACACTTTAAAATGAAATAAATAAAAATAAAATAAAAAATAGCAATAAATCAATAAAAGTTTGAAAATTTTCAAAAACACCAAAACAACCCTTAAAAAGCTCAAACAAGCCTTGTACCGGCAAAAAAAGATCATTGTTTTAAACTCTTTCTTTTGGGTAATTTTTAAATAAAAACCAAAAAATAAAAAATCTAAATGAACGCAAAAAAGATAAAAAATCCTAAGGAGAATTTACAAAGAAAAGAAAATTCAAAGAAAAACTAGCAAAATAAATAATGAAAACTTAGAAACATCTTTAAAAGCAAATAAATCGAATAAAATAAAAAAGTAAGTGATAGAAAAAATCAAAAAATAAAGTAAAATAAAAAAAATCATAATAGCACCAAAAGAATCATAAAAACCTTGTAAAAGCAAAAAAAAACATCTATTTTTTGACTTTTTCTTCTCTTTTAATTTTTTATTAATTTCTTTCTTATTTTTGCATTTGTTGTTTGATTTTATTTTTATTTTTTCAAAAGATTAAAAACTAGAAACTGAAAAGAACTTGTATTTCTCTCTTCTGGTTCTTCACAATGATTTCCACATGCATTGCACACCCCATTAACGTGTATTTATACTCGATTAGACACATTTAAATTAGATAGGCTGGGAGAGTCCAATTTTTCAAATTACGTACGACTTGACTAGATTTGAGCCAAACTATACGTATAGACCTTGCTAATGCATAGATTTTGATTTTGGCTAATATTTTGTCTATTAGCAAGTTCATACGCTATCGTGCTATGACACATACATAGTGGGAACGAATGCTAAAAGATCTATCTTGCATCTTTTTACATACATAAGTGTATTTTCTATAATGTACATATGCATATCTAAGTATAATAATAATCTTTCTATGTCATCCTATTATTTATCACAAGAGTAACATATTCTTACTTTATCGTTAGAACGCCTCTTTAACTTGGGGGCAAAAAGAATTGGTTCTTTCTTTCTACTATCTCATTATCATCTCACACCCTAGTTAGATCATATATCTAGGGTAACTTCCAATATATATATATGTATATATATATATATATATATATATATATATATATATATATTCTATGTATTTTTCTTATATTTCTTTTTAATATCTACAAGGAAAGAACCAAATCCTAGTGGGACACTAGCTTGCATGATTTTCAAAGATACACCTATTTTAATGCATTATTGCAAGGATGCTTACAAAACTTTGTCAAGGAGCAATGTCATGCTTTAATATTACATGAGGTTTTCATTGGAATCAAATGAAAGTCTAGGCTAACGGGACCACAAGAAGATTTTTGCTTCCATAAATGTATCCTATTTTGATGATTTTTAAAAGCACGGTTTCAATTCGAATTGGAAAAAGTATATAAAACAGGGTAGTAGCTTATGAGTTGAATTTTTATGTCCCTATTTTTACTTTTTTATTTGGAGCCAGGATTGAGAAGATATAATCAAAATGGTGGACCCCAGTCTGCCCACATCATGGGGGGACAAACCATTTTCAAACTTTGCCAGTTCATGTTCACACTGGCTCTTCTCTTTCTTGTGTAACCCTTGGGGATTCCCTTCACCTGTAAAAGGGGACCTCTTCTTCCTTGAAAATCATTCATGAAGGAGTGAGAGGATTGATGCCTAATTGTACTTAGCCATAAACATAAGCTTATATAAGCCTACACTTGCTTCTTGAAGAAGACTATCAAATCTTGTAAACAACCCTTATAAGATCAATTCTAACAAAAGAAGGACTTGGATTTGTTGGTGCATCATTCAAGGTTCGTATTCTTCCCTCTTCTTCTCTCTCCATCAAATTGACGAATAAATCTTGAAGGGCCATCAAACAAGGTGTGTTTTTATTTGTGATTTTGTTGGTTTCTTGATGTTTTGCTTTTTATCTATAGTTCAACCCTTACCTCTATCTCTATTTCCAAATCTATTCCCTGACCTAGATATTATCCACTGCTAATTATACACCTATCGTTATCTCTATCTCCATCTCCATCTCTCTTGTGTCCTAATTACTGAGACATTCAAGCTACAACACTCCGTCAAATCTACAATCAACCTTCTTGGAGAGCTATGCTAATACACAAGATGAATTACCATACCGTTACACTCTTACAAATCTCTCTCTCTTAGAAGCTCGTTCTCTCTACAAACTCTAGGTTATCCTTGCTACAAGTACACCTCCCCATAGTATCCTTATTGCCTACGGGCAAGAATAGAGATTGGGAGGGAAACTTCTTTTCTCTTCACTTCTCTCGTATTTATATTTTTCACATAGTAGAGTTATCCTAGATGAATAATCCACATGATATGAATTTCTATCGCTTCCACTCCGTGCGATCTATTACAATTAAGGTATGGATTAGCTGGAAAATACACTTTCAACAACTTTTAGTGTTTCTCTTTTGGCCCAAAAAGTCTGTAATACTTCTTTCCCCGGATCCCATCATACTACCTCTTCTAAACTATGATTTTTCTTTTGATATAAGTGTAGTTATCTTGCTATGAACTAGGATTTTGTACACACAGTTAGCCCCAATCACTAGACAAAACATTTATATCATAGTAAGCACTAAACTATAGTTTCAAAGAACATTCGTAGCTTGTTTGGTCAGCTTGAATACCATTAACTCATCTATTAATCCTTTCATCCTACCCATGATAAGATACAACCAAAGCCTTGACGTTTTCATCTTTGTACTATTTTGATTCTCTCTTTTGTGTTTTTTATTTATGTGTGTGAGTGCAAGAGAGAGAGAATGTGTCTTCTTTGATTGCACTCCCAACCAAACTCTAGACTTCATGGAATTTATGGCATAACTCCTTCATATAGTTTTTGGAGTTACCTCACAAATTCTCACAACAAGAAGCCCGATGCTTTTCTGGCAAGACCGCAAACTTCTCAACAACGCATTGTTTCATTTTACCTCGACTTGACAATAGATTATGCGCTTGACTACATTTAACCTCGATTTGCTATAGAGATTTGTTTATAGCCTTGATATTGACAAGATTATGCTGTTTATATCCATTCATACCCAAGATTTTGACTTGGCTTGATTTTAGATGTTGATCACACATTTGTGGACAATTAGAGCCCAATTTGGTACATTGATTAATACTTCACCATGACTTGGGAATAGAGATGATTTTTAGAGCTAGTTCACACACACTAACACCACATTAACGCTTGGTGATCCCTTTAATTGCCAGATTACCCACCCTAGCTAGTACACTTGTATATAGGCCTCCTTGACACCAGGTTTGACTTAGATTGATAGACTTTGGTGATCATGGATCCAAAGGCCCTATTTAATAGTGGTTCATGGTGAGGTAGATGGATTACTCACACACATGTAGATACCCAATAGAGGTATATGGAGCTTTAGTCCACAGACCATTCGAAACTTAATTTCCAGATGTTTAGAGCCCCATCAACACCCGACATTGTCGAGTCACCTTCTTGTGATGGTTTTAGTACATCGTATAGCCACATGAGGGAGGATAGTCTAAAGAATATCATGTTAGCTATTGTTGAGGATTACACAGACACTTGTGAGCTACCATAGACTATATATTTGCACTTGTTTGACACTTAACACTTGTATACTAATGAGGATTGGAGAATGTACATGAAAGAGATAGACAAACGTGGAGAGTACCCATCCTACGACACAGGTAGTGGTATCCCACGAGGTTCCTTATTTACAAGGAACCTATAAGAGTATTCATGATGAGGTGACCTATACAACATTGTGTGGACCCCTTTTTAGTGTAGTTTTTAGAGTAGTGACGTTAAGCCTATATTAGACTCGATGACCATACCGCCTACATAGCCGACATGACTTAGATCACCTCCAAGATTCAGATCATCTAGACCATCTAGGACATAGACCTTTGCAGAGGAAAGGACCTATATGGAGCGTAGGAGCTAGAGTTGTACAATTGCACGTCAGAGTTACCATACGTAGAGACAACCACACCACATGCTTTGACTACTAGTATGACTATTACACATGCTAGAGAGGATGTACAAGCCACACCATAGACCATGTGCACACCACACAAAGATCTTGTTAGACCACATACATCAGCCAGCCATGAGCCTTATGGTATATTTTGTCAAAGATCCTTGTGATAGGATTTATAGAGACACATATGGTACTAGATAATCCTTGATGATTGGATTTCCCTATTCCCCATGCCCTGGATCCCATATCTCCATCACATAGATAGATTTTGCCTCAAAGCACAATTGATTAGCTAAGATCTAGAGTGATTGAGACAAAGGAGATGAATGCCCATATTAACGACATGATGAGTATACCAAAGAAAACTACTAAAGAAATTTTTAATGGAGCTTGTTGATGGTTATTGATTAGGTCACAACAATCAAGAAAAATAATAGCACGGATAAGGAATCTGGGTGTGAAGGATGCTAGAGGATTGCCTATGATCATGCTAGAAAGCCAACATTTTAGCATGATAAGTACATGGCCTCCTAGGTTAGATGTGCTTTGGCAATGAGAGATACCCCTCCCCGCGGGTCTATGCACATAATTTACAATTTGCACCTTTATACAATTTTCAATATACATCAGAGTTGCGGAAGAATTTGCATAGGGGAGGAGTTCTCAATGCCCGACCAAGCATGGAGTTTAGGCCATGAGCTGGACTGCATCTAGAGGTACCTAGCAAGACAAGTGCTACCCTTGAATGGGTGTTATGAATGAAAGAATATTCAAGAAAATATAACATTGTGGAGGGTGAATATATGTGTACACTGCGTTGCGAGAGAGAGAGAGAGAGAGAGAGAGAGAGAGAGAGAGAGAGAGAGAGAGAGAGAGAGAGAGAGAGAGAGAGAGAGAGAGAGAGAGAGAGAGAGTACAATGGAGGGTGAAATAGAGTGCACAGATACATGAGAAAATGACAATAGAGAATCTTTAAATGCCCCATTTAAATGAAACAGGCAACCATGTATTAATGCAATTGCAAAATCTGGGTATACCATAACATCAAAAAAGTTTAAGAAAAAATAACTACTAGCAGAGAATCGTACCTTGTGTAGGGAGTGACCGGTGCACCCATCCACATCCGCTCTACTACGGACATAGATAATTTCACTTCATCGGCAGCGAGCCAGAACACCTCCAACCTACCTAAGGTAGACATAAGTTGAGGTCGCTTCGCCTCCCTCCATGAACCCGACTCTAAAAGGATCCCAAGTACCAGTAGGTGGTAGGGCATCAACACCAACCATACCTGTTTAGGCGCCACACCTCTTTGATGCCCAACACCGGGTGTTTAGGCAAAGCCAAGGAAAAATCCCCGAGCGTTAGCCGTGTAGGTCATTCAACCCCCCGATGTACAAATCGTGTAGATGAGCTTAACAAAAAAAGAAGAAGACCTAAGGTTAAGTGATGTAGGTGATCCTAGTCTTGTAGCAACGGTGCCATGAGAGACATAACACGTGAGTCCAATCACAATAGCACCTTCCATATGCACAAATAATCTTTCCCAAGTAGCTACAGGGTCTCTACCCTTACATGTCTACCATAAACCATCTAGATCGCTTCATGATCCAATCCCAAAAACATAAACCATAATCCAATCACATCACATGAGCGAGCACTCCACCCAACTTGGGTGAGGAACAACCAATCCTGCATAACCACTTTAGACATAACATGGCTGCAAAAATTTCGGCAGCATAACCATATCTAGAAAAAAAACCATGAGCCACACCGGCTTTCACCATAAAATCACAACCATAATCCATGAGGAAATCTTAGCCCTTAACCATAAATCATAATCACACTGAACCAACTCCCACACTTGAAGTTTGACATATCCTCTGCAATCAATCGGAGTCCACACACATATGACCCTTAAGACATGATTCTTTCATGCATAAAAAGAGTCTCTAATCATGATATAAAAATCAATTTGGAAAGCGATCATAATCATATCCACATCAATTCGTAAGTTCCCATATATCATATGATAACATTTCATCACCATAAACATGATGCAAAACAGCTTCGACCTTTAGGTCAACCAAAAACCATAACTTCACACATGTGCAAAAAAAAAAACTTTTTGACATTTTCGGGAGCGTGCATAACATACAAATGAAAGTATTTGACCTCAAACCAATGCATCAAGTTCAGCTCCATAATATATACTATCGCTCTATCACATCACTTTACCCATATGGTACTCACACAACCAACGGTAACCCAAAAACAAAGCCACTTTAATCATATCTGCCTATGCGATTCGGGATGTCTAACCATGTACTCTCACATAAGTTTATGGCCATCTAATAGTTGAAATCAACTCACCAAACAAACCATAAATCACAAAAAAACATCTGGATTAATTCACGACGTCATATGGTACCCCCCTTGGTATCACCCCTACCCGTATAGGTAAAACTGGCTATAGAACGATTAATAACTCGCATTCCCGAGGTGATAACGGAGACTTAAATACAGTTATCATCAAGTTTCATCAAGCCTTTTAATTGATTAAGTGGGTTTGCCCATCCGGTGAATGTATATAGTGGTTCTCCAAGGAGCCCGGAGTCAAAAACTTTGGTTGTGCAATGGGCAACAAACTGTTTTTTGACCATATCTCTTAGCTCCTACGTGATTTTCACATGACATCCAAGACAAATTTTTTTCTAAATGATGTGTTTTATCTTTGGTTTCAAGGTTTTGGGCTGATTCATAACAGTTTGTGATTTATGACGAAAACAATGTTCCTGTTGCCTCTATGACATGAAACAAAAGTGCTTTTCAAGCACGCACATGATCATAAACGCATCATGTACATAAATCAGTGTGTTAAACATGATAAAATAATCATGGGGCAACTTCATATGTGCTCGGTTAATGCATACATGCACTTGTATACGAAAAAACAATCATTGAGAGGGTGACTACTCATAAAAACAACATAGAGAGAGAGAGAGATGATGACTATGGAGTTTAGAGCTTCTCACCGTGATTTAGAATCAATTAGGGGTTGTCGAAAGACTTCTTGCTTTGCCGCAAGAGAGTGGTGATGAGAGCTACTTAGAGGTATCCGCCACGAAAGCTTCCGGAGAGTGCGTACACCGTGAAACGAGAGAGGAGATAGTAAGCAAGTAGAGAGAGAATATCCTTCTTCTTCTTCTTCTTCTCGAGAGAGAAGAGCTTATGGAGATGGTGATGAAGAGCTTGCACCACTCCGTATAATAGATACGTATAGCCGTAACTATTATAGCCTTGCGGTAGTAGACGCAACAGACGGCACTGAAAGCTGAGCACTAATTGGTAATTTATAGGCAAGTGTAACAGATCAGAGTGATGCCCAAGCCAGAAGGTAGCACTAGTTTTTGAGCCAAGAATAGCTTCCTACTTTTGGGAACTTTCCTAAAAATAAGCCTTTGCTTTTGGTGGTCAACTTTCCCACTTACCATTCAATTTTTACAACAAAATTGACCAATTAAACAATACCCGGCCAACTAATGGAAACTGTAGCTAGACTATGCCACACCGTAATGTTTGGACATAATTATGAATTTCCTGTACTACCCTGGCATATTTATGATATTGCTTTTTATAAAAATAATTTCTGTAAAAATCTCGTTTGGTCCCGTTTTTGCTTCGGGTTGAAAGGGCATGGGGACTGAACATGCTAATCTCCACCCAGCCATGACCTATATAGGCCCTTGGCTTGCTAAATATAGGGACCCCCTTGACTGCATGTCCATCCTGGCCCTTGGCCGTGACTGGTCCTACCCTTGTCCGGACATTACTCCCCCCTTAGAGAAGCGTTTTCCTCCGCGAAAACACAAGTGATGGTATCTTCATAAGAACACTAATGTTTTCTACCGTAACATCCCTCATGGATCCAACGGTTCATTTGAGCGGAACCCGGTTCAGTAGGAGGTTCAATGAAATCAAGAGTAACATCTTGATTTTCTACACTGTTGTCCATTTGTAACCATCTGATGGTACCGGTTCCTATCCAAATATAGTGTGTAGACTCCATTTAGAACTCTCATCAGCATGGTAAACGAGTTTATCACAACAAAGGTGTACCAAAAAGAGTACCTCTTGTCACTTTCCATGAAAGTAACTTGCTGTCATAACTCATCAGTCAAGTTTAAGTCCTTGACTTGTTCCCAATTTTCATCATCAGTAAACAACCCCACCCTAACGAGTGTGCAAGGTTGAGAACCTGAGTTATACATGAAGAGACTACCTAGTCGCAACATGCGTTAACTGATAGTAAGTAAACTCCAAGAAGAGCAATAAATGCTTATTAATTGGATTGCTTGGTGCTAATGTACGCACTTTGCATATCCTTTTAGCCCAAGGTTACACTTTGTAATCTGCCAATCCCCTTGGATACTGACAGTACTGAGGTGTGTTTCCCCCACGGTTTACAGACAGTCTTCCCAGATGACTGGTAAACGGGGAATCACAATAGCGTATAACATTGTTGAGGAATCAACAATGTCCGTAATAACCGTCGTGGTTAACTTGAAAAATCCACAAACACCCAAACCAAGCCATGACCTCTATTGGTGATTAGTAGACCCAAAAGTAATCTCATAGAGATAGTGCACATAGAGTGCAAAATGCTTCATAAGCAACAACCGGAGGAATATGCATGCCATTCCAAATCAGCCTTTGCTAAACACTAGGGCCCATAACACCTAGTGTGCATGCATTTAGCAAAAAACAGATCCGAACCTGTATTTCCATGGTGATCCTCGCCAATACTTATGGCAAATGTGATGCGCCTAGCGTACATTAAAAAGGAATATAAATAGTTCTGAAAAGAAACTAAATACTTTCAGTTGCAATCTTTTGCAAGCTTTGTTGAAACGTCTGAATCACAATAGAAGATGAAACATTGATCACTTCTAAGTACAGACAATGAAACTTTTTCATTAACAACTTATAGCCTTGCTATATGTATAAACAACCGTCTGTAATGTTGTTTAGCAATACTTGTAGCTGAACAAGTCATTCTAAGTATGCGACAATTTCTGGACACCACTGAAATTGCTCCTGATACGTCGTGCTAAAAAATGGTCTCGAGAAAACAGATTTGACCAGCACGTGGGACTTTGTCGTGACACATATTTGAAATAGGGGGCACCAGTGTCAATCCCAGAGACTCATATTCGCCACATGTGGAATATGTCTCAACTAAGGATGTCTGAGAAAAGAACATCCTTCAAGTACAAGATGTACTTGTGTGTGGAGGTAATCTAAACACTCAGCGACAAGAGTGAGAGGGACCCTCATTCATTGCTCCACGCTGGCTAAACCGAACTCCTTGAGTCCCTAGACCATGTTGTATCCCATGTGACAACATGTGCCACATCGATTCCTACAAGTGGATTCATAACATCATAATGTACTTTGGACACTACGGCTCAAAATACTTGTTTTGCCCTGAAATATTCAAGCGTATTTAAACGACTTGAAAAAACCAAGCTATGCCGACTAAAAACTGGAATAACACCAAATCAATAGATGCGTACCTGGAGATTGAACTAAATGTTCACTTACCCGTATTCAAGTATAGAGGAACACGTTGTTCACGTGTGAAAAATCAAGCAACATTGCACTAGAAACCCTGGGTGTTGCCTTCGCAATCTAGACCCGTTGGGTAGAAGGTACATAGTCAAACGCCTTGGTAAGACCCTTTGTAGAACTGCGCAACTAGCAGGTAACGGTAACCAACCAAGTTAACCGTGTACAGAATGATGAGAATCAACTTAAAAATTTGAATTTTCCCGCTACCGCATGGTAGATTGCGGAATTCTCTCCATGAAAGTATAAAAGATCAAGTTGTGATCCTCAATGCGTATGGGGTGATTTAGTAAGCACCCGCTGGGTCGTACCCCAAAATTGTGATGCCATAGACACTCGTAGTGCTAAAGAGAGAGCAAGGAATCCACACAAATGAGATGCCTAGCTCGTATCAACAGCCATGCTGTCGCAACTGTTGCTGCATCTAGACTCCATGATATAGCTCAGCTGATGTAAGTGCAAGAGTGTCAAAAACGCAACTTCAACGTCGCACTAGAGACATATAGTGCAAAAATGACACCCTAATCCTCCGAAATGACAAGACTCTTGCTCGTCCAGTAACGTCAAGATGTTTGATGTGTACGCTACTGGGAAAATCTGTTCGATCCTAAGAACAATCACCCAAGGAATGGCAATAGTTGGGTCTTACCCAAAATCTGACAATGGCTCTTAGCCAGCCTGTGTGTGGCTCATAGCTCTTACGATAATTAGTGTTCAGTCAATAAACCGATGAAAACTAATGTGAATGGCATCTTGACCCATTTCTAGCTGAGAGTTAGAGCGCCTTGGCTCATGTTGAATCCCAAATAAAACATGTACGAAAATCTTCTTAGAAAGTTTTCATTATTCTTGAGAGAAATAAGAAAAAGAGAGAGAAGAAGAGCATGCTGGGCTGAGGAACTTTCCTTAAATTTGTAGAGTGTGTGCCCAGAATGTGTGCTTTTAGACATCTTATGCATGAATTACAACTTATCCTATAAGCATTCCACAATCTGTCTGTATGACACTCTCATCGAGAGAGGCAACAGAAAAAACAAGTTAAATCATGTCCATCTACCGTGTAGGGTCGTGACTGTATGAGGATGACTTGAAAGGGGCACCTTGCTGGTGAATGTAGTCAAAATTTTAGGTTCTTTTTAGTATTGTTGAGCGTTGGTAGCAAGTAACAATCTGTCCGTACCCTCTCCTTGACGGAGTTGCGAGTGTGTTAGCGGAAGCGTAATGCATGAAGCGGAAAAATTGAATTCACGTCACTAGCATGCCTTGCATAAAGAATTGTAAGCCCTTGCGCCGAGTGATGGCCTCAACAGTGAGAACCAAAACTATAAGTACCTTGCACAATTTAGACTGTAGGGATTCTGTGAGCTGATATCCCTGATTTTGCCAGTTCTCTGAAGCCGTGCTTCCTATAAAATTGCCAAAGAACTTTGCTTTGCACAATGACAATAATGGCCAAGTAGAGTGTAAACAGGAAGAAACAAGAAAAACTTAAACTTGGCTAACCTGATTGTTGTTGCTGCAACCAGTTGTCATGAAAGTTGGGAGGAAAACTCATTCCAAAATGGCCCATAGCCATATCTGCACAGACGCCCTCGTATGTCCTATACACCCGTCTGGTACATAAGGCCATAACTTGCAAAATTGAATCCACCTGCAAACACCTTGCCTATTCCTTCCCCATTGTATATGCTCAGAGCATATGCCAAACGTGTCCAGCTTCAATGCAAGATGTAGAAATTGAAGCCTTGCTTCATAGAACTCTGTCTGGCCTCATTGCCAACAAATGCTATTGACAACAGATGTCATAGCAAAGAGAGACGACCTTGTCGTTCATGCACAAAAAATCGACCTTGTCGAATTGTAAATGTAAGTGAAAAATAGTAGAACACGTACAAGTTATGTATGTCAAACCTGCCAAGGTCTATGAATGATAGCCGTTATCATTCATGTCATAGCATACGAGAGTTATCAAGCACATGCTCAACAATTACTTTACTTCATGCTGCCAAGGGCCTTGTGGAATTTGCAACCAATGTGGAATCGTGTGAGAGCTGCAAGGCTCGTAGCTGCTAGGTTTGATTGCCATTTTGTGACAATCTCCACCTCTAGCATTAGTGTCTGCATCACCACTTAATGTGGTTAAACAATGTATAGGTAGAGAGGGCCTTGCTTCTCCGCAAGCCTCAACTCCGGGCTCTTGCCAGTTGCCCTGAAATTGGCCATGCCGATTAGCGATCCAACCGTGCAAAGCAACTTTGCATGCAGAAGCCAAACTGGCAGCTGACCTTGTTGTTGCATCAAAAATGAATCTTTGAAATGCTATCCGTATAAGTCTGCAAAGTAAAATTTCACAGAGATTAAGAAAATCCTTGGAATTACGAAAAAACTAACCCTGATGAGCATGGCGTTCGTCCGTGTATGCTCGTCCATGTACGCGTCAAGCATATCCTCATATTTTTTATCCCTTTTTGAGAAACATCTCGCATGCCGCCTAATCATCTTTGCCAAGCTGCACATGCCGAAACCCACTTCAATAACAACGAAAACTCAAAAATTTGGATATCTCCTTGAGCGGAAATTTGGAATTTGCACTTTGCTTCAAGTACTGCCCTCCTTGAGAGCTCCACTACACATAGCGGTGCGTTTGAAAGGCAACACTCTTTCCAAATACTCATCTATTGCGTTCCATAATCTCGAAAGTGTGTTGCTTTTCATGTCATCTTACAAGCCTTGAATGCTATGCCGATTGTTGCTTGCCGTTGGCATGATGCTAATTCCTTCTTGTCCAACTGAGTGTTGTAGATATCGTGTTGCTCGCCTTGCATGCTTCGACAAGTTGATGCCTTGTCAAAATTGCGGCTGGTGTGTCGAATCCATGGTATTGATGTCCGAAGAACCAGAAAATTGGCTGAAGGGATGCTCGTGCAATCTGAAGCCCCTGCTCCTAACCAACTTGAAAACAGTTAGGCTTGGCTTTTCTGTGGGTGAATGGCCTCTTGATCACTTAAGTCCTTGGCGGCCAAGTGTGAAGGTCAACCACATAAAACCAGTGGTAGAAAATGGCGATGGCAACGGCCGCTTGCGCAGGAAAAAACAGAGGGAGAGAGCGCGCCATCCTGACTTCATCGACTGACGACGCTGCAACGGGATTTGTTCCCCATGAGGAGGCGCTCCCATTGAACCCAACCATGTAGGCTTTTGTGCAGATCGACACCTTGCCATGTGTGTGCAAGCGACCGTTCTCGCTATTGGTTGGAGCCCGCCATACTGTTCGATCCAGCCCCTGTTCGGTGCAGCCATTAGGGACCTTGCCCACACCATGGTAGCCTAGCTCGAAGCAGATTGAGAGAGAGAGAGAGAGAGAGAGAGAGAGAGAGAGAGAGAGAGAGAGAGAGAGAGAGAGAGAGAGAGAGAGAGAGAGAGAGAGAGAGAGAGAGAGAGAGAGAGAGAGCATGCAATAAGCCATGCAAAAAGCAAGCCCCTTATTCTTCCCTCCTCCATGGCCTTCCCCTCCCCTAGCTCTGATACCAGTGAAAGGGCATGGGGAGTGAACATGCTAATCTCCACCTAGCCATGCCCTATATAGGCCCTTGGCCTGGTAAATATAGGGACCCCCTTGACTGCATGTCCATCCTGGCCCTTGGCCGTGACTGGTCTTACCCTTGTCCTGACATGGGTGATCATTTTTAAATCCGACGAAGACTAAAATTAACATTTTTATGTTTATGTCATCATAAAAAGCACATTGCTTTTCAAAAACACCGAAAAGTACAAAAAACTAAAAATAGCGTAAAAAGAAAAAAAAGCAAAATTTTCTAAAATTGAACCATGGGTTCCCCTCGTCCACTGGATAAGAAAGCGGACTCGTTTTTCACTAAAAGCACTAAAATTCATGAAAAGCTAAAAATAGTGTAAAAAACACTCAAAAAGTAGATTTTTCCAAAATTAAATCATAGCTTCCTTGGAACACGTAGATCAAGGATCCGACATTGCTTTTTTTTAAAAAGCACCTAAAAGCATAAAAAGCATGAAAAACTAAAAATAGCAGATTTTTCCAATACTGAACCAAACATCTGTCTAACCTATTGGAACATGGAAACGACCTTGCTTTTTACTTTAGAACCTTCCAATACTGTCAATCAAGCATCTTAAGTCAAAATTTGGCAAGAGAGATATTGAAAGCTATTTTTCTTATTTTTAGAAGAGACCCAAAAATTGGGGATCTTACATCCTCCCACACTTGAAAAATTTGAGGTGTCCTCACCTCGACATGACATCTGGATAATTTAGTCTCATTTCATCATCATGTTCCCAATTGGCATCTTCCTGAGGATACATTGACCATTTAACAAGGTGTTCAGTAATGGTCCGATTACGTAGAGGCTTGGTTCTTTTATGAAGTATTACTTCAGGATATACTTCAAAAGTTCCATCAGTAGAGGTAGATAATAGAGAATCATCAAGAATATGTTGCGTATCAGGTACATACTTCTTGAGTAAGCTCATGTAAAAAACATCAAGTACCTTTATGTGTGGTGGTAATAAGAGTCTGTAAGCTTGATCATTAATCCTCTCTGTGATTACAAAAGGTCCACAATTTTTGGCACTTAGCTTCTTACAAAGAACTATGTTTGGGTTTCGCTCTCAAAAATACCATATCGCCCTCTTCAAAAAGTTTGGCAGATCATCTTGGGTCACCATAAATCTTTTGTCTACTTTGAGCAATCTTAATATCCTGTTGTATAAGATCGGTTTGGAGTTGCATTTCATCCAACATTTCTTTGGATGCTTGAACTCGTATGAGAGGGTCTGTCCATTTGAGTGGAGTAAGACACTCTTGTCCGTACAATGCTTGAAAAGGAGACATTCCAATTGAGTGTTGGAATGAAAAATTACACGCAAATTCAACCAAATACAAATATCTAGTCCATTTACTCTGTTCATGCATATAATCAGCTCTGAATATGTCTTCAATGATTTAATTTGTTCTTTCTGTATGCCCATCAGTTTGAGGATGATAAGCAATACTAAAGGCTAAATGGATTCCTGTAGCTGAGAATAAAGCTTTCCAAAAATTAGAGGTGAACTTCACATCACAATAAAAAATTATCCGTTGAGGTAAACCGTGATACATGAAAACACCTTTCATGAAGACTTGAGCTATATCCTTAGCCATAAATGTTGTCTTGACTGGAAATAAATGGGTCATTTTTGTAAGCATATCAACAACCACAAAAATAGAGTCATATCCCAGAGATGTAGGAAGTCCTATAATAAAATCCATGGATATGCATTCCCATTTCATTTGTGGAGCATCAATAGGTTGAAGCTTATCGAGGGATTGAATTCGTTCAGCTTTAATACGTTGACATGTTAAGCATCTTGTAACATAATTCAACACATCACATTTTAGTCCTGGTCAAAAGAAACTCTTTCTTACAGTAGAGTAAGTCTTAATGTCTCTTGGATGTTTTGCTATAGGTATATCATGAGCTTCCTGTAATATCTGAAGTTTGATTCCACATTGATTTGGAATACAAAGACAATTACCAAAGTAAAGCTCATCCCCTTCAACATGGAAGCCTTTGATTTGCCTCTCTTGTTTCTCTATGCGGTTATTTAAGTTCATCAGGGACTGGATTTTTAAGTAATATGGGTCCTAAGTCATATCTTCTTGAATAAGGTCAATTAAAGAAGTAGTAGAGGTTGTGACAACCGTTATAGTACTCTTTCTGCTTAAAGCATCGACCACAATATGTTCCTTTCCAGGTTTATATTCAATTCCAAAATCATATTCACATAAAAACTCCATCCATCTCGTTGCCACATCCACTTCAAGCTTTTACGGTCGGTATGTAGTTCAAATCTCCTTCCAAGAAGATAATGTCGCCATATTTTAAGAGCATGCACAACGGTCAATAATTCCAAGTCATGTGTATGATAATTTAACTCATGTATACATAACTTACAAGATTCATAAGCTACTGGTTTTCTTTCTTGAGACAAAACGCCACCAATTGCTTGTTCACTTGCATTAGTGAGCACATTGAATGTCTTTGAGAAGTTTGGAAGCGGTAGTATTGGAGCATTTACCAAAGCTTCTTTGAGTTTCTCAAAATTACCTTGAGCACGTTCATTCCAAGTAAACACTTTAGCCTTCTTAAGCGTATTAGTCAATGGAGATGCAATCTTAGCATAACCTTCAATAAATGTACGATACCATCCTATCAAACCAAGAAAGCCACATACTTCTCGTACTGATTTTGGTCTAGGCCAAGCTATAATAGCATCGATCTTACTTGGATCAGTAGAAACACCATCCTTAGATACAATAAATCCCAAATATTCCATCTTGTCAGTGAAGAAGGTGCATTACACAAGAAGCGTAGCTCAATTGGTGAGACCTTTGTGATGTAACCCCAAGGTTGAGGGTTCGAGGATCACCGGTTGCATTCTCTTGGGTGTATTCTCCTCCCCTATTGGGGGGTGCTTCCCACGGTTGCCCCTCGAGGGTGTAATGTACAACAATGTACAATTGTAAATACATGATATGTGTAAAGTTTCTCCCTACTACCTTCCCTGCACTAATGTTAAAAAAGGAAAAAGAAAAAAGGAAGAAGGTGCATTATGCTATGTTTGGCATAAAGTGGATTTTGACGGAGAAGTTCAAGTACTCACTGCACATGCTGTTCGCGTTCTTCTCTGTTTCTTGAGTAAATCAAGATATCATAAAGAAGACAATAACAAAATCATCAAGATGCTTTTGAAACGCGTCAATCATAAGACGATTCAAAGTTGCAGGAGCGTTAGTAAGTCCAAAAGGCATAGCTATAAATTCATACTGTCTAAAATGAGTATTAAATCATGTCTTTGGTATGTCCTCCTTCTTGATCCGGATTTGGTAATACCCTGACTTAAGATCAATCTTTGTGAAGATAGAAGATCCATGTAATCGGTCAAGTAGTTCATCAATCCTTGGTATTGCATACTTATTCTTGACTGTTACCTGGTTCAATCCATGATAATCAATACAAAGACGTAGAGTACCATCCTTCTTTCTATTAAAGAGAACACGAGTACTCCATGGAGAAACACTGGGTAAAATGAAGCCTTGTTCAAGGAGTTGGGTTAATTTCTCCTTGAGTTCCGCAGATTCAGGTAGTACTGACATTTTGTAATGTCTACGGGCAACTGGTTGAGCTCCTGGAGTAAGCTCTATTGCATGATCAACATCACGCTTGGGTGGTAACGGTGAAAGTTCTTCGGGAAATACATCATCAAAATCTGTTATCCATCGGGTTCAAGTGAATCTATCTTCTTCTTAACCAAATTCTATTATCCATTCGGGTTCAGGTGAATCTATCTTCTTCTCCTTAGGGTTAAGCTTTACTCCGTAAATCCTTTCATTCTTCCTATGAATCTTCATAAGTTTAGTAAAGTTCACTAGCCTGAGCTTAGACTTCCCCCATTTTCCAGTAACTGTAACCCTAGAGTTTTGATCATTTTTGATAGACAATGAAGTATCTTTACAATGTATGTGAGCATCATTGGCTTTAAGCCAATCCATTCTCAGAATTTCATCGTAGATTCCTATGGGTAAAACTCTGAAGTTTGCAGAAGTATTATGACCATCCAAAACAAAATTCAAATTACCCATTGAAGTAGAAGATCTAACCTTTCTACCCGTAGCTAATTCTACTGTAAGGTCTATATCAGGGTGTTCAGGCAAAATGAGGTTTCTTATGCACTTAGGAGATATGAAAGAATGAGTATCCCTTGAATCAATCAATAAGGTAAAATGGTTACCTTGATACTCCATTGTAGGATTTGAATTACTGAAAATTGTTCATTCGCTCCCGGATGTTCAATTGCAGCATGAACATACATGTTTGCCTATTTCCTTTACCTCTAGCCCCTTGAGCTCTATTAACTTGAGGTCTTTCTTGAGGTCTTTGATTTCCTCCTCCTCCTGGACGAGGTTGATGGTTAACATTTCCGTTGTTGTTATTATTGACAAGCGGTCCATTTCAAACATAAGGTGGATTTCCTGGTCTAAAATCCCTTGGTTTTGAGTTTGTCTCTGGTTTTGGTTAAAGTTTTGCTGATTGGCATTCTTTTGAACTGCCGATGGTCTGGGTCTAAAACTTCAAAAATTCCAATTTGGATTGAAGTGGTTATGTTCGTAATTGTCCACCAATCTTGTGAAGCTTGAATTGTTACATGGAAAATCCTTAGATTGATGACTAGGATCAAGACAAGTGTAGCACAAATGATCTTGTCTGGCTTTTATACGTAGTAAGTTTTGTCTTCTTTGTTGCGGATTTCCAGACATTTGTTCCTCCTCGAGACGAGGCTTTTTGATTTCACGAAGTGGAGCAGGTTCTGGTTTCCTCTTTTTGATAGTAGATAACTCTATTTCAATGGGTTTGCCTGCATCAAGGACATCTGTAAAATTGGTAAGACGGAGACTCTGTAGTCTAGTCTTCATAGGATTATGTAACCCTGACACGAATCAACCTACTTTGACCTCTTGAGTCATGCCTACTGGAGCATACTTGACAAGGGTTAAGAAATGTTGATAGTATGGTTCCAGATCTCTGGTTCCTTGAGTACAGTCAAGAAACTCATTCATACAATCTGAATGATAGACTTTGTTCTGATAGTTCTTCTTGAGGTGGGTTTTAAGGTAATCCCAAGTTGCAGCATTAGGATCAACATTGTTTTCTGTGCAATGGTCTCTCCACCAATGCTTGGATGTTTTCTCTAGTTTGAACTTAGCAATGTTAGCTTTGTTTACTGCTGATGAATGAGCCAAATCAAAGTAGTCATCCATGCACTCAATCCACTCTTCAAGAACTTTGCCTACATCTTTTCCTTCCCTGCTAAAATTTCCAAGTTGAGACTTGCAAAGCATAGCATTGATGTCTCTATCAATGATGGTGTGTTGATGAACAATAGGTGCATTTGTGTTAGCAGCAACCACATTTCCTCTAGGAGGCATGGTAACTTATTGTGCCATATCAACCAAGGTCACACTTAGTTAAAAAAATTCTAATCCGCTTGAAGTCCTTAGATCAAATATAATAGACATTTAAAGATAAGATGAGAGGAAAATAGGAGAAAGAATAACGAATAAATTAATCCAATCTCTATATCATAAAACTTTGGGTTTTTGAAAGTCTACAAGTGTCTTGAAAGATTCTAAAAAATCCTAATGGCTCTGACATAATGCACTCAATAATATCCATTGTGACATCCTTCCACCTATTACCATATACATGTGGTAGTGATGTGTGTGAACACACTAGGACCACCGGGGCATTTTGTCCCTCTTTAGGAGGTTTTTTGCCCCGACCATTGATATATACGCCCATCACTCTAGGGCTATCTATCTTTCCATTGCACACTAAATAACACACTCTCTATTGTGTGCCTTGATCTTCCTTCATCTTCTCCAAGCTGTGTGCGTTTCTCTGCAACCCTAATTCCAACAATTGGTATCAAAGCAGGTTACGACCTCCCGGGCTTAGTCGCCAACTGCTCCAACACACACCTGCTCACTTTCTCTGATTACGATGAGGTTTGGCGAGCGTTCGCAAGGCAAAAAATATTTCGGGTGGGCTCGTAGAGCTTGGTCTGCTCAGATTTCTGATTCGGGCTCATTTCGGCCTCCGTTTTCACTACAGACAGGTTTGCACATGCAATTTCGTCATTTTGTGCAGAATTTTTGTCAGTGATGATTTCTGCATAACAGGTGCCTTGCTGTCTTCTACGGTTTGTGCTATATAGCACGTGTTGTTCCCGCTCCGTTTCTCCTATTTTTGGGCAGTTTTCACATCAGGTGCAACATTTACCATGGCTGACAACAACACAGATGTCTTCAAGATGTTTGCTGCTGACAACAGGTTGGATGGGGATAATTACCCTATGTGGGCTTATATGATGCAACACATTCTTGTGTCAAAGGGTGTCTGGAATATTGTGCAGGGCATTGATGTACGTTCTGGTTCTGAGGATGTAGGCGATGTTGAGGATGTTGCATGTCTTGATGCAAGGATTGCTGCTATTAGAGTTGTTTTGCCTACGGTAGAACAAGATCGTTGGGATGTAAAGGATGCCCATGCTCATGCATTGATTGCGTTGTCTGTGAACCGCACCATTGCTCCTCACATTCGTTCAGAAAAATCTGCAAAACAGGCTTGGGATATTTTGGATGGTCTTTATGCAAGTCGCAATGAGGCTAAAATTGCTTTGCTGCGTAAAGAGCTGGAGTCGAAGATTATGCATGAGGAAGATGATATGGACACTTTCCTTGCTAGTGTCAAGGATATCAATGAGCAACTTATTTCTATAGGTGAAGTCATTTTAGACAGTTCCCTTGTGCAGAATGTTCTTGATGCCTTACCAGATTGTTACCAGACTTTTGCTAGTACTTGGAGACTTATGACCCAAGGAAATCTTGAAGTTGTCAAGTTTGATGCATTATGCACATTGCTATTGCAAGAGTCACTTTCTAGAAAAAACATGACTAGGCAGCGTGCAATTGAACATGCTTTTATTTCTTCTCAGAGAAAGGGTGGTAACATCAATATAGACACTTCTTATGGTTCTGCTGTGAGTGGAAAAAATTCTGTTCCTAATGCTTGTACTGGCAACAATTTTCCTGGAAATTCTGGTGTAAGGGAAAAAAGAAAATGCATTGCCATTGTTGTAAAGCTAATGATCACTTGATCAAGTGTGTCTAAGCTGAAGGCCAAAGAGGCTAAGAAGAAAGAGGGTGGTTCCACTGTAAATGCTGGTTCCACCACAAATGCAGCCATTGTTGAGTCTTCTGTGAAAGGAGACTGTGTTGCTGATGTTGATGTAGAATGGGCTTTTAGTGCAGAGTGCACTTACAATCCTGCTATCCATGATGCATGCTTGTCAGTTGCTGCAGATTCACATGTGTGATATTTCGACAGTTGTGCTACAAAGCACATTACCTCACATCGTGAATTGTTCACCTCTCTCGAGTCTGTCCCTCATGGGAATTCAGTCACTTGTGCCAACAATGCCTCTTATCCGGTTCAGGGAGTTGGAAAGATTGTGCTTACTGCTGCAAATGGCAATTCCTTCACACTTGTTGATGCACTTTATGTACCTGGGATCAAGAAGAATCTCTTATCTGCATCCGCACTTGCTAGACCTGGACTTGTAGTCAAATTTGTGGATGACAGATGTACAGTTCATGATCTCAATTTTGGTGATGAAATTGTTGCATCTGGCCTTTTGTGCCATGGGCTGTATAAGCTCACTTTGTATGACAAGTGTGGACAAAACTTTGCAAATGTTGTTGCAGATTAAAGGGCTATTTTAGATGCAAAACTTTGGCATGCACGTTTTGGTCATTTGAATTTTGCTAGTTTGCTGCGTTTACAGAAATCTAATATGGTTGCTTCTTTGCCGCCTCTTGACGCACCTATCCAACATGTTTATGAAGGCTGTATTATGGGTAAGATGCAACGTTCTAAGTTTCCAAAGGATGAATCAGTTCGGGCCACATGCAGGTTGTAGCTTGTGCATGGTGATGTTTGTGGGCCCATGCAAACTCCGTCCTTGGGCAATTACCTTTACTTCGTGACTTTCATTGATAATTACTCCAAGCATGCATGGGTATTTTCGCTTGAAGCAAAGTCCAAAGTTTTTATGTTCTTCAAACAATTTCTGGCTATGGCTGAAAATGTCTCGAAATGTACTAGGGGCACCCTCCGTTCCTATTGAGGGGGGAGTATATGTCTCATGAATTCAATGCATTTCTGGCTAGTCGTGGGATAAAACACCAATGTAAAGTGCCTTATACACCTCAGAAAAATGGTGTTGCTGAGAGGAAAAGTAGGTCACTTACGGAAATGGCACGATGTATGGTCAAAAGTCAAGCTTTGCCGCATTCTTTTTGGCTTGAGGCCATCATGTGTGCCACTTATGGAATAAACAGGTGTCCTATGAAAGCTTTGCAGCCTATTACTCCATATGAAGCATGGCATGATAGAAAGCCTTCTATTGAGCACATGCGTGTTTTTGGCTGTTTGGCATATGCTTTGGTGCCACAAACATCGCGCAAAAATTGGATGATAAGGCTGTCAAATGTATTTTTGTTGGTTATAGTGCTGAAAGCAAAGGTTACAGGTTGTATCATCCGCAAACAAAATGTATTCTGGTTTCATGAGATGTAGTGTTTGTGGAAGATTCTGTTCAGCCCTTGCTGTCATGTACTAGAGACAGTAATGTAAGCTCATAGGACATTTATGACACTTTGTTGCCTATGTAAGTTCCAATGTAAGAATGTAAGTTCCAATGAGGCAAATGTACAGCCTATGGGGGTTTCTAAAAATGTTACAGACCTATTACTGATGCAGATGTACATGATGTACTTGATGAGGAAAGGCTTGAAAATGAGCAGGCTAGAGGTATGCCAAAATGGTTGGTGCACACTTTGCATAACAGTAAATTGGATGCACCTTTGTCTAGTCGTACTCGTTCAGGATCTCGCCATGCATCTTATGCATCAGATTGTTATGCTTTGGCTGTGACTAGCTTACATGATGTTTAGGAGCCTCTCTCTTTTGATGAAGCACATAATTCAAAAAATTGGATGGCTGCCATGCAATTAGAATATGATACATTTATAGAAAATGACACATGGACTTTATGTGATTTGCCTCCTGGCAAAAAGGCCATTGGTATGAAGTGGGTTTACAAGTTGAAACGCAAGCCGGATGGTGAGATCGATCGCCATAAGGAGCGACATGTTGCAAAGGGTTATGCACAACAAAAAGGCATAGATTATGAAGAGACTTTTGCTCCTACTTTTTGTATGACTCTACAGTGTGTTTTCTATGTGCATTGGCAGCTCATTTTGGTTGCGATGTACATCGATCAGACATTGTTATTGCTTTCTTGAATGTGACATATTTGAGGAAGTTCTTGTAATGCAGCCTCATGGTTTTGTCATAAAAGGAAAAGAGGACAAAGTGTGCAGATGTAAGAAGGTTTTGTATGGGTTGAAGCAATCTCCTCGTGCTTGATATGAGAAAGATGACACTCATTTGGTCAAACGAGGCTTTTGTAACAATCCAATAGAAAGCACATTGTATGTAAAGCATGAGGGTGATGTACTTCTCATTGTGGTTCTTGATGTCAATGATTTGCTGATCACTGGACCAAATGAGAGAGATATTGCTGGATTTAAGGCTGATTTGGATGCTACTTTCAAGATGAAAGTATTGGGGCTGTTGCATCATTACTTGGGTATACAGTTTAAGCAGTGTGATGGTGGTATTGCCTTGTGTCAGAAAAGTTACATAGAAACATTGCTATGTAAGTTTGGACTTGAGGATTGCAAACCTATTGCCACTCCCATGGAAACATGTTTAAAGTTGAGTCTACATGATGCTGACAATCCTGCTGATGTCGCTCTTTATCAAATTGCTGTTGGCTGCCTCATTTATGTATGCAACACGAGGCCAGATATTCAGTTTGCAGTCTCACAGGTCAACAGATTTATGCATAGCCCAGGGTCTAAGCATTGGTGGGCTGTCAAGAGGATTTTTTGCTACCTTACATCTTGGCTTGTTTTATCCCAAGGGGGGATCATTGCCGCAATACTTACATGCTTTTTTGGACTCAGATTGGCCTGGTTGTTTTGACACGCGAGTGTCCACAAGTGGTTTTTGTTTCATGATTGGAAGCTCATGTATATCATGGTTGAGCAAGAAGAAACCTACTGTGGCCACTTCGAGTTGTGAGACTGAGTATAGGGCAGTCTTCACAACTACAATTGAGTGTGTATGGCTTAGACGCCTTATGGATGATTTGGGTGTTGGAGAGGACACTGCCAATAGTATCTACACTGACAGTCAAAGCGCATTTGCAGTTGCAAGGAACCCAGGTTTTCATGCTCGCACAAAGCACATTGAAGTGCATTACCACTATGTCAAGGAGAGGCTCTCAGCAGGAGAGATCCGCTTGGCTTATGTGCCAACATAGGACAAAATTGCAGATCTTTTCACAAAGGCATTGTCTCATGAGAAGCTCGAAGCTTTCCACAAAGCTTTGGGCTTACTCCCCTTTGTGGGCTGATCATGTCCTCAAGGCATGGCACTTCCCTTTACTCATGTGCCAGCTCTCGTTCACCGCATCACTCCAGGGGGGATTTGTTACCATATACATGTGGTAGTGATGTGTGTGAACACACTAGGACCGTCGGGGCATTTTCCCCTTTTTGGGAGGTTTTTTTCCCCGAGAATTGATATATACACCCATCACTCTAGGGCTATCTATATTTCCATTGCACACTAAGTAACACACTCTCTATTGTGTGCCTTGAGCTTCCTTTGAACAACAGGATTGTAAGTGGACTCTGCACTAAAAGCCCATTCTGCATCAACATCAACATTACAGTCTCCTTTCATAGAAGACTCAACAATGGATGCATTTGTAGTGGAACCAGCATTTGTAGTGGAACCACCCTCTTTCTTCTTAGCCTCTTTGGCCTTCAACATCAACATTACACTCTCCTTTCATAGAAGACTCAACAATGGATGCATTTGTAGTGGAACCACCCTCTTTCTTCTTAGCCTCTTTGGCCTTCAACTTAGGACACTGCTTGATCAAGTGATCATTAGCTTTACAATAATGGCAACGCATCTTCTTTTTGCCCTTATCACCAGAATTGTTAAACAAAGTGCTGCCAGCAGAAGCATTGGGAACGCCACTCACAACAGAACCATAAGAAGTGGCTGCATCGCTGTTACCACCCTTTCTTTGAGAAACAATAAAAGCTTGTTCAACTGCATGCTATCTAGTCCTGTTTTTTATGGAAAGTGACTCTTGTAACAACAATGTGCATAATGCATCAAACTTGACAACTTCAGGATTTCCTTGGGTCATAAGTTTCCAAGTACTAGCAAAAGTCTGGTAAGAATCTAGTAAGGCATCAAGAACAGTTTGCACGAGGGAACTATCTGAAATGACTTCACCTGCAGAAATAAGTTTCTCATTGATATCCTTCACACTAGCAAGGAAGTGTCCATATCATCTTCCTCGTGCATAATCTTTGACTCCAGCTCTTTACGCAGCAAAGCAATTTTAGCCTCATTGTGGCTTGCATAAAGACCTGCTCGAATATCCCAAGCCTGTTTTGCAGATTTTGTTGAACGTATGTGAGGAAGGTGCATTTCACAGACAACACAATCAATGCATGAGCCTGCGCATCCTTTACATCCCAACGAGCTTGTTCTACCATAGGCAAAACAACTCTAATAGCAGCAATCCTTGCAGCAAGACCTGCAACATCCTCAACATCGCCTACATCCTCAGAACCAGGACGTACATCAATGCCAGGCACAATATTCCAGACGCCCTTTGACACAAGAACGTGTTGCATCATATAAGCCCACATAGGGTAATTGTCCCCATACAACCTGTCCTCAGTAGTAAACATCTTGAACACATATGTGTTGTTGTCAGCCATGGTAAATGCTACACTTGATGTGAAAACTGCTCGAAAAGAGGAGAAATGAAGCGGGAACAACACGTGCTATATAGCACAAACCGTGGAAGACTGTAAGGCACCTGTTATACAAAAATCCTGACAGAAATCTTGCATAAAATGACAAAATTGCTTGTGCAGACTCGCCTGTATTGGAAACGGAGGCCGAAATGAGCCTGAGTCAGAAATCTGAGCAAACTAAGCTCTACGAGCGATCCCAAAATATTTGTCTACCTACGAACGCTCGCCAAACCTCACTGAAATCGAAGAAAGTGAGCAGGCGTGTGCTGGAGCAGCTGGAGACTAAGCCCGAGAGGACGCAACCTGCTATGATACCAATTGTTGGAATTAGGGTTGCAGAGAAACACACACATCTTGGAGAAGATGAAGGAAGCTCAAGGCACACAATAGAGAGTGTGTTACTTAGTGTGCAATGGAAAGATAGATAGCCCTAGACTGATGGTCGTATATACAATGCATGGGTGAAAAAACCTCCTAAAGAGGGAAAAAATGCCCCGACGGTCCTAGTGTGTTCACACACATCACTACCACATGTATATGGTAACAGTATCACCAACCAATGTCACCCATAGATGCATCATGAATACAATATCCTTTCTCAAACAGCATGCATGATGCATAACTAACCCGACTAGTATAAGGCTTTTGGCTATCCCCATAACCTTAAGCATAGGCTCTGATACCAGGTGAGAGATACCCCTCCCCGACGGTCTATGCACAAAATATACAATTTTCAATATACATCAGATTTGTGGAAGCATTTGCATAGGGGAGGAGTTCCCAGCGCCCGACCAAGCATGGGGTTTAGGCCATGAGCAGGACTGCATCCAGAGGTACCTAGCGATTAGTGCTACCCCTGAATGGGTGTTATGAATGAAAGAAAATATAACATTGTGGAGGGCGAATATATGTGTACACCACGTTGCAAGAAGAGAGAGAGAGAGAGAGAATATAGTGGAGGGTGAAATAGAGTGCATAGAGACATGAGAAAATGACAATAGAGAATCTTTAGATACCTTGTCTAAATAAAACAAGCAACCATGTATTAATGCAATGACAAAATCTGGGTATACCATAACATAAAAAAAACTTATGACAAATAACTAGCAAAGCACCGGACCCTGTGTAGGGATCGACCGATGCACCCATCCACATCCGCTCTACTTCAGACAGAGAGAATTTTTCACCGGGAGCGAGCTAGAACACCTCCAACCTACCTGAGCCAAACATAAGCTGAGGCCGCTTCTCCTCCCTCCATGAACCCGAGATTTGAAAGGATCCCAAGTACCAGTAGTAGGTGGTAGGGTATCAACACCAACCATACCAGTTTAGGCGCCACGCCTCTTCGATGCCAGCACCGGGTGTTTAAGGAAAGCCAAGGAAAAATCCCCGATGCGTTAGCCGTGTAGGTCATTCAACCCTCAATGCACTAACCGTGTAGATGAGCCTAACAAAAAAAGAAGAAGACCTAGGCAACAACCCCGATCCAGCAAAGCCCCAGGTCAACAACCCTTTATTCTAAGGCTAAGCGATGTAGGTGATCCTAGTGTCATAGAGACATTGGTATGAGAAACATAACATGTGAGTCCAATCACAATACCACCTTCCATATGCACAAACAATCTTTTCCAAGAAGTTAGATTGTACAAGGTCTTTACCCTTACACGTCTACCATAAACTATCTAGATCACTTCATGATCCAACCCCAAAACCATAAACCATAATCCAGCCACATCACATGGGCGAGCACTCTACCCAACTTGGGTGAGGCACGACCAATCCTGCATAACCACTTTAGACATAACATGGCTGTAAAAATTTTGGCAGCATGACCATATCCAGGAAAAAAAACCATGAGCCACACTGGCGTCCACCATAAAATCAACACCATAATCCATGAGGGAATCTCAGCCCTTAACCATAAATCATAATCGCACTGAACCAACTCCCACACTTGGAGTTTGACATATCCTCTGCAATCAATCGGAGTCCACACACATATGTGTAAAGAATGAGGATGCAAGAGAGCTACACAAGGCAAGCACAAAGCACACAGAGATGGAAAGCTTCTTCTTCTTCTTCACAGAAAAGAGAGTACAAAATGACTAAGTGCTAAAGCTGAAAAGTAGCAGATATGTACATGCGGTCACTAAGTGTGAACTCGCTAGAAGCGTACTAGGCTGGCACTATAAGTGTAGTCCAGCTGTAGAATCACTGGCAGAGATCCTCCGTGTCGGTCACCTAACGCACCAGTGAGTAAATGCCGTAAGCGCCCAAGACCCGTAGTGGATGCCAGCTCAAGGTGTAGAGCTCGACATCTCAACACTCCCCCTCGAGCTCTGCATGTTGCAGAGTCCAAGCATAGTCCGGAAACGTCGAAGCTTCTCAGCTCCGAGGGCCTTGGTAAAGATATCCGCTATCTGCTCCTCTGTGCTGACATAGACCAAGTCGATGTCGCCCGCCAACACTCACTCTCGAACGTAGTGGTAATGGACCTCTATGTGTTTGGTCCTGGCATGGAACACTAGGTTCCTAGCCAATTGCATGCTGCTGAGGTTGTCACAATGGATGAAAATCTGCTGCTCCACCTGCACTCCCAAGTCCTCAAGTAATGTGCGTAGCCAAGCTACCTCGCACGCCATAACTGCTGCACCTCTGTACTCGGCCTCTGTGCTCGATAAAGCAACCGTAGGCTGCTTTTTGCTGCTCCAAGTAACAGCAGCACTCTCAAAAGAGAACATGAAGCCACTCGTAGATCTCCTATCAACAATGCTACCTGCCCAATCTGCATCTGTATACCCATACAATGCTAATGGTGCATCTGCTGCATAGAACAATGCGTAGTCAAGAGTACCTTGCACATACCTAAGTGTGCGTCGTACTCCATCCAAATGTGGCTTCCTCGGAAGCTGCATGAACTGACTCTCCAAGCCTACTATGTAGCTCAAGTCTGGCCTCGTGATAGTCAAGTAGATTAGACTACCCACAATCTTCCTGTACATGTTGACATCCTCAACAACATCACCCTTCTCTGCACTCAGCTTTGCATTCACATCCAAGGGAATAGAAATTGGCTTACAATCAACCATACCATACTTTGACAACATGTCCAAAGCATATTGTCTCTGTGATAGCCATACACCCTCTGGAGTCCTGATCACCTCAATGCCAAGAAAGTAGCGCAACCCTCCTAAATCTTTCATTTCAAACTCCTGTTTGAGAAGACCCTTCACATGGTCAATCTCCATAGCATTGTCACCAACAATAATAAGGTCATCTACATATATGGTAATGACCACAATACCCACATCACTCTCACGTACATAGAGTGAATGATCAGCATGAGCTCTCCTAAAACCAATACTGACAAGATACTTGGCAATCCTGTCATACCATGCTCTAGAGCCCTGCTTCAAACCATACAAAGCTTTGAGAAGTCTGCATACATAATCTGGGTAACCTGGATCGACATAACCAGGTGGCTGATCCATATATACTTCCTCTTGCAACTCACCATTCAAGAAGGCATTCTTTACATCCATTTGATGCATAATCCATCCTTTAGATGCAGCCACTGGTATGACAGCTCTCACTATCGTCATCTTTGCCACTGGAGCAAAGGTCTCCTCATAGTCTATGCCATACGTCTGTGCATAACCCTTTGCAACCAGCCTTGCCTTGTGACGCTCAATGTTACCATCAGCCTTATGCTTGGTTTTATACACCCATTTACAGCCAATAGCTTTCTTGCCACTTGGCAATGGCACCAACTCCCATGTGTCGTTTGCTTCCAATGCAGCCATCTCTTCATTCATTGCATCATCCCAATGCACATTTCCAACTGCATCCTCAAAACATGTGGGCTCCACATCCTGTATCACCTTAGCCATGTAGGCTTGGTGATGCGCTAGATACCCATCATAAGTCAATTTCTGAACTGGATTTCTGACTCTATTAGATCTGCGCGGTCCTGGGTCACTCCTTTGCCCTCTAGCATCTTCTTGTACTTTCCTTACACCAAGTGTCCTGACAGTCGGAATTCCAAATTCCTCATCAAGACTCTGTTCAGAACCATCTGAATCCATGTCTACATGTGAAAAACCTGATGATGCATCAGCCATAAAGGGAGGTTCATCAACCTTTTCCTTTCCTTTTCGTGATACATTCCCTGTACCTGTTGGTGGAGTAACCTGCGTACGTAGTCTACCATTCCATGGTTTCTCAACAGAGCCACGAGAAGAGGAATCTTGTGGTCCACTCAAAACCTGTGACTGTGGCCTCACATTTTGTACAACCACATCATCTTTTACATCAGCCCCAATAGTGCCATGTGCATTACTGTACCAGCTGCTCATCTCATCAAAGACTACATCTCTGCTCACTCGTAATTCTCGTGTAGTAGGATTGTAGCACCTGTATCCTTTTTGTTCAAGGGAATATCCCACAAGAATACATTTCTCTGCTTTAGGATCCAATTTCCTACGCAACTCATCTGGTACATGCACGTAAGCTATGCAGCCAAACACTTTCAAGTGTGCCAAATCAGGCTTTGTACCTGTAAACTTTTCCTCAGGTGTTACATCATGCACCGCAGATGTAGGTGTCCTGTTCATAATGTACACAGCTGTATTTACGACTTCAGCCCAGAAATGATTAGGCATGTTCTTCTCATTCATCAATGCATGTGCAACCTCTGCAATGTGCCTGTTTTTCCTTTCTGCAACCCCTGCAATGTGCCTGTTTTTCCTTTCTGCAACCCCATTCTGTTGTGGAGTATATCTGCATGTAAACTGCCTGCGTATACCATGCATTCACAGAAAATCTAAAAAATCATTGGAGAAGTACTCTCCCCCTCCATCTGACCTCAATGTCTTGATTTGCATATCTGTCTCCTTTTCAATCATGACTTTGAAGTCTTGAAAGTGACCAAACACTTCACTTTTGTTACGCATGAAGTAAACCCATACTTTCCTTGTATGGTCATCAATGAAAGAGACATAATACCTGCAACCATGTATACTTGCAGTATCGGTTGGACCCCAAACATCTGTGTGCACCACCTCAAGTGGCATTTTACATACATTGCGCTCATGTGGAAATGAGCCCTTTGACTGTTTTCCAAACTGGCATGCTGCACACACTTTATGCATACCATCCACCTTGAATTTGGGCAAACCTTTTACAATCTGTTTTGATTGCATGCTGCACAATCTCTGCTCATTGACATGGCCAATGCGTTTGTGCCAAATGTCAACATCAGCCACAACACCTGTGCCCTGTGCAAATAATGCAGCTTTTACCTCAGGCATGTCTACATTCAACGTAAACATTCTGCCCACACATTTTCCCTCTGTGATCAGCTTACAGCCATTCTGGAAATCTTCTACATAACAGCCATTTGGATTGAAGCGAACCTGCAAACCCTGCTCAACCATTTGTCCAACAGAAACAAGATTCTTTGTAATGTTTGGGACATGAGTACATCTGCTAAGTACTTTGATTTCCCACTCTTTGTATTTAGAGGTATGTCCCCTACATGAGCAATGGGGTGAGCTGTGTCATCTCCTGTCTGCACATAGCCTGACACATCTGGTTTGCGCATATCTCTAAACCACTCTCCACGAGACGTCATGTGATTAGAGGCACCTGAATCCACATACCAAACATTATCTTGGGTGGAATTCTCTGCAGTCATTGTATTCATTACATGCTGCATAACAAACATGCGCTCGTTTTTGCTGTCATCTGCATCTCTGCTAGTAGATGCATAGTTAGAGGTATGTCCCCTACATGAGCAATGGGGTGAGCTCTATCATCTCCTGTCTGCACATAGCCTGACACATCTGGTTTGCGCATATCTCTAAACCACTCTCCACGAGACGTCATGTGATTAGAGGCACCTGAATCCACATACCAAACATTATCTTGGGTGGAATTCTCTGCAGTCATTGTATTCATTACATGCTGCATAACAAACATGCGCTCGTTTTTGCTGTCATCTGCATCTCTGCTAGTAGATGCATAGTTTCCCTGTTCTCTCTTTCCACTTGCTTTTCCCTTTGGACAGTCACGTGACATGTGACCTCTTTCACCACAAGTCCAACATTCTCTGCTATCTGGAGTATGTTGCTGCCTGCTTGATCCTGCACCACGACCTCTTTGACTCCCCCTGCCTCGAGACCGGTTTCCCCTGCCACCTGTATTGTTTTGATTTGATTGGCCTTCCAAAAATTGGCCCCTGCAATCCCTTGTGCCTCGACCACGACCTCTACCTCTACCTCTGTTGGAGTTAGAATAGAAGGCCTGTTCAGAATTATTTCTGCCATGAGAAGAAGATGTGTCAAGGTTCTTCTCCTCAATAATAAGCATAGAAATCAAATCATGGAACACGGTGATGTCGTCTCTTGTATTCATGGAAGACCTAAAATGTACATACTCATCTCCTAGACCATCCAAGCATGCAAGGACAATGTCATCGTCTTCCACTGAGACTTTAATAGATCCAAGAGCCTCAATGATACTCTTGATCTTCAAGGCATAATCATTGATTGAGAGGTTGTTGTTGTTCCTCTTAACTTGATTTAGCTCCGACTTTAGTTGAAGCTTCCTGGCCTTGGTGTTCACCTCGAACACTCTGCTTAAGTTTCTTCATGCAATGGCGGGGGTTTCAGCATCCTGTAGATAGCCCATCATGCCATCTGTGATGCTCATAGAAAGCCAATACATCACTTTGCTCTGGCCTTGTTGCCAGTCCCTCAAAGCTTTCCTTTGTTCTGCTGTAGCATTTGCCTCGGGAATCTCTGGTTCCTTTTCATTGTCTCCTTCTACATAGTCCCAATAACCTTTTCCTTTTAGGAAATTTGTTATTCTGAACTTCCATGCAGGGTAGTTATTTTTCTCAAGCTTCTCAGTGACAATCTGACTGAAACCGTCAGACATCTTGAAGCACTAAGAAAAAATAGCTGCAATCTGCAAAAACCTGCAAATCTGCTGAACCTGCTATCGTGGTACCTGTAACGCTTTCTACACTCAACGAGTGTCCACAATCAAGCGTACATACAACCACTGTACTTGTACAATAAATCTCTGTATACTGTACTTTGGAGACCTGTTCAGAAACTTGTGCGAAAAACCCCGAAAAACTTGTGGCATCTGGTCGTGTCATTCTAGTAGTGACTTTGTAGGCAGTTCGATAGGCCCATAGCACGGTCTAGAGTTTTGCATCCCATTGATGTGATACTTTCTAAACTATCTTGGTTAAAATTGTAAAGAAAGAGGATGCAAGAGAGCTACACAAGACAAGCACAAAGCACACAGAGATGGAAAGCTTCTTCTTCTTTTCACAGAAAAGAGAGTACAAAATGACTAAGTGCTAAAACTGAAAAGTAGCATATATGTACATGCGGTCACTAAGTGTGAACTCGCTAGAAGCGTACTAGGCTGGCACTATAAGTGTAGTCCAGCTGTAGAATCACTGGCAGAGATCCTCCGTGTCGGTCACCTAACGCGCCAATGAGTAAATGCCGTAAGCGGCCAAGACCCGTAGTGGAAGCTAGCTCAAGGTGTAGAGCTCGACATCTCAACAATATGACCCTTAAGACATGATTCTCTCATGCATAAAAAGAGTCCGTAATCATGATATAAAATTCCAATTTTTGACAATATCCAACCATGTAAAGTTGATGCATCACATCTGCACTTCACCTCCCTAGCACATAGAGCTAGTTTTGACCTAGAACATGATGCAAAACAACTTCGACCTTTAGGTGAACCATAAACCATAACTTCACACATATGCAAAAAACAACTTTTTGACAAATTCGAGAACGTGCATAACATACAAATAAAAGTATTTTTCCTCAAACCAATGCATTAAGTTCAACTCCATAATGTAGACTATCACTCTATCACATCACTTTACCCATATGATACTCACACAACAAACGATATCCCAAAATGAAAGCCACTTAAATCATATCTGCCTATATGGTTCAGGATGTCTAACCATGTACGCTCACATAAGTTTATGGCCATCTAATAGTTAAAATAAACTCACCAAAACAAACCATAAATCATACAAAAACAGCTCGGTTAACTCACAACGTCATATGGTACCTCCCCTTGGTAGCACCCCTACAGGTATAGGTAAAACCAGTTATAAAACCATTAATAACTCTCATATGGTACCTCCCCTTGGTAGCACCCCTATAGGTATAGGTAAAACCAGTTATAAAACCATTAATAACTCTCATTCCCGAGGTGATAATGGAGACCTAAATACATTTATCATCAAGTTTCATCAATTTTTTAAATTGGTTAAGTGGATTTTACCATCCGATGAATCTACATAGTGGTTCTCCAAGGAGGTTGGAGTCCAAAAATTTGATTGTGCAGTGGGCAGTAAGATGTTTTTTGATCATATCTCTTAGCTCATGTGTGATTTTCACATGACATCAAAGAGACAAAATGTTCCTATCGCCTTTATGACGTGAAACAAAAAGCGCTTTTTATGCACGTATGTGATCATAAACGCATCATGTGCATAAATCAACGTGCTAAACATAATGAAATAATCATGGGGTGTTGAGCCAGCAGAGGATCACACCCACATTTTTTCTCACACTCATCATTTTGTAACCATTGATTGTAATAAATGTCTTTCAGACATTAATTTTGATTTGAGCCATTCATTAAGTAACCGGACTCAATTGAGTTTTCAGCTTGTAATCCCGAAGTAATTTCACTTGCTGATGTAATTAGTTAGAGATGTTCTCACCTCCAAGGCTGAGGTATATAAGCCAAAGTTTTTGTAACCTAAGGGGGAGATTATTAATCAAAGTGAGTTTTTTGGAGCGCCGTGACTGTGTCTGAGAGAGAGAGAGAGAGAGAGTGAGAGTCTTATCTACTTGCTACGCGAGCTACGGAGCCGCCATTGGAGAAGCGACACCGCCATTGTGCTAGCAACGGCGAGAGCTACGCACAGATACCAAGAGTGCGCGCTATCGGCTTCTATGTGTGGTAAGTTCCTACGAGCTTCGGTGTGAGTTTTCTTCCAACTCGTGTGTCGGAATGGAGTGTGCAGCATATCTATAGAACCACAACGAGTAGAGCTACACATTAGTACCATCGGGGTCAAGTTTCGATCACCTGTATTTTTCGGCCTGTCTTCATACGCGTTTACCGCACAGAGTGGTTATAGGTTGATTTTGCAGTTCAAGTCTTTAGGGTGTTGTTCTTACCTAGTGTATAGACTTCCCCTTGAGTTTGAGATCGATTCAATGATTCTAGATCCTGTTTCGTATAGCATTCGTTCGTAGTACGGATTTCAATCACTTGCGTATTTTAGAACTTAGATTTGATTTCCTTAGTAGTGATTGTCATTAGAAGGTCGAGTAGGTGATTTGACACCCACCTAGTTGTTTCCATGCGCCTGCGGGTCAAGCTCCGTCCTCGTCTGACAAATTCTGTTACTGGTTGAGTTCTCGCTATTTAGCTTCCTCTAGCGGCGTAACCGCCTTAACATTTGGCGCCGCTGCCGGGGACGAGAGCCCTAAGTAGGTGACCTTAGACTAATCCTACAAGGTGAGTCGTATAAACTACTTTGTATATTTTAGTTAGAAAAGATCTAGGAGTGGTGGACTCCGAAGATCTCGAGAGATAGTAGGAAGTGGGGTATTCCTGGGTCTTCCGTGTTGACAGTATTTTTAGTTTAGCTTAGATTTGTTTGTTGTTTTGTTGGTGTTGAGTAGTTGTTGATAGAAGAAGAATTTGCTAGTCCGTGAGTGGCAGTGGATCTCTTTAAAATCACAATTACCAAACCCATTTTATGATTAGGAATAGCTTAGGTAGGACTTCATTTGATCCTGATCTAGAGCTAGTAATCATTGGAGTATTTGCTTGATATGGTTGATTGCATGTTAGATCACTAAACCGTCGAGTTAGTAGTGAAACTTGCAATAAACAAAAGTCAGAGAAATTTTCTGTGTATCTGGGAGTTGCTGAGCACTTGAGAAAGCTTTAGGAAGGATTCTGTGCCAAAAAACTGGAAATCTGCAACTTTAGACATCATACGCGTATGATGTCTAAATGACCAAACAGAGACCAAAACAGAAATTTTGACTTTACCAGAGTGTTCAAAAGGGGGGTTATACCCTAATTTCAACTTAAAACAAGAGCATTAACACTCAAAGAAACCCAAAAAGACAAGTTGGAGTCCAAGAAACGCAAAGAATAGAAAATTTTGGATTCAGATCTTGTTTTTACATTCAAACCTGACAAAAACACTTGACAAAAACACTTGAAACTCAATTATAAACATTGGAGAAGGCTTAAAACCAAGAATAGTCAAAATCTGGGACAAAAGGCATCATACGCGTATAATGTCTTTTAGCACATCCACTGCTTATTTTTGATATCTGACCTGACAAGATTGTTACAAACACTGTAGAAAGCATAAATATCAAGTCTTGACCCAAATTGATGAAAAAGACATCATATGCGTATGATGTCTTTGACCTAATTTTGGACATATTTTGATACTTTGCCGACACAGATCCATTGTAATAGCTGTCTAGAGGTTATATTTCAAGTTTCATCCCATTTGGATCACAATTGACCCAAAACAAGTCAAAAGTGGAAAATTGCCAAGAAAAGCCTAAATTAGCCATAACTTGCTCAAACAGAGTTCAAACTGAATTTTGTGAGTGGACAGAGCATAAGGGGGCTACTGAGAGTGAGCATAACCAAAATAGTCCAAATCTGTGAAAAAAGACATCATACGCGTATAATGTCTTTTTCAGCATAACTGCAACAAAATTCTCACTTGATGAAACAGAAGTTGTCCAACTGACAAGATTAAACAATTGACCAAGTATCAATCAGTTTGGATCAATTCTGACCACAAAAACTTGGTAAACCAAAGTTGGGTGCAACCATTAGAGCCGATCTTTGAAGGAAGTGTTTCTGATACTTCTTCGGAGAGATCTTACGAGATTTTCACCGAACACTTGGAACACTTGAACCTGAACAACAGAGAAAATATGGCAGCAGGATCATCAAACCCTTCCGCCACAATGAAGCTATCGTTCATAAAATACCAGTACGACAATGAGCAAGGTGCTAAGATCTACAAAGATGGAATGGACCGCTATTGTGTAAAGATAGAAGGTAGACCTAGTGAGTTCAAGGACTTAGTGCCTATGAGCTATAGCGGAGATAGATATCTAGATGACGAGGGTACCATGTACTTGGTAGTCCTAAACCCTAACATTGTGGACAAGTGGGGATTGATGGGCACCAAAGCCAAAGTAGATGAAGAACTTGAGGAGAAAGCACCAATAATGAACTTCCCTGATGCGAGGTTAAGAAGAGAGAATGAAACTACAAGGATCAACCCTGATAACATCTATGTGGGGCTATACAAATATAATAATGGGGAGCAAGATCTCTATTATATATGTGAAGAACCCTACACCGGAGAGTTGACAGACCAAAAAAGACTTTATGTCTTTACCTACACAGAGGGATCGGAAGTGAAAATTGCCGCTTACGACAAGTATGGGAGGCAATACTCAACAATGGGCAAGAAAGAATTAGAAGGATATACATACTTTGGGGGACCACTACATCAGTATTATGTTACTTCTAGCTCACAAAGACTAGCACCAACAAATGGAGTGCAAAACCCAATGACAGCAGGAGGACAAAGAACTCAGGTTGCTGACTCTTTCAGTCAACCTCAGTACTCGAAGCCCAGACCAATGGGGTCATTACATTCCAGAGAGTCAATGGATACGAATCAAGGTAGTGCAGTTCCAATCCCCACATATACCACTCCAGGTCCAAGGTTCGAAGCGGAACCAACACATTTACCTCCTAGTAGTAGACTCAGGGCAGGAACCGACAAGGGTAAACCCATGAAGTCCATGATGCTAGAGAAAGCTTTAGCCGGGACACAGGAGCAATGAGATTGGGTAGCAGACCATAGACGAATGAGACCATCTCAAGTAGCCAAGTGTATGCCAAAGAAGTATGGTGGTTCAGGAGATCCGTATGCACATGTGTCACTCTTTAAGCAAGTCTTAAGAACTGAGCAGATAACAGATTTCCATACACAATACGAGGGATTTGGTCCTTACTCTAGAAGGTACGGCATTGACATGGTTTCAACCACTGAACAGAGGGGATTCCATGACATTGACCATTTGCTAAGAGAGTTTGCTGTAGGAATTCTCAAAACGAGGGATTAACACAATACGGTGTCACAAATATATGCTTTTTAAACAGAGAGAAACACGAAAAAGTGAAGAATCTTGATGACAGACTATCTGTTCTCTTTATTGAGGGACTGAGAAACGACACTCTCAAGTGAACGACCACAAGATGACAGACTATCTGTTCTCTTTATTGAAGTTGAGAACATCAACTCTCAAGAAGGACTTGCACTTGAAAGCTTGTACAAGTTTCGAGCAAGTAACGAGAGAAGCATTGTACTTAGTGGATAACTGTACGGTTTATGAGAGGTGTCAGCGGATACAGATTTTGCATCCGGTAGCTCTTCCTCCGTAGCGAGCGAGACTACCACTAAAAAGAATGTTCAAACAACAACCATGCCAAATGTAGAGCAAATGATAGAAGATGCTCTAAAAAGGATGGCACCATAACAAAAACCATTGCCAAAACCACTGAAATGGTGTGCTATTGAACAAAAATGGACAAACCATCCAACAGAGGAGTGCTATTACAACAAAGGGTATGTAAGGGAGCGTCAGTATGCACCTCCTGCTCAATTAGCACCACCTCAGGTACATCCAGTACCTCGATACCCAACGGGAAATGTACCAGGACCTATGGGGATAGAAAGACCGCAACCGGTATTGGGACAACAACCACCTTTACCAGGAGCAAGACCAGTGGGCATTAGATATGCACCAACCTTAGAGAATCAGGAAGAACAAGCCTTAGTGCCTGTTCAAGCCTATTATGAAGAATCTGGTGCACACATGTCTCCAACTGTGTATTACCCACCAGAAGAACCCAAACAACCAGAACCATGGGGCATGATTGGGAATGTTGGAACACCACAATTACAAGTGCTTCTGATGAAGAGAGATACAATTTGGACGCAAGAACATTGATGTTCATAGCTCATGGAGGGTTAACAGGACAAAGACCATCCTATCCACAAAGGACGAATCAAGTGGGACCAAGACCAGCACTAGGACCCTGTTACAAGTGTGGGAGGTGACCATCTGATGAATGTTTGTCCACATACGGAAATCATTAGAATTAACGCTTATTGCACTGAGTGTGGGGTTACTCACTTCATTGAGGATTGTTCAAAGAATCCAAACAAAGTGCAAAAGACGACATTGAATATGCTAGAAACTATTCCTACCAGCAGTGGGTCTGAAAATGAAACTCTGATACCAACGCAAGTTGTTACTAGAGCTCAAGCTAAGAAAACCACTAGAGAACCTGAGAATGGAAAGTTAGCGACTGAAGTGGTTAGTCAAGGACCGCGGAGTCAGAGAAACACATGGAAAGCTAGAAAAGCACGCATGAAGTTGAGAAAAGAACGTGAAGACGCTATTCTAGCTGAGGAACTAAAGCAAACTAAAGATAGATTAGAAAAACTTGAGAGTCAAAACGGGAAACGAGAGATGAGCCCGGAAAGAACGAAACAAAAGAGTATCAAAGAAACAACGAGCTTAAGCTCAGGGGGATCAGTGCTAGTCGACAAAGTACACGAACCATTGGACGCACTGATGAGAGCTTACGAAGCTAGGTTAAAGAACAACCAAACACAAGAACAGAGGTGGATGACATACCCAAACGCGGAATTGGAAAAGCAGAGACTTGAAATGTGCCAGAGAATGATCGAGACTGCACAAGCCTTATTAGAACCACCAAGAAAACAATGAATTGTGGAACGAAAACCCAATTCAGCAAGAGACTATCATTTCACGGGTAGCTGAAAAGACTCCCAGTGCACAAAAGCCTGAAAATACACACAAGGATGACCGCATAGTATTGAACACAACCGATCAGGAGATAGAGAGTTTTCATCCAGTCATACAGAGGTCTTACGGAAGAGATGAGGATTACAATGAATTTTGGAAACAAGTGAGAGAGGCAAACTTTACTTAGGAGAGTATGAAGCAAAATCCGAGATTAGAGCACTGTCCCTCACGAAGATCTCATCAGAAAAAGTCATGGACTCGCAAGGATTGATAGAGATCTTGTCAACACCATGACATGCACTATCACTCTAGCTGAGCTTTTGAGGCTAAGACCACATATGTGGACCACTGTAGGAAAATGCTTGGAGAAATTTGGGATATAAAAGACCCAAACATCGAGACTGCAAGAGGATATACAAGGAGCTGAGCAAACCACAAAAGAACGCTAAGCTTGTACCCTTAAACAAGGTCGGAGAGTATTGCGAAGGTGAAGAGTGGGGAATACAACCTTACCAGTTGAATTTCAAGGAGTGAACACGATGGCAATACTAGACATGGTGAATGGGGGTAGCCATTGCTACAAAAGAAATCTGGAAAAAAATGGGGGAAACCAGCAATAAGGAGACTAGGTTGAAACTCCATTAGCAGATGGGGACACATGGAGAAACCTATGGGGTTATTAGAGAAAGTTGTAGTGACTTCTTGCGGCATTGAATACGAACATACTTTTGCTATTGTCGATTTTGGCAAGGAGAATAACTATGATATCATACTGGAGAAGACCATTCATGAGACAGTTGAAAATGGTCCAGGATTGGGGCTACGATCACATATACTGAGAAATATGGAAACCACTACACGTGTGAACCTGAAAGACCATAGCTACAAAGATGTGAACCGACACCGGTAGAGGAGTTTGATTCAGCTACTTTGGCGGGATCCGAATTTCCAGCTTGGTTAGGTAAACCCAAGGGAGTTATGGATGTGTGGAGCTTCGAAATGTGGATAACGGAAGAAGTATTTTAGAAAGGGCATTCGAAGACGAAAAGGCTATGTTGAGAACCCTATCCAGAGAAACCCTTTTCGGGAGAACCATTAATGGACACACATTCTAGCAACCCTAGATGTTTGTGCAAATTCCGGATGGTCCCACAACAAAATTTGCGACAAGGACGGGTACGACGTGGTTCCGTACTTCATGTTGAGAACTGTACTCGAAAAAGAACTGAAAAAAAAGAAACTGAAAAGAAAGATACACAGAAAAGGAAGATGAAGAAGAAGGTGTTTCACGACATTCCGATCATCCAGAGTGGGGAAATGAAGCAGACAAAGTCAACGGTCAAAGGCAATTCAAGCGGAAACGAAGAAGAAAAACGGATGTCCGATTTTATGATTTTCCGAACCAAACTAAACAACGCCAGAAACGCTATAGAGCAAGAGAGAAAAACAAAGGGGTTAGAACCAATCCGATGCCTATAGAATAAGAGGAAAAAATCAATTCCTAATGCTAGTAAAGGCGGAAGATTGTGTTAAGGCAAAGATTTCTGGAAGAATGAGAGGCAATGATCAAAAGAGCTTACGAAAAGACAAAAGATGCTCAAGAAATCAGAGTTCAAAGGAATATGAAACGAAAACTGAAACAGGAAAAATCAGAAAAGAACAAGCGCAACAGAGAACACACGGAGTCCAAGTTAGAACGTAGTAGAAAACAAGTACAGAGAGCTCAAGAAAAACTCTGAAAGAAGTTTGGGACGACAGAAATTGAGAGTGGAGAGGACGAAAACGCCAAAAATCAAGGAAAACATGGATGTTCCCTCTCACTACAAGGAAATTCACAATAGAGGATAGGAAGGTGGTATTAACCCACCTATTCGAGAGAGGAAGGAGAACGAATCTTATGAAGGACCGGAGGATGCAAAAAAAGTTGATTTAGCAGCTCCAGGTGAGCCACCTAGACCGGTACATAGCCACAGATTTGTCTCCAGGCGAGGAGAAGAGAGACTTTTGAGTCTTCTCAGAGAGTAAGGGATGTGTTTGCATGGTCTTATAAGGACTTAAAGGGAGTTGACCCATCGATATGCCAACACACAATCCCACTGAAACAAACGCAAAGCCTAGCAGACAGAGACCATACACATATAATGATACTTTTGCTAAGCGAATCAAAGAAGAGATAGATAAGCTAATGGAAGCTGAATTCATATACGAGATTGAACACACACGATTGGGTATCTCCGATTGTGGTAGTACCCAAGAAGAACGGAAAACTCCGAGTGTGTGTCAACTTAAAGAAAGTGAATGCTGCAACACATCAGGGACAATTATCCCCTGTCGATAACTGATCATGTTCTAGAGCGTGTATCAGGGGAAAACAGCATACTCCTTTCTTGATGGTTTTTCAGGATATAACCAGCTAGCCATAGCATTGGAAGATCAACATAAAACAGCTTTTGCAACGGAGTGGGGAATTTATGCTTATCGGGTTATGCCTTTTGGTCTAACCAATGCTCCCGCAACCTTCCAGAGGCTGATGACGCATGCTTTCAAAGAATACTTAAGGTTGTTTCTAGAAATATACATGGATGACTTATGTGTACATTCTCTCTGAGAGATGAGCATCTAGAACACCTAAGAAAAGTATTTGAGAAATGTAGGACATATCGCATTTGTCTCAATCCTGAGAAATGTGTGTTTATGGTCCGACACAGGGCAGAATTCTGGGACATATTGTCTCACAAAACGGAATATCCACGGATTTAGAGAAGATAAAAGTTATAGTGGATATGCCTAGACCAACCAATGCGAAACAAGTACAGAGCTTTATGGGACATTGCGGATATTATAGACGATTCATTTACATGTACGCTATAATAGGCCAACCACTTTACAGGCTAATAGTGAACTTTGAATGGACAGAAGAAGTGTGAGGAATCATTCAAGAAATTGAAAGAGGCACTCATTACTGCTCCAGTCTTGAAATCACCAGATTGGGAGAAGATATTCCATGTGCATATAGAGATGCTTCGGCATATGCAATAGGATGCATTCTGGCTCAGCCAGAAGAAGGAAACATGGATTTTCCTATCTGTTACGCCAGTCGACAGCTCAACAACAATGCAGAGAAGAATTACACCACAACAGAGCGAGAGGTAGGAATGATATATGCTGTGAAGAAATTTCGGCATTATCTTCTAGCCAACAAGTTTGTGTTTTTTACGGATCACCAAGCCTTGCTCTACCTAGTGAATAAACCATGCAATACGGAGAATAGTGAGATGGTTCATTATCTTACTGGAATTCGACTTCACGGTAGTAGTAAAGAAAGGAAAAACACATCTTAGAGCTGATCATCTTTCGCGATTGACGAATGGAGAAGACCCTATAGGAGTAGATGACGACATGCCAGACGCGTACTGTTCAACATAGAAATGATACCGAAGTGGTCTCAAAATGTCGTTAACCTATTAACCTATGGAGGAGAGTTCGATAGAAGAGAATACAACCAAACATATTGCTATTCAGCAATCCAAGAATCTTCAATTGATTGCAGGAAGGTTGTATCAATTGGGAAATGATCATGTTTTACGACTATGCATCAATCCTGAGGAATATAATATATATCTGCGCGAAGCACATGTTCAGGAATGTGCATTTCATTGTTCAAGAAGGAACACATATAGGAATTTGTTACAATTGGGAGTCTATTGGCCAGGAATGAAAGAAAGCGTACATGAATATGTCACTGTATGTATGTATTGTATGTTCATCAAAACCGCCAGCAGAGTATTCGACATTATATCAGATAATGATCGCTCCAGAATGGAGTCAGTATATTGTTGAATATCTCACAAATAGAACTTTCCCAGAAGGAACGTCAAAAGCTCGTCAGAAAATGTAGAGACAGAAGCTAGAGATTAAAGACAACCAGCTTAGGATTTGCGCATCAGAGTCTGAGTATGTGATAATCCTGGAGCAAGCTCATGGAGGAGTAGGTGGAGGCCATTTCTCAGGTGATAAGACAACAAAACTTGTCTTAGCCGCAGGAATATGGTGGCCAACATTACATATGGACGCTGAGGAATACGTTAAACGGTGTGATGACTGTCAGCGGACCAAAGTACCACTTAAAAGAGATGATATGCCGCTTAGACCAATGATGGGGGCAAGAGCTTTTGCAAAATGGGGGATTGATTATGTCGGACCCATTTCACCTCCTGCATATAAGACTCATGCACAATACATCATTGTGGCTACAGACTATCTAACAAAGTGGGTCGAAGCAAAGGCAACTCAAAAAGCAGATGCCAGGACCACGGCACAATTTCTATATGAATACGTCTTTGTACGATATGGATTGCCAATAGAAATTGTGAGTGATCGAGGCACACATTTTATAAATGAAGTGATAGAGATCCTTCTAGATGAATTCATGGTAATCCATAGGAAATCAGCCCCGTATCATCCACAAGCAAACGGACAAGCTGAAGCAACAAACAAAACCATATGCACGGTCCTTACGAAGATTGTATCTGAGTCGAGAACTGACTGGGACCAGAAGTTGCATTCAACATTATGGGCATATAGGGTAGCATATAAAACATCAATAGGAACGACCCCATATAAACATGGTTTTTGGGCTAAATGCTATCTTACCAATAGAATTCTTGATTTCAACCTTAAGGGTGGCTAAGGATCTAGAGTGGACAGGGCACGAGCTTTCTGATAGATAGAATAGATGACCTGGAAAGCTAGACGAGCTTCGCCTAAAAGCAGTAGCTTCTATCTACGCTCAAAAAAGGCGACAAAAGGAATTTTTTGATAAGCATGTGCGGACTAAAGAGTTTAAGGTTGGGGACTATATCCTAGTTTACACTCTGAAACACATGCTAAGAAGCTTAAAAAGCGAGGGATGGGACCTCTGGTGATTAAAATCTATCACCAAGTGGAGCCGTCAAGCTTGCTACATTAGACACAGAAGAAATGCCCAATTGGATTAGTGGATGCAGAGTGAAAAAGTATCTTTTGCCGCTAACCCAAGACATGCTTCTCAAAATACATCAAGAAAAGCTGTGTGTCCAGAAAAAGAAAAAGATTGTGGAGGAAGCGCAAGCCGAGGCGAAGGAAAGAATGGAGAAAAGAAGACTACTACGTCAGAAACAGCGCAATGAAGGAGCAATACGAATAAACGCAGTCATATAACAAAAATGGATAATGACAAAGAAGAACCCATCATTGAATGCAAAGTAGGAACCAACCAAATCAAAGCCAGAGCACTATTGGATTCAGGAGCTCAAACTAACCTACTTTCACTCAGTTTGTACAGACAATTGACAAATGACACTAAATTACAAACTGCCAAGCAAGAGTTAAAGAGTTACTCTGAGAATTCAATCAAAACTGTCGGATGCACAGGTTTACATATACAGATTAACCAGTATGTGTATCCTCATATGTTTTACATGGTTGAAGACCAAGCTACACAACATCCATTATTGCTAGGACAACCATGGCAGAAGCAATACAATGCAATGATTGACTGGAGTTCTAAATCAGTGCTTATCAAATACGAAGGTGAAAGTCAATCAGTTAAGTTCACCAAAGGAGCAGAGCCAACTCCAAAGTAAGAATCCAAGAACAAAGGTAAACAACAACCAGAGAAAAAGAAGAAGCAATGGCAACCAAAAGTTTCTATACAACTGGATTGCTCTTCGACGAGGAACTCTCAACATTGGATAAGGAAGACAAGCAATAATATAACAGCTCAACCTTGGGAAAAAAACGGAGTCAAAGTTGGTATGGAGACCAAAAAAGGTTGTGCCAAAGAACACAAAGGTGGAAAACAGAGTCTTCAATACCAGACAACAGAGTGATTCCAGACAATCAAGGACAGTGAAACAAATCTGGATTCCAAAGAAGTTCATGACGGCACAAAGCTATAGCAAGCAAATTTGGATCCCAAGGATTTGTAAACAGGAACTCCCTTCACTACAATCCACGGAAACTCCTAGGTATTTCAAGGCGAGGAAATCAACACAAAGAACAAAGCAGGTTTGGGTCGCAAAGAGTTTGTGGCAAGCACAAGCGAAGCGGAAGCATATTTGGATTGTGAAAAAGAACAACAAGGTAACGAAGAATCCATCTACTGATTCTACTACCGAAGTGCCAAAACCAACCCAAAACCCGACCACCAATCCTTCAATCAAACAAAGAGCAGCTTTATTGGAAAGATTGTTGTATCATCGCTCTACAATTGCATTGGGAACTTATGACCAAAACAACTACAATGCTTCGCCCACAGACTCTTCATAGTCGTCCAGGAGGACTCAGACTAGGAGGGGGGGAGGTATACAGGTATACATGAGCTACAAAGCAGCTACAAGCGACAAAAACAAAGAAAAACAAAAATTATATTACAAGGGCAGTGTCTTACATGATTTTGCAATTTTTATGTTTGATTGCGGATATTGATAATATTTATGCCCTTATATACCTTGTTTTGCAACAAGAAGAGATCAAATGATGAATTTGGGTCTCTAGACGTGTAAATATCACTAAATAAGAGTGTTTTTGGAGCTAAAAAGTGGTAATCCAAGTCTAGAAATCACAAATAAGTGTATATTCATATACACACGATTACCAGCTATTTATTGTGTATGTTTGGAATTTTTTGGCTTCAATTTGCTATTTTCCTTTATTTTTTATGATTTTCTTGATAAAAGTAAAAGAAAAATAAAAAAGCAGGTGAAACGAGATCAGAAAAAAGAAAAGAATAGATGGTGATGATCCTAATGACAAGGGCAACCCATGGTAAAAATTGAGTACAATTCGGGAAAAGTTGCAGAAAGCCCGAAATGACAGAATTTTGGCAAAGTGGACAGATTTCTCAGAAAAAGGTCAAACGGAGTCCAAATTGAGAAATTTCAAATCCTAAAGTGCATTTCATGACGAGATAGGAGCACATGTCAAATTTGGTAACAAGTGATCCAGGAAGTCCAAAGTTAAGTATTTTTGACTTCACTTACAGGCTCATTTGCACTATTACTCACTTGGAGAGAGCAAAGAGCACACAGGAGCATCCAACCTTCTACAGCCTTCTACGACTGCTACGAGAGCTCAGAGGACACCAGACATGAGAGGTAGACTCATTGCCATAAGCTTTTGATGCTTATCATTAACTTTTGTCACGAAAACTGAGCAAAACCAAGAAACAAGAGCAGACGGGGAATGCGGTAGAATGCTAGGTAGTGGCACAACCGACTAACCAAACCTTGCAAGAACTTATAGGTGGGTTACCCTAGTATAGAAGATGGGTTTCTAACACTCAAAGCTCGAGAAAGAACGACTGGAAAAACCCTAGGTCAACAGAGCCTGCAAGAGGCAAACAGGAAAAAGTCGTTGAAACGACACAAAACTTCTCAGGAAGCTTAACAACATCGCGGGCAATGCAACCATGGAGTATCTCCAGGTTTGGACCACCAAAAGTGGGTCAAAACAACCGATTCGACAACAGACACACAAAGCGTCATTTTGGCATAACGGCTGAAATTGACGACCGAATGAAATGAAACTTCACAAGCAGCTTCAAGTAACTATTGATGACTTATGTTTGCAAGCAAAACCCAAAAGAAAGCTGATTCACTTACCGATGGTGAAAAAGACGCTTTCGGGCAACCAAATGGAGAAAGATGGAGAACGGGGAGCCAAAGTCAAGTTCAACCAAATAGATGGCTTCAACATATCCAATGAGGTGGAAATGCAACTCTCGAGAAGAAAAGTTGAAGAGATTCAACTCCAATGCAAAAAGACGACTTCGGAGACTGAAATGCCTATAAGGGGGCTTTTTAGCTAAACTGATGACTTCTTACGTTGAAAACTAGTTAGCAGGGCTTAGGGCACTAGCACAAAGCATTCTTTGCACAAAAGGACCAACATTTCAAGAAAAGACATCATACGCGTATGATGTCTCACAGCATGAATTTCACATCCATTTCAACATTTGAGTGCATAGCCTCATTCCACATGTTAATCACATCCTATGAACCAAGTATCATGAGAATTGGAGTTAGAAAACCCAAGGAAAACCAAAAAGACGCAAAGTAGGCCATAAAATTGATTTTTGGTCCTAATTTTGTCAAAATAACTCCAAACTCATTGAAACTTTGTAGGATTGTTGTTAAACACATCTACAAGCTATTTGGAACCAAAAAGCACCATTTTGACACAAAAGACATCATACGCGTATGATGTCTATTTGCACTTACAGAGCCAAAACTGCTCATTTGTCATTATACACCCATTATATATATCTAATACATGCTACATATGAAATTTGGAACCATTTGGTCAAGAGGATCACCCCATTAGCCCAATTGAGGGAAAATCCTTCACCTAAAGCCTATTTTTGGCCCAAATCCAACATACTCAAGTCCAAACCAAGATTTGAGTAGAGACAGTCCTTCACTAGTACATGGGGAGTCCACAGAACCAATCCCATGCAAAATTGATGAAAAAGACATCATACGCGTATGATGTCTCCAGAGCCATTTTTAGCCCAAAATCTATCCAAACTTCATAAATCCACTGAATAAGCCTATCTAAAGCCAAATCCAAGTTTATAGAGAAATTTGGTCCAAAAATACACCAAAAGACATCATACGCGTATGATGTCTCACTATGTGATTTTGGCACCTCAGGGATTCAACCACCAAACAGAAGTGGTCTACATGCCATTTGAAAGTGAACCATCAAGTTTTATCCAATTTGGATCATAAACTCCAATTCCCTTTCAAAATTTTTCCAAGAGCTGGAACTGGACTAAATTGGCCAAAACTTGACCAAATGGGATCCAAACTCAAATCCAAGCATATGATAATCATGTATACACTATCAGCTACAAGCACAACCAATATGAAGTCCTTTTGACACAAAAGACATCATACGCGCTCCAGCATGATTTTGAGCCCATTTTGCATATTTTTTCACCTACCTTGCATCCTTAGGCCCTGAATAGCTCATGTTTCAATTTTCAAGTCATTTGGATAGTTAAAAGCTTCATTTCGGCTTTCAGTACTAAAAAGATGCTAACTTCTGAAATTGGAGTTACAGGATCCATGGATTCCACCAAGTCATCGGCAACAAAGAGAAAAAGACCGACAATCAAAGATGCTAGTGAAGAAGCGGAACCCTTTGACGTTCCAGCAGAAACCCTCAAGCCAACCAAAACTTGGGTGGAGGAAGCAGTATTGGAGAAAGAGGGAATAAAGATCTACCACGGGACTTTCAGAGATCCTCAAGGGCAAGCGGTGGATGTACCGATGATCCCACAGGAATTGGTAGATTATAGCAGGTCAGAAGACATGAGTAGGTACCTGAAAAGGGCAGACTTGCACAGTTTCTTCACCTCGAGACCATCAGGTGTGGATACAAGAAGAGTGTACGAGTTGACAACATCCATTCAGAAGGATGGAAAAGCCACATTGACAGCCATGGATGGAGAGAAGGTGGAAGTACAGATCACTCCACAGCTAATTGCAGACGCATTGAAGCTGCACAACAAAGGGAGCTCGGTCAGGGAAAGAAGGGAGGCCATAGAGGTCTATGGGCCCAAGAAACAGAATGCGACCTATGGAGATATGGCGGACCCAAGAGCGGCAACCCTTTGCCGACTGTACAACCAATTTCTTCATGTTTGCAGTAAAAGACCGCAAAAGTATACGACACCACCCCATGCCATTGCGACCACCATCACATGGGCATTAAAGAGCAATATGCCAAAAGAGGTGAATTACGCTCAACACATCCACGAGCAAGTAATTGCCATGCACAACGAGAAGCCAAAATACATAGGAGGAGCGGAAATTATGACAAGAATAGCTTATGAAGCTATTGAAGCTAGAGATCAGTGGCCAAAGGCTCCCTCCCAGAATGAGTGGCTTAGAGAAGCCGACGAGGAGGAAGAACAACCCGAAGTACCCAAGAGGGCATCCACAAGAGCATGCCGAAAACTAGAAGTAGTTTCAGAACCTGAAGAGGATGTGGACGAGCCACTTAAGAAGAAAGTAAAGAAGAAGGTTGCTCCCAAGCAATCCAAAAGTCGGAAAGCGACAAGGATGGAAAGATTAGTGGAGCAGTTTAGAGCGGAAAGAGCTCTAAAGGGTGACTTTGAAGAAAAGTGGGTGCCAGACCCCACTAAAGTCGGAACTAGCTCGGCCAGGCCACATATTGATCAATACGATCAATATATTAAATCTTATGAGGAGTCAGAGGCTATTTTGGAGCAGCAACCTGTCGAGCCATACACTGAAGAGGAGGTACAGCAATTAAAAGCTGAGCTAAAAAAAGACGACAAGGGGAAAAGGAAAGTAGATGAGTCTACTAAGCCTCAAGAGAAAGATGGGCAAGCCGACAAGGGGAAAGCCAAGGAAGCTGAGGACAAACATCCCTCTATGACTAATGTACCAAGCCCGAAGAAGACGGAAAAAATTGTGGAAGAGACCACAGTAGAGGTGGACACAGATGTTTTGGAAAAGCCAGAAGCTGAGACCAAAGAAAAGAAGATAGATCCAGTTCGGCAAAAGAGAAATGATTATGAGGATCTGGTAGAGATAGGATACACCGAAGAAGAGGCCCTTGAGGCACTTTATGGGATCACCCTACAAAAACAAGATGAACGGAGAGGGACGGAGAAAAAGACAAAGAGTAAAAAAGAAAGTGAAGAGAAACTGGACGAACCGAAAGTACTAGAAGAGCCAAAGCCAGTGGAGGTGGTGGTGGAAAGAACTTTAGAGTTGACAGATGATGATGAAAAAGACATGCACATGGTGCATGAACTGCTCAGCAAGATAAAAGAAAGGTCCAAGGCAAAGGAAGTAGAGATTGAGACAGCCAAACAAAGGGAAGCAGAGTTGCAGAGAAATTTAGAGAATGCTATGACTGAATCTGAAAGTCATAAAGCATCACTCTATGACGCGGAAAACGAGAGAGACGGCTTGGTACTCCAGCTAGCCGAGGCTTCAAGAGAAGTAACAAGTGCACAGGAAGCAAGGGAGCGGATAGAGGATGAGTTGGAGGCGGCTAAGGATGAGCTCATTGAGCTAAGGGAAAGAGTCGAGCTCCAAGAAAGAACAATCACTAGACTCAGGTCTACCCCTAGAGCTAGCAGATCAGGAACTGAACAAGAGGGAGCTATCGTACCAGTTTTGGAAGACCAGGTCCGAAGGCTTACAAAGAGAGCTAAGATTAGAGCAAGTGCAAAGGTTGCACATTGCGGAGGGATCATTGGCCGCAGAGGAGAGGCTCACATTAGAAAATCAAACACTACGGACGGAGAATGAGTCCCTCCGCAAACAGCTCCAAGATCTACAAGAGCAACAAAGAAGAGAGACAGAGACACCACAAGAAGAATCTGTTAGGAAATAAGACGTAGCTAAATAGATAATTGAGTAGATTACTTAATGGAGAGAGACAGATTTATATACACGAGATTATAGAGTAGAGAGAGAGAGAGAGAGTACACACGATATACGTGGTTCACCCAATGTGGGCTACGTCCACGGGAAAGCAGCCACTCAATGGCTTTAGTACTTCAAAACAAGAAGTAGTTTACAAAGGGATTATACCCTTAATGGAGCTCCCGACTTGCTTCACTCTCACCACCTCACACTCACCTTGTTGCATCAACTTCACACTATGAAATGTGTGTAGAAATGGCCTCCTTTTATAGGCCAAAAGTACTGCCCTCTCTTATGAGAGACAGCCATGTGTAGCCGCCCTTGTGCGAATAAGTCCAAATCGGACCCTCCAATCCGCCCATGTGTGGCCGCCCTTGAGAAGGCAAGTCCGCTTTTGAATTCGTCCACCGGCCATTGACTTCCGACCACCGGCCAACCGACCGGTTGCTTTCCGACCACTTTCCGACCGCCGTCCGGCCATAATATTCCGGCGAAAAAGAATATTCCGGCGAAAAAAAAGTCTCGGGGACCTCCGCCCCCGAAGCCTTTAAAGTTGCCCCTGATTCTTGTCTGTGAAAATTTTGGTTTCCGGTGAGTGATTTTCCTTCACGCACGATGGCTTCTCTTCATAATGGGGGCCTTACAAATGTGCGCTTTTACCACAGAAAATTACAAGGGTAAATCAGGCTCCATACTTAACAATCTCCCACTTGGAGACTAATCTCCAAACCAAACCTGTGATTGCTTTCCATTCTGGCTTCTTATCCTTGAATGCCGATTGAAGATGAGCAAAAGCTCAACTTCTCCTTGTTGACCACCTTTGTAAACATGTCTGCAGGATTTTCACTTGTATGCACCTTTCCTAGCTTTAGTTGTCCCTCTTCCAAAAGAGTGCGTATGAAGTGATATCTCACCTCAATGTGCTTTGTCCTTGAATGAAAGGCTGAGTTCTTCGCAAGATGGATAGCGCTTTGGCTATCACTGTACAAGACACAATTGTCTTGTTTGAATCCAAGCTCTTCTAAGAATCTGTGAAGCCACATAATTTCTTTGCTTGCCTCCGTCATTGCTACATACTCTGCTTTCGTGGTAGAAAGTGAAACCACTTTCTGCAGCTTTGAAGCCCAGCTTACTGCTGTGCCTCCAATCGTGAATACATAGCCAGTAGTGCTCCTTTGAGTATCTTTGTCACCTACCATATCTGCATCAGCATACCCTTCTAGAAAAATATCAGTTCCTCCAAAATACAAAGCATTTGTTGTTGTCCCTTTTAGATACCTAAGTATCCACTTCACAGCTTGCCAATGCTCTTTACCTGGGTTCTCCATGAACCTACTCACAACTCCCACTGCATGTGCAATGTCTGGCCTTGTCCAGACCATAGCATACATTAGAGAACCTACCGCTGCAGCATATGGAACTTTAGACATATAGGCTATCTCCTCTTGTGTCTTTGGACACATATCCTTCGTTAGTTTAAAATGACCAGCCAAAGGTGTAGAAACTGGTTTTGCATTTTGCATTGCAAACCTTTCTAGTACCTTCTTGATGTAATCTTCTTGAGATAGCTTTATTGTATTCTTCGTCCTGTCCCTTGATATTTTCATACCAAGTATCCTCTTTGCAACACCTAAATCTTTCATTGAAAAAGATTTGGACAACTCCTCTTTTAGGTCTTTGATGTCCTGCATGTTAGCACTTGCAATCAACATGTCATCAACATACAACATTAGGATGATGAATTTCCCATCTCCCAAATTCTCCGTGTAGACGCAGTGATCCGAGTTGCATCTTGTGAATCCATGATCCAACATCCATCGATCAAACTTCAAGTACCATTGTCTTGATGCTTGCTTTAAACCATACAAGCTCTTCTTTAATATGCAAACCATTTCCTCCTTACCTTTTACTTCATACCCCTTTGGTTGAAGCATGTAGATTTCCTCCTCTAAGTCACCGTGAGGGAATGCCGTATTTACATCCATTTGCTCGAGATTTAGATCATGAGCAGCCACAAGGCTTAAGACAAGCCTAATTGAGTTCATTTTTACAACAGGAGAAAATATTTCATTGAAGTCAATACCTTTCTTTTGAGAAAAACCTTTTACCACAAGCCTAGACTTGTACCTTTTCTTCCCACCTTCTTCTTCCTTTAGCTTGTACACCCATTTGTTTTGAAGTGCTCGCTTACCTTTAGGCAACTCAACCAACTCCCATGTTTGGTTGCGATGTAGTGAGTCCATCTCCACTTGCATGCTCTTCGTCCATTCTTCTTTGGATTCATGTTGCATAACTTCTTCATATGATTCCGGCTCTCCAGAATCTGAGATCAAGAGATGGTTGAAGGAAGGAACAAACCTTTCTGGAGGTCTACTTGCTCTTGTAGATCTTCGGGGAATAGGTTGAGGCTCCTCATTTGGTTGACGTTGTTGCACATTGTCACCGTTTGCAGTCCTTGAGTCTTCACCGTCCTCAAGCTCCATGTACTCATCACCTGTTTCTTTTGTTTGTTTTCTTTCCAAGTAATCTTTGTACATATTTTGTTCGTTAAAAATTACATCCCTACTCCTTAAGATTTTACCATCTTCAGGATTCCATAGGCGATACCCAAAGTCTCCTTCTCCATAGCCAATGAAGAAACACTTTTTGGACTTTGCATCTAACTTTGATCTTAGGCTTCTATCTATGTGCATGAAAGCCTCACACCCAAACACTTTGAGAAATGCATAATTCACCGGTTTACCTGTCCATGCCTCTTCTGGAACTCCCCCATCCAATGCCGTTGAGGGTGACCGATTGATTAAGTACACAGACGTACTTACAGCTTCCGCCCAAAGCTCAAGCGGTAGGCCTGCATGTAGCCGCATGCTTCGTGCTCGTTCCATGATTGTCCTGTTCATCCTTTCCGAAATCCCATTTTGTTGAGGTGTCCTTGGGGTTGTCCTTTGCCTCCGAATGCCATTGCTAGCACAAAAGCTTTCAAAAGCTTGGCTACAATATTCGCCTCCATTGTCGGATCTGACGCATTTAACCTTGGTACCTGTTTCATTCTCCATAAAGGCTTTCCACCTTTGAAATATGGAAAATACATCGGATCTTCATGACATATACCCATGTTTTTCTAGTCGCATCGTCTATGAATGTTACATAGTACAATGAGCCACCAAGTGATGGTGTACTTGCAGGACCCCAAACATCAGAATGAACCAACTCAAGTTTTTTATTTTTTCTTTCATTTCCTGATTTTTGAAATTTTACCCTCTTTTGTTTACCATAAACACGATCTTCACAGAACTCTAAGTCCACTTCTTTCAAACCTGGTAGAAGCTTCTTTGTTTGAAGGATTTGCATTCCTTTGGCACTCATATGCCCAAGTCGGTAGTGCCACACCGCACTGTCAACTTCTGTAGTTGCTGCACAAGCTGAAGGTTGCGTGCTAACAGTACACAAGTAAAGTGTACCGACTTTTTCACCCTTGGCAACCACCAAAGATCCCTTTGAGATCTTCCACCCTTTGCTTCCGAATGCAATGTTGTGACCTTCATCATCCAATTGTACTGTAGAGATCAAATTTTTGCAAAGAGAAGGAACATGCCTAACATCTTTAAGCTTCCATTCATTTCCGTTAACAGTTTTGACAGAAACTGTACCTTTGCCGACAATCTCACAAGCTTCATCATCTCCCAAGTATACATACCCAAAATTACCTTTGGTGTAGTCTTGGAAATGTTGCTTGTGTGGTGTCGCATGGAATGAAGCCCCGGAATCTACTATCCAGGAATTAGACACATTGTCTAATGAGAGAATTAGAGCATCTTGCTCTACTTTACCTGCCACATTGGCCTCCGATGTTGGCTTGTTGTCTTGAGACTCTGTCTCCTTCTTCTTCTTGGACCAGCAATCCTTCTTGACGTGGCCCTTCTTGCCGCAGTTCCAACATTCAAGAACTGACTTTGTGCGTGACTTGCTCCGCCTTGAGCGATCACGACCCTTTTGGTTTTTGAACCTCTCCTTAAGCCTTCCTCTTGTTTCCACTGATAGTGCAGCACTTGATGATTCTCCTGTGCTTCTCCTTTGCATTTCCTCGCTTAGGAGAACACCCACAACATCATCAAATTTAAGAGTATTTGTGCCAGAGATAGAATTACTTACAGCCATCACAAGGCTGTCCCAACTATCCGGTAGAGATGATAGTATAAGGAGAGCTCGCACTTCGTCATCGAAATTGATTTTCACTGATCGAAGTTGACTTATGTTTGTGTTAAAGTCATTTAGGTGTTCTGCAACTGAACCATTCTCTGCCATCTTTAGATTGAACAAGCGCTTCATAAGAAATACCTTATTGGATGCCGATGGTTTCTCGTAGAAGTCGTCAAGTGACTTCATCAAGTCCTCCGTGGTCTTCATCTCCGAAACATTGAAGGCCACCGTTGACGCCAAGCTTAACCGGATTGTTCCCAGTGCCTTTCGATCAAGGACAATCCATGCTTCATCTGCCATTCTTGCGGGCTTCTTCGCAAGACTGCCTAGTGGCAAATAGAGGTCCATCTGGTAGAGATAGTCTTCAATCTGCATCTTCCAATGTTGGTAGTTTTTGCCGTTGAACTTCTCAATCTTGAGCTTCCCTTCCTCCGCCATAACTCCCACTCAATTCAAGGAATCCTTTCCTTGAGATAATTTAGCTACGAGCAAACCTTGCTCTGATACCAATTGTTAGGAAATAAGACGTAGCTAAATAGATAATTGAGTAGATTACTTAATGGAGAGAGACAGATTTATATACACGAGATTATAGAGTAGAGAGAGAGAGAGAGTACACACGATATACGTGGTTCACCCAATGTGGGCTACGTCCACGGGAAAGCAGCCACTCAATGGCTTTAGTACTTCAAAACAAGAAGTAGTTTACAAAGGCATTATACCCTTAATGGAGCTCCTGCCTTGCTTCACTCTCACCACCTCACACTCACCTTGTTGCATCAACTTCACACTATGAAATGTGTGTAGAAATGGCCTCCTTTTATAGGCCAAAAGTGCTGCCCTCTCTTATGAGAGACAGCCATGTGTAGCCGCCCTTGTGCGAATAAGTCCAAATCGGACCCTCCAATCCGCCCATGTGTGGCCGCCCTTGAGAAGGCAAGTCTGCTTTTGAATTCGGCCACCGGCCATTGACTCCCAACCACCGGCCAACCGACCGGTTGTTTTCCGACCACTTTCTGACTGCCGTCCGGCCATAATATTCCGACGAAAAAGAATATTCCGGCGAAAAAAAAGTCTCGGGGGCCTCCGCCCCCGAGGCCTTTAAAGTTGCCCCTGATTCTTGTCTGTGAAAATTTTGGTTTCCGGTGAGTGATTTTCCTTCACGCACGATGGCTTCTCCTCATAATGGGGGCCTTACAAATGTGCGCTTTTACCACAGAAAATTACAAGGGTAAATCAAGCTCCATACTTAACAGAATCAGGTGGAGCAGCCATAGAGCTACCAGAAACTGGAGAGGCAACCACAATTGAAGATCCAGCCCCAGCTCAAGAGGTGGCCTCGACTTCAAGAATCTCTGAAGAAAAAGAACAAAGGCTCCATGACCAAATAGAAAAGTCAGCAGAGGAGAGTGCCAAGGCGGAAATGGAATGGGAGAGGAGACTCCTAATCTCCATTAGACTTCAGGGAATAGACACAAAAGTGCTCCATGAACAGTGGATGCAACCCAGCCTGCCTTTCCCTTTGATGAAATTTGAAGTGCTAAAGACGAAAAAGAGAATAGAGGAGGAGCAGTATGTCGCTCTTTATGAAGGCGACATCACAAAGGAGGAACAATCAAAGAAGATAGTAGATTCACAACCTAGATGGAGGAAAGGTTGGCTGAACAAATACCCAGCCTACCTCATCTACTTGGTGGAGGAACCAAAGGAGATTCGGGAGGATGCAACCTCTTGCCCGGTGCCAAGAGTCAGAAACTGGAAAGAGCATGGCAGGATTGCAGAAAAGAAGCCAAATTGGCTTAATTATCCCAGGATGCCAGGACCAAAGGCAGGAGAGAGAATAGGTAAAGCCTACATGGTGAAAACCCTAACGGGCACCATCAAGCTCTTTATTGGCTCTCCTGACCTTTCATGTCAGATGCTCAAGAAAATCTGCAGGACTCTCTTAGCTTGCATTGAAGTGTTCGCGCCAGATAAAGCCACGACCTCGAGTCTACTATCGACGGCCGACACGGTGACTGATATGATGTACGATCTTTCATTGCAGCCTTCTCCAAAAGTGTTACACCTCCTATACCAAATGATTATGTTTTTGCCTAGCTTCCACATGCAAACATTCGAAGAAGCTTTCTACACCGGCTTTTTCACCCACAAAAGCAAAATATTCGGCCCAACCTTGACCATCGGCAACCTACGATACGAATCACATTTGCAGATGCTCAAGATGACAGGACTTTATTGACCAAGCATAAAATTCATGTCAGGGACGACATGAACGCGGAGGGGGGAGTGTTGAGCCAGCAGAGGATCACACCCACATTTTTGCTCACACTCATCATTTTGTAACCATTGATTGTAATAAATGTCTTTCCGACATTAATTTTGATTTGAGCCATTCATTAAGTAACGGGACTCAATTGAGTTTCCAGCTTGTAATCCCGAAGTAATTTCACTTGCTGATATAATTAGTTAGAGATGTTCTCACCTCCAAGGCTGAGGTATATAAGCCAAAGTTTTTGTAACCTAAGGGGGAGATTATTAATCAAAGTGATTTTTTTGGAGCGCCGTGACCGTGTCTGAGAGAGAGAGAGAGAGATAGAGTCTTATCTACTTGCTACGCGAGCTACGGAGCCACCATTGGAGAAGCGACACCGCCATTGTGTTAGCAACGGCGAGAGCTACGCACAGATACCAAGAGTGCGCGCTATCGGCTTCTATGTGTGGTAAGTTCCTATGAGCTTTGGTGTGAGTTTTCTTCCAACTCGTGTGTCGGAATGGAGCGTGCAGCATATCTATAGAACCACAACGAGTAGAGCTACACATTAGTACCATTAGGGTCAAGTTTCGATCACCTGTATTTTTCGGCCTGTCTTCATACGCGTTTACCGCACAGAGTGGTTATAGGTTGATTTTGCAGTTCAAGTCTTTCGGGTGTTGTTCTTACCTAGTGTATAGACTTCCCCTTGAGTTTGAGATCGATTCAATGATTCTAGATCCTGTTTCGTATAGCATTTGTTCGTAGTACGAATTTTAGTCACTTGCGTATTTTAGAACTTAGATTTGATTTCCTTAGTAGTGATTGTCATTAGAAGGTCGAGTAGGTGATTTGACACCCACCTAGTTGTTTCCATGTGCCTGCGGGTCAAGCTCCGTCCTCGTCTGACAAATTCTGTTGTTGGTTGAGTTCTCGCTATTTAGCTTCCTCTAGTAACGTAACCGCCTTAACATGGGGCAACTTCATACGTACTTGATTAATCCATACGTGCACTCATATACGAAAAACAATTACCGAGAGAGTGACTACTCAGAAAAATGACAGAGAGAGAGAGAGAGAGAGAGAGAGAGAGGATGGCTATGGAGTTTATAGCTTCTCACCGTGATTTAAAATCGATTACGGCCTGTCAAATGGCTTCTTGCTTTGCCGTAAGAGAGCGGTGATGAGAGCTACTTAGAGGTATCCGCCACGAAAGCTTCCGGAGAGCGCGTACACCATGAAATGAGAGAGAAGATAGTAAGCAAGTAGAGAGAGAATATCCTTCTTCTCGAGAGAGAGAAGAGCTTATGGAGATGATGATGAAGAGCTTGCACCAGTCCATATAATGGATACGTATAGCCGTAACTATTATAGCCTTACAGAAGTAGACGCAACAGACGGCACTGAAAACTGAGCACTAACTGACAATTTATAGGCAAGTGCAACAGGTCAGGGTGATGCCCAAGCCAAAAGGTAGTGCTAGTTTTTGAGCCAAGAATAGCTTCTTGCTTTTGGGAACTTTCCTGAAATAAGGCTTTGCTTTTGGTCGTCAACTTTTCCACTTACCATTCAATTTTTACAGCAAAATTGGCCAATTGAATAGTATCCGGCCAACTAATGGAAACCGTAGCTAGACTATGCCACACCGTAATGTCCCGACATAATTATGACTTTCTCGTACTGCCCTGGTGTATTTATGGTACTGCTTTTTATAAAAATAATTCTCGTAAAAATGCCATTGGTGTTGGAATTAGGGTTGCAGAGAAACACACACTGCTTGGAGAAGACGAAGGAAGCTCAAGGCACACAATAGAGAGTGTGTTACTTAGTGTGCTATTGAAATATTGATAGCCCTAGAGTGATGGGCGTATATACAATGCACGGGGGAAAAAACCTCCTAAAGAGGGAAAAAATGCCCCGGCGGTCCTAGTGTGTTCACACACATCACTACCACATGTATATGGTAACAAATCCCCCTTGGAGTGATACGGTGAATGAGAGCTGGCACATGAGTAAAGGGAAGTGCCATGCCCTGAGGACAGGATCAGTCCACAAAGGGGAGTAAGCCCAAAGCTTTGTGGAAAGCTTCAAGATTCTCACGAGACAATGCCTTTGTGAAAAGATCTGCAAGGTTGTCCTGTGTTGGCACATAAGCCAAGTTGATCTCTCCTGCTGAGAGCCTCTCCCTGACATAGTGGTAATGCATGTTAATGTGCTTTGTGCAAGCATGAAAAATTGGGTTCCTCGCAACTGCCAATGTGCTCTGATTGTCAGTGTAAATAGTGTTGGCAGTGTCCTGTCCAACACCCAAATCAGCCATAAGGCGTCTGAGCCATACACACTCAACCGTAGCTGTGAAGACTGCCCTGTACTCAGTCTCACAACTCGAAGTGGCCACAGTAGGTTTCTTCTTGCTCAACCATGATATACATGAACTGCCAAGCATGAAACAAAAACCACTTGTGGACACTCGCGTGTCAAAACAACTAGCCCAATATGAGTCCGAAAAAGCATGTAAGTCTGGCGGCAATAACCCCCCCTAGGGATAAAACAAGCCAAGATGTAAAGTGCCACTAAGGTAGCGGAAAATCCTCTTGACAGCTTGCCAATGCTTAGACCCTGGGCTATGCATAAATATGCTGACCTGTGAGACTGCAAACTGAATATCGGGCCTCGTGTTGCATACATTAATGAGGCAGCCAATAGCAGTTTGGTAAAGAGTGACATCAGCAGGATCGCCAGCATCATGTAGACTCAACTTCAAACCTGTTTCCATGGGAGTGGCAATAGGTTTGCAATCCTCAAGTCCAAACTTACATAGCAATGTCTCTATGTAACTTTTCTGACACAAGGCAATACCACCATCACACTGCTTAAACTGTATACCCAAGTAATGATGCAACAGCCCCAAATCTTTCATCTTGAAAGTAGCATTCAAATCAACCTTAAATTCAGCAATATGTCTCTCATTTGGTCCAGTGATCAACAAATCATCAACATAAAGAACCACAATGAGAAGTACATCACCCGCACGCTTTACATACAATGTGCTTTCTGTTGGGCTGTTACGAAAGCCTTGTTTGACCAAATGAGTGTCAGCTTTCTCATACCAAGCACGAGGAGATTGCTTCAACCCATACAAAACCTTGTTACATTTGCACACTTTGTCCTCTTGTCCTTTTATGACAAAACCGCGAGGCTACATTACATAGACTTCCTCAAATATGTCACCATTCAAGAAAGCAGTAACAATGTCTGATTGATGTACATCCCAAGCAAAATGAGCTGCCAATGCACATAGAAAACGCACAGTAGTCATATGACAAGTGGGAGCAAAAGTCTCTTCATAATCTATGCCTTTTTTCTGTGCATAACCCTTTGCAACAAGTCGAGCCTTATGGCGATGGATCTCACCATCCGGTTTACGTTTCAACTTGTAAACCCACTTTGTACCAATGGCCTTTTTGCCAGGAGGCAAATCACATAAAGTCCATGTGTCATTTTCTATAAGTGCATCATATTCTGATTGCATGGCAGCCATCCAATTTTCTGAATTATGTGCTTCATCAAAAGACAGAGGCTCCTCAACATCATGTAAGCTAGACACAACCAAAGCATAACAATCTGATGCATAAGATGCATGGCGAGAGCCTGAATGAGTACGACTAGACAAAGGTGCATCCAGTTTACTGTCTCTCAAAGTGTGCACCAGCCATTTTGGCATACCTCTAGCCTGCTCATTTTTAGCCCTTTCCTCATCAAGTACATCATGTACATCTGCATCAGTAATAGGCTGATCTAAAACATTTTCAGAAACCCCCATAGGATGTACATTTGCCTCATTGGAACTTAAATTCGTATTTCCACCACTGAAAAGAGGCAACAAAGTGTCATTAATGTCCTGTGAGCTTACATTACTATCTCTAGTACATGACAACAAGGGCTGAACAGAATCTTTCACAAACACTACATCCAGAGAAACCAGAATACATTTTGTTTGCGGATGATACAACCTGTAACCTTTGCTTTCAGCAGTATAACCAACAAAAATACATTTGACAGCCTTATCATCCAATTTTCTGCACTGCACTTGTGGCACCAAAGCATATGCCAAACAACCAAAAACACGCATGTGCTCAATAAAAGGCTTTCTATCATGACATGCTTCATATGGAGTAATAGACTGCAAAGCTTTCGTAGGACACCTGTGAAGTACATAAGTGGCACACATGATGGCTTCAAGCCAAAAAGAATGCGGCAAAGCTTGACTTTTGACCATACATCATGCCATTTTCGTCAGTGACCTGTTTTTTCTCTCAGCAACACCATTTTGCTGAGGTGTATAAGGCACTGTACATTGGTGTTTTATCCCACGACTAGCCAGAAATGCATTAAATTCATGAGACATATACTCCCCCCCTCGATCGAAATAGAGGGTGCCCATAGTACATTTCGAGACATTTTCAGCCGTAGCCAGAAATTGTTTAAAGCACATAAAAACTTTGGACTTTGCTTTAAGCGGAAATACCCATGCATGCCTGGAGTAATCATCAATGAAAGTCACGAAGTACAAGTAATTGCCCAAGGACGGAGTTTGCATGGGCCCACAAACATCACTATGCACAAGCTGCAACCTGCATGTGGCCCAAACTGAACCATCCTTTGGAAATTTAGAACGCCACATCTTACCCAAAATACAGCCTTCACAAACATGTTTGACAGGTGCTTCAAGAGGTGGCAAAGAAGAAACCATATCAGATTTCTGCAAACGCAGCAAACTGGCAAAATTCAGATGACCAAAACGTGCATGCCAAAGTTTTGCATCTGAAATAGCCCTTGAATCTGCAACAGCATTTGTAAAATTTTTTCCACACTTGTCATACAAAGTGAGCTTATACAGCCCACGGCACAAAAGCCCAGATGCAACAATTTCATCACCAAAACTGAGATCATGAACTGTACATCTGTCATCCACAAATTTGACTACAAGTCCAAGTCTAGCAAGTGCGGATACAGACAAGAGATTCTTCTTGATCCCAGGTACATAAAGTGCATCAACAAGTGTGAAGGAACTGCCATTAGCAACAATGAGCACAATCTTTCCAACTCCCTGAACTCGATAAGAGGCGTTGTTGGCACAAGTGACTGAATTCCCATGAGGGACAGACTCGAGAGAGGTAAACAATTCACGATGTGAGGTAATGTGCTTTGTGGCACCACTGTCGAAATACCACACATGTGAATCTGCAACACAATTGCCAAGCATGCATCATGGACAGCAAGATTGTAAGTGCACTCTGCGCTGAAAGCCCATTCTGCATCAACATCAGCAACACAGTCTCCTTTCACTGAAGACTCAACAATGGCTGCATTTGTAGTGGAACTAGCATTTGCAGTGGAACCACCCTCTTTCTTCTTAGCCTCTTTGGCCTTCAACTTAGGACACGACTTGATCAAGTGATCAAGCCAATGATCAAGTGATCATTGGCTTTACAATGATGGCAACGCATCTTCTTTTTGCCCTTATCACCAAAATTGCCAGACGAAGTACTGCCAGCAGAAGAAGCATTAGAAACAAAATTTTTGCCACTCGCAGCAGAACCATAAGAAGTGGCTGCATTACTGTTACCACCCTTTCTTTGAGAAGCAATAAAAGCCTTTTCAACTGCACGCTGCCTAGTCCTGTTTTTTCTAGAAAGTGACTCTTTCAACAGCAATGTGCATAATGCATCAAGCTTGACAACTTCAGGATTTCCTTGGGTCATCAGTCTCCAAGTACTAGCAAAAGTCTGGTAGGAATCTGGTAAGGCATTAAGAACAGTCTGCACAAGGGAACTGTCTGAAATGACTTCACCTGCAGAAATAAGCTGCTCATTGATATCCTTCACACCAGCAAGGAAGTGTCCATATCATCTTCCTCACGCATAATCTTCGACTCTAGCTCTTTATGCAGCAAAGCAATTTTAGCCTCGTTGCGGCTTGCATAAAGACCTACTAGAACATCCCAAGCCTGTTTTGCAGATTTTGCTGAACGGATGCGAGGAACAATGGTGCGCGTCACAGACAACGCAATCAATGCATGAACCTGCGCATCCTTAACATCCCAATGAGCTTGTTCTGCCGTAGGCAAAACAACTCTAACAGCTGCAATCCTTGCAGCAAGACCTGCAACATTCTCAACAGCGCCTACATCCTCAGAACCAGGACGTACATCAATGCCCTACACAATGTTCCAGACAGCAAACATCTTAAACACATATGGGTTGTTGTTGTCAGCCATGGTAAATGCTGCACCTGATGTGAAAACTGCCCAAAAATAGGAGAAATGGAGCGGGAACAACCTGTGCTATATAGCACAAACCGTAGAAGACTATAAGGCACCTGTTATGCAGAAAACGGCACTGACAAAAATTTTGCACAAAATGACAAAATAGCCTGTGCAGTACTACCTGTAGTGGAAACGGAGGCCGAAATGAGCCCAAATCAAAATTCTAAGCAGACCGAGCTCTTCGAGCTCGCCCAAAATTTTTGTCGACCTGCGAACGCTCGCGAAAGCTCACTGAGAGCGGAGAAAGTGAGCAGGCGTGTGCTGGAGTAGTTGGCGACTAAGCCCGGGAGGACGTGACCTGCTCTGATACCAATTGTTGGAATTAGGGTTGCAGAGAAACACACACAGCTTGGAGAAGATGAAGGAAGCTCAAGGCACACAATAGAGAGTGTGTTACTTAGTGTGCTATTGAAAGATTGATAGCCCTAGAGTGATGGGCGTATATACAATGCACGGGGGAAAAAACCTCCTAAAGAGGGAAGAAATGCCCCGGCGGTCCTAGTGTGTTTACACACATCACTACCACATGTATATGGTAACAGTTTGGTCCCGTTTTTGCTTTGGGTGATCAGTTTTAAATGCGACAGAGACTAAAATTAATATTTTTATGTTTAGGTCATCATAAAAAGCACATTGCTTTTCAAAAACGCCGAAAAGCACGAAAAGCTAAAAATAGCGTAAAAAGCAAAATTGTGTAAAATTGAACCACGGGTTCCCTTGTCCATTAGAATAAGAAAGCGGACTCACTTTTCACTAAAAAGCACTAAAATTCATGAAAAGCTAAAAATAGTGTGAAAAGTACTAAAAAAGCATATTTTTCCAAAATTAGACCATAGCTTCTCTGGAACACGTAGATGAAGGATTCGACTTTTCTTTTTGCAAAAAAACACCTAAAAGCATAAAAAGCATGAAAAAGCTAAAAATAACGTATTTCTCCAAAACTGAACCAAACGTCCGTCTAACCTATTGGAACATGGAAACGAACTTGGTTTTCACTTTAGAACCTTCCAATACTCTCAATCAAGCATCTTAAGTCAAAATTTTGCAAAATAGATGTTGAAAGCTATTTTTCTTATTTCTAGAAGAGACCCAAAAATTAAAGGCAATTAAGATCACAACCATATGCATGGTAGAGCTTGCACAAAGAGTAGAGATTAGTTCTTGAAAAGGTAATGGTGGTGACGATTTCATAAATTCTTTTTGCTTCGTACTTTTCAACACTTTTCAATTCAGGTGCTTTGGAATTTGAGACAACCCATTAGGCAGAGCCCAAACAACACATTTTGTGCTACTTTTTGTTAGCAAGAATGGTCAAACATTATGGGTTGTGCTCTTAAAAGAGAGTCAACTTGCAAGACTTGAAAAAGGTAGGCTCACTTTATCCAAAACCTATTCAAAATCAAAAAATGATTGCCTCACATTTTTGTAAGAAGGATCTAAGTCTGTCTCAGATTTTGTTATTTTTAGTTGCAATGTGCAAATTCATGTAGAATTTCCTTCTAGAATATGCTTTGTATGTTCCTATCAATGGGTGAAGATGATCCAAAGTCGGCCCTTTATAATCATCTTCCTGAGCCCTCAAGCCAAACCTTATCACTAGGTTGGTAACCTAACAGGACATAAAAGAGTCCTTTATTAACGGCTGGAAAAAACCTCCAAACTCATATGAGATCCATTATTTTTCTAAAATCCTTTCTTCTGGTTGAAGTTAAGATACCACTATTTTTGAAAAAAATGAGCAACTTTGAAAATTGCTCATTATTTGGTCATGGTAAGCGTCCAAAGTTGATGTACCCTAGCATTTCATTGAAAATAGTAATTTTTTGCAATCAATTGCATCTTAAGAAGGCTAAGGATTTTTCTAAACCATATCATATTTTTTCCCATAAACTTTTTGTGATCTTACCATGTTCTTTTAGCCTCATCAATTTTATTTTGGGACAAACAATAAGATTAAGAAAAGTTGCGTTTTATTCAATCTATAGACATCTCATCAAAGATTATACAACCATGTTGCATGTTTTCTTAGGTCCCCATGGGCCTTTACATTTAGAAGTAGCCATGTACCACTTCAAAAAGGCCAAAAACAACACACATTTTTTACACAATTTAGGTTGAGAACTGCTTTGCAAGAATAAGGTTAAAAGGTGGAGTTGGTAGCCAATGTTAAAAAAATCAAAAATTTTAACCTCATAAGCCAACTTTGTGGATATACAACACTAAAAGATTCTTTTGAAACTACTCAAATAATACAAGGAAAATGGTAAGTTAGAAGGACATAAAAGTGTCCCAGGACATATAAGTATCCCATTACCAACCTAGTGTTATGAAAGCTTATTCATCAAGGCTGCACTCTAATTGAAGGTGTTTTTCACCATGCTCAAGATGATGCCTTGGTCTCTCTCTCTCTCTCTCTCTCTCTCTCTCTCTCTCTCTCTCTCTCTCTCTCTCTCTCTCTTTTTCTAGTGGTTTGTGCTAGCCTTGGGTGCTAGAGAGTGAAAATTTAAGAATATAGCCCCTGAATGTTTACTCAGTATGCCAGTTGGATCCTTAGACATCTCTCTCTCTCTCTCTCTCTCTCCTCCCCCCCCCTAGCTAGGAGCCAGTCATCACTATCCATGCAGCCTTATAAGTGTCTGCATGCCTACTTTAAAGAGTTCCTTGAATCTCATTCACCTTAGTATCTTGTCATTTCAATATCTTGTTTGTTGTCCAAAACTTCTTGATTTTTGGGCTTCTGGCATCTATTTTTCACAATCAAATATGCAGATACCGTCTCTTGGATTATGGGTCAATCAAGTGAAGCTAGGCTCTTTAAACTAACAACCAAAGTGTGTTTCACTATTAATTCAAATACTTGTTCTTCAATCATCAAAACGTGCTCTTTGTAGCACTCCATTCTAGCATGCACTGCTCTCTCTCTCTCTCTCTCTCTCTCTCTCTCTCTCTCTCTCTCTCTCTCTCTCTCTCTCTCTCTCTCTCTCTCTCTCTCTGCCGTTTTTTGACCTAGTAGACATCAGTTTACTCTTTTGATCATAACTTCTCTATCCGAAATCCGATTTGGGTGATCTATAGCTTCAATCGAAGAGCACAATGCCCTCTACACAATGATGTAAAGATATAAATTTTGAGAGTTATTAAGACATTTTTGTAGCAGCATTTTTGAAGTGAACAGATCCAAGAAAGTTGACTCTCATCTCTTATTTTACGTACAATGTCTTTCGGCACTCGCAAGGGTTCTTCTTCTTCAACAAGGTTCACAACCATTGTAGAAAATGATCAAAATCTCCTAAGTGTGGTGATAGCAACACAACCACTCAACCAACGATATCAAAAACCCATGGAATTTCCGAAGAGAAGTTAGAGACGCCTCCTTCTCTTATCATTGTTATGGAAGATTTCTTCAAAACCCACTTTGACATGTCCAGAGTTATGGTTTATGAAGCACATAGATTGGGTAAGCAAGGAGCTCCTCGCTCAAGAGAATGGCCAATTGTATGCAACATGCCGGATTAGACCAAACAAAACATTATCCTTGATAATAGTTGGATCTATTTGAGGGATGCAAAATGTTTTGAGTGTGAAAAAAATATGCATTGCAAGGGATATGAGGAAAGGAATAAGAAAAACATAGAGATCTCTCACAAAGAAAATGTGCCCAAGGAGGAGGCAAGTCCCTCAAGCAAATAGGAATGCCTGACCTATGAGACCGAGTTACGATTGAAAATATGCTTTTGGAATTGCAATGGATACCCATGGAATGTGGGGGGTTGGCATTGATAAACTAACAAGCAAAGCCGATGTTGTACTTCTTGTTGAAACTTGGGAGCATGATACACAAAGGATTAACGGTTTGGAGGATTACAATGTGCATTCATTGATGTGGTCAAAGAATCTCAAGCAAAAAAGAGGACAAGGAGAGGTAGCACGTATGGTTAAGAAAGGATTGAAAGATTTTCTATCAATTGTGAAAGATGACAAGTACAAATGTTATGTATGGCTAAAAATCATGACACCAAAAAGAGCACCCATTTTTATAGCCGGTTGCTACATTCCTCATCATGATTTCCCCTTTTATGATTGCATGGATAGAGATCAACCATTTTTTGATTTAGAAGAGGACATTGCTTATTTCAAAGTCGAAGGTGATGCTATCGTCTTTGGGGATATGAATGCTCGCACAAAAACACTGCAGCATGATACTCAACAGTTTGATATGCCATACATTTCAAGGGAGTTGGAGGGAGTTCACTTGTATGATCGTACTTCAATGGATGAGAAAGAGCCGGATCACTAGGGAGTTGGAGGAAGTTCAATTGTATGATCGCACTTCAACAGATGAGAAAGAGCCGGATCACTATGGAAAGTTACTTTTACACATGTGTAATAACACGGGTATGCTCATTGCCAATGGTGTATCTTTGTGGAATGGAACCAATGGATTTAAATGTAGAAAACATAATGGGGATAGTATAATTGACTATATGCTACTCTTGGAAGCCATCATTTATCACATAGAGAGTTTTATGTTTGGCCAATGGACCCCGGAATGAGACCATTGGACCTTATGTATTGACCTTGCATGTGGAGAAGAAAAATAAGTAAGATAATTTCAGCCAAAGGTAAGAGAAGTTATCACTATGTATGGATTTCAAACGGGCACCAATGTACATTGAAATCGTTGAGAAAAAGTTATGGATGACAACTTTAATATGACACACCATTGGAAACTAAATGGGAAGTTTTCAGGAAAGTTATTTTTACTTGTGCCAAAGAATGCTTTGCCATAAAGCATGTCCACAGTATCAACAAAGATAGATGATGCAAAAGTTGGTTTGATAAAGAATGTCAAGATGCTCAAAAATCTTTGATAAAGCTTGATGCAACTATGGACAAAGACAACTAACAAAGTCATTTGCATACATACAAGAAATTGATTCAAAAGAAGAAAAGAAATGGGAAGTAAAAAAACAATTTTTTCAAGTCCAAGAAAAGGCATGTGAATGTGGAAGATTTTGGAGAAATTTGAGGGGCAAGCGTGTTGAGAATTTTGGTAACTTGAGTCTTGTGGATATGTAAACACATTGTAGGCAAGTATATGAGCAACCAAATGCTGAAAAAATGTCATTTCATGGTTCACTCCCATGTATGCCCTCTTTTTATACTATTGAGGATGTATGTGGTGGGCTTGAAAAGTTGGCCACTCACACAAAGCGGAAGATCTTCAAAGTATCAAGCTGAAGATGATTAAATGGATGGGAGATTTTACACATGAGTGGATGTGTGATATGTTGAACCTTGCACTTTAATATGGTATGTCTTATGATTGGAGTACTAATTGGGTCAAGCCTTTGCATAAAGGAGGGGATGTAAAGAATGTAAACAACTAACAGACTATAATGATTGGGTCTCTTATGGCAAAGTTGTATGGATGCATAACAAAGATGAAATTGAGTGATTGGGCTAAAGATAATGACAAGCCTGCAAAAGGAAAAGCGGGTAATTTTTATTGATGCCATAGCACCATTGATCATCTTGTCACTCTTCATATTGTCATGGAGGAAAGTCCATTGAAAGGACAAGAGATTGTATTGTTGTTTTGTGGACTTTAAGAAAGCCTTTGATATGATTCCTAGTAATAATTTGTGGATGGGAAAAGTACCTACCTCTTGTAGAGTATGTGTACAACAACACTGTCCATATTACTACGGGGAAAGCACCTTTCAAAATCATTGAAGGAAGACCTAAAAGTCCCTTGCTACTTAAGGTACATGGGAAGATCTTCGTTGCCGATGAGTATAGCCGAGACCTACAAGAATCTTTCTAAAAGATTAAGGAAGCTATATCCATCTCGCAACAAAGGCAAAAGGAGGCTGTTAACAAGCTTAGAAGGGCCTTAGATTTTGAGGAAAATGATTGCGTCCTACTCAAATTTCCCAAGGCTCGATTGAGGTAGACTACGAGCAAAAATCCTACAGGCCACCAAAAGTATTATGCTAAACTAGCAAAAAGATACTACGATCCTTTTGAAATTCTAAAACCAATAAATGACATAGCCTATCAACTCAAGTTGCCCAACCATTGGCTCATTCACAATGCTTTTCATGTGGGCCTACTGAAGCCTTACAAAGGAGAGCCATCACAAGAACCAATCATTGAGAACCCACTTGAGATCAAAGATCAAGAAGAGTTGCTTCATCCCAAATCGATTATTTGACATGAAGACAGGTACTATGACATGGTAAGATTATGCGATGGTATCTTATTAAATTCAAAATCTATCCTTTTGAAGATGCTAGATGGATGCAAGGAACACAACTTAAGGATATTATGAACCTTGTCAATGCTTACAATGCTACAATAAAGTAAGCAAATGTAAATGCTTTTTTGAAAAATGTTTTTATCTTATAAGACTAGTTCTCTTTTTATTGTGCACAAATTTAAGTAGTATGCATGCTTAGAATCATGTTTGTGATGACAACGTCTCTTGAATACCAATTAGAATTTGTCACTCTACTTTGGGAGAATGATATGGACTCAAGAGCATACATGCTTGCGGCATCTAAGTCTCCCAAGCCCCAAATGGATTAGTCATCTATCTTGGCATGATGTCGTAGAGTAAAATGGGATCCTCTACCAGCTAAGAAACATAGACTAATGACTAAGGCTTTATCTAGACTCTACCTCATAGTCGAGGACGACTATGATTTCAAGAGAGAGGTAGTGTCATAAAATATAATATCTAACTAACCCAAATGGTTTTCTCATATTAAACTGATCATTTAATGTGGGAGAATAAACAGGAACAAGAGTTAGAATATAGACATGTGCTTATGGATCTATCTCATCACGGGACCAAAAGTCAATGGGTCCAAATGGGAGATAGTATGTCAAAGAGAAATGCTAGCTAATGGAGCTTGAAAGACCTTAGGGTTAGCTTCATTAAAGACCTCTAAAGGTTAGTGTTAAAAGCCCTTAGACCTAGGACCTTAGGCAAGCTAGGACTGAGCTTGAGGTGGGAACCTGGCCCAAGCTTGAGGTGCTTGTCGTGCTTGCAGAATAAGGTGCTTGAGATGCTTGTCGTGCTTGCTAACTAAGGTACTTGAGATGCTTGTCATGCTTATGGGACAAGGTGTTTGACAAGATTGAAGTCAGACCAAGTCCTACAATGAGAGTGGCGATCCCTACAAGTAGGGGATGTGAGAGACTACCACTTGCACCCTCTCAAGGGTCATCCTTTCCACAACATGCAACAGGGACACATGTCAAGCTCCTCCTCATGTTGCCCTCATGGTGTGATTGAATCCTATTGGCTAGGCTTTAAAGGGGTCCAATGAGCATTTAGTTTATCAAGCCCTCTCTCTCAAAGGGGCAAGGAGGACACTTGTCCAAATGCTACCACGGTTGCTTGATATGTTTAATGCATGTGATTGGTTAGTCTAGAGATGGTCCAATCAGTTTCAAACTTGAGCTAGGAAGAGGGATCGATCCAAGCAAGAAGGGGGTAGCTTGACCATATACCCTCTCTCTCTCTCTCTCTCTCTCTCTCTCTCTCTCTCTCTCTCTCTCTCTCTCTCTCTCTCTCTCTCTCTTTCACACACACACACACACACACACACACACACATACTCATGGTGAGTTGTGCAAGAACTCCATCTCCTTCTCCAAGCTTGAAAAGTTGAGAGCCTACACCAACAACTCTTGGCTATGGAATGCAAATCCAACCAAGAGCCATGTTTCAATGCTATGCTAACCATCTTATTCATCTCCATTACTATGCTACTATGCTACGTTAAGATCTATGAATAATGGTATGAGAGGACACTACTTCATTCTCGTAAGCTACTTCTTCTTTCTCTTCCCTACCCTCATTCCCTGCTAGCCTCTCCACCTTCAAAGGTGTTTGAGGTCTTGGAGCTGAGGCCGGGGACAAGTTAATGCTTTCATTTAGCTAAGCTACATGCATAATTGTGGTGCATGAATCTCTCTATCTTCATTGCACCATCAAGGTCTCAAGGAACACAAAGCTTGTATTGTACCAAGTCTCTCTTTATGGGAGAAGCTATAATACAAAAGCCTTTTGGAGGGGGGACCTACTCCACATAAATCCGGTCCTCAATTGCTGTCAAGTTCTCTAATTCTCTCTCTTGCAAATTATTGTTCATGCCAAGTTAATTAAGTATAATGGTTATGTTGCTACGCTAATAAAGTTCTCTCTCTATTTTCTCAAAGTATTCTCATAGAAATGCTCACTACAATTCTTTGAATTTTGCTATTCTCAATGTTCATAGTCCAATTCCATTACATGAAATGCCTTTTGTATCTCATTCAAAACTCTCTTTGCCCCTCAAGGATAAATCTAGCCGTTCCTTCGACTCTAGACTCTATAAAGCACTAAATCCAAGTCTAGTTGCTTCATTGCTAAGGTGTAAACGAAATGGATAAAAAAATCTTTGGAAAAGAAGGCTCTAAATACGATTAGATCACTCACCACCTAAGGATCATTCCCCGACAATGGTGCCAATGTTAGCGGGTTGCCACGACAGATGTCTGTAGCATAGCTACTTGACACTAACATAATGTGTCAATACTTAGAGAAGTAATTCGGATGGGGCACATAGACTGTTTGAGGGTGCCAACCTAAAGAAGTGAACCCAACAAGCAAATATATCAATCCAACAAGCTAATCATCAATTTTTGTTATGAAAATTTGTCTATGTCTTATCTTGCCACTCTATGTCATCACACCATTCTGTTGACTAAACGCACTCGGATCGTTCACGAAACTTAAAGGGGTGCTATATTAGGTCTAAGAGCACAAATCTACAAAAAGTCTACTAGTGGTCATCTAACAAGGTACCAAAATCATGATACTTCATGATTTAGATCATGAAAATTGCAACATAACATTATAGATAGGTCGTCCTAAGGTCTAATAACACTCTCCTATACTCAAAATGTCAAATAATAGTAATTTAAGCACTCCAATATGTAGATATGTTAGACAAGGGGAACTAGAACCTTGGATTCCACCTCCCAACCACCCACTATAAGCATGGTTCCTAGACCTTTTCCCTAGTTGGACTCCTATTCCACACTGCCTAGCCCGACCTTGCCCTTGTCTAGTCCGGCCTTGCTGTTGTCCTGACATTACTCCCCCCTTAAAGAAGAGTTTTCATTCTCGAAAACAAAAGTGGGGAACTTCTTCTTAAGAACACTAATGTTTTCCCAAGTGGCGCCTTCCTCAGGTCGATCTATCCACTTGATTAAGGCTTGTTGACGTACATGATGACGCGTACAGAAATCATGATAGTCGAGAATGTGTTCAGGTTCATGCGGTAAGGTAGGAGGTTCAAGGAAATCAACCAAAATTTGCTGGTCAATGACATTGTCATCCCCATGTAACCACTTACGTAAACGACTTACATGATATACCGGATGAATACGAGAATGTGTAGGTAGCAACAAGCACGATCACCTACTCGCTTGAGTATTTTGAAAGGCCCACAATATCGTGGAGATAATTTAGGTGTTGGCCCAGTTTTCAGACTTTCTGAATGTTCTGGCACACGTAAACATACTTCCTTCCCTTCCTCGAAGGTAACTTGCCGACGTTTCTCATCAGCGTACTTCTTATACCGATCCCTCTTGTCGAACGTTCTGACGAGCGAGTTTCAACATATCCATGTGGTCTTGGAGAAAATTCTTAACCTGTTAGAGCTTTTCGGTTGCCAACCCCACCATAACAGGTGACCTAGGTTGAAACCATACATGAGCATGAAAGGACTAAATCCAGTTGTGACATGCTTAGCACTATTGTATGCAAACTCGAGAATAGGTAAATATTCTTCCCAGTCTGATTGTTTCTTGCTAACGTATGCTCTTAGCATATCCTCTAGCACTTGGTTAACTTGTTCAGTCTGACCATCTGTTTCTGAATGATCGGTTGTACTGAGGTTTAGTTGTGTACCCAATCGTTGGAGAGGGGGGAATCGGGAACACACCCATCACACACAATATTTGCCTCTCTATAGCCCAAGGATCCCACAACACCCCTAACCTCTCAAAACACACCTTCATATTGGCTAATTTGCACGAACAACTCCACCTTAGCATACAATGCAACTACCTCACTCCTTGCACAAGAACACCCACAACACAAGTGCACCCACACTGCTTAACTCACCCATTCCAACTCACAAAACACCCCTAATCTGCACTCTTGATAGCACCCTTCAAACTGCAGGCAAACCCTCTGCAAATAATGGTTAACACACCAAGAGTGAGAGAGAAGGAGGGGATTGGGGAGAAGCAATACAAGAGATTGGGCAAACGGTTGGTATTATTGCATAGAGGGTAATACAATTGATGTATGCAGCTTCAATGGAAAGCTTGGCATCACACAAGCTTCAAGCTTTCACTTACTCACCCATGCAAAAAAGCCACTAAATTTTCACATTCACAACCTTTTATAGGGGTACCTCTAAGAGGCCCAAAAAAAGAAAAAAGGGTGAGTTTCTCTTGCCGTGGCCTTCACTTAGAGCTTCTTTTAGTATTTTATTGCATTGTTAACACTTGGCCTTTTTTGCTTTGGAAACATGTAGAAGGTGTGCACACTTGCCCTTTGCACCTTCCACCTTGGCCGGCCGGATCTCCCCCCTTTTGGTCTTGCATCTGGCTTTGTCCACTTGGCCCTCAACTTGGCCGGGATTTAGCTTTGCTTTATACCACTTGGATGCCTCCGGATTCTCTCTCTCACTCTCTATTGTGGGGCTCATCCCTTACCTGAGGGGGGAAGGCAATAGCGATATCGCTATTGCCCTCTCCCTTTTCCTCTCAAAAATTTGGTGCCCAAAGGGCCGCGGGACCCTCCTCTAGCAAGGGCCTGCCACATCATCATCGGGTTCACACCCCCGCGGGCGCAGGGCACCGCCCAACCTCGACGGCTACGCCGCTCAAAACTGCCGCATCATCGCCACAGCAGCGCCCAATGCGCGGATGCCATAGCTGCGCCCAAGAGAGCTCCCCTCTCTCTCCTTTCTTGTGTGCTAATGGGAGGCCACGCCTCAGCATATAATCCACGCACTCCGGGCTCCTTTCCTCGCATGTGGGGTTTGTCCCCCGCCATGTGGCGGCCCCAGGAGGCCTTAGCCTCTTAAGACTTCACAAGAACAAAAAAAACCCATTATATTTTTTTTTAACCCAAAAACTTTGCAACCTGCCTTGGCCTGGCTCCCATTCTGTGCTCCCACCTTCTGTTGCCGAGCCGCAAAGCCTGAGTGAAGCCCCACTTTTTCGGCTCCTACTACCCTATCTGTATCTGCACTTTGACCCCTCGGCATCCTCGAACCAAGGTCTTCAAAAATGGAAAAAATCATCTGCGACCAACCTTGGACAAAGGCACCCCAGCTCCCAACTGCTGTAACTCCTTGCTCCGGACTGCGTTTGGCGTGCAGTCACTCCGTGCTAGCTCCATATGGTGTACACTCTGCTCTAGAACCTCGTAGAGGCTCAGAAGATTCCAGATGGCACGTACTCCAATGCGATCAAGTGGGCTCAGACCCCGCCCGCGGAAAAACTTCAAATGACCGTATCTTGCAAACCGTGGCTCCGATCCACAATCCGAAAAGATGGGTAGGCTCCATGAATTGAGATCTACACATCCATACCTCAAGCTCCACTTGGACCACCCTTCTCCAGCTGCCTTGTCCGGCAAAAAATTGCAAACCACCAAAACTTTAACCTTCAATAACTTGGGCTCCGTAGCTCGGTTTGATGAGTTGTCTGGACCTGCTCCTTCAGCACTCCATGCTCTTCATTTCTGGACCCCAAGGCTGCACTTTGCATCTCTTTCACCTGCTACCCCAATTAGCCCCTTGTGTAGTCTTCCTTGGCCTATAAGCCGCATCATGCATACACTTCCGCTGCTACCCGCTATCCCATGAACTTCCTAGCTGCTCCAGTCCTTTGCCATGCTTCTGCTTGCCTGCACACACTTGTCCATGCCATCTTCTAGCGTCGACATGCTTTGGCTGCACCATCATTGCCCACCCCCCTGTTGAGCATTTATGTTGAACCACATAAAAGCTTTATTACACTATAAACTGCAAAACCTTGCACACACTATGAGAAAACGCAAACCATATGTACAATGTTTTATTGCCCTCTATCACCTAAACCTTCAAGTGGGTTGCCCCACCCCCTGCATAAGAATCTGATGCACCGCTGGCACTAACTCCCTTTCAAAGTAGAGCTTGAGACGAAGACCATTTACCCAATGTTTAAGAAATCGACCATCCAATCTGGCTAGTGCATATGTACCATTTGGAAAAACCTGATGAACCACTTTTTCTTGAACTTCTTCTGAAAGGTGAAGCCAAGATAACTCTTGTACTTCATCACTAGATCGCCCTTCTCAATCTGCTTAGCTGGCAAATGTTGGTTGAACTTTGCTACCCTCCTTTCGCGTTGCTTCACATAAAAATCTGCCGCTGCTTCATGATCCATCTTCAAAGTTTCGAGACTTGTAATTCTATCCTGCAAAATATCTTGGTGAGTTTTATCAATGCGCCATAGACCTTTGAGAACCCCTAGCTGCACATGCACAGGCAGGACCGCTTCCTTGCCATATACCAACTCGTATGGAGTGAAGTTGGTTGCCACCTTATAAGAAGTCCTGTAAGCCCACAAACACTTATCAAGGTTAGACTCCCACTCTTCAACCTGCTGGTATATATACTTTGTAAGCATCTTGACTATCTGCCCATTCGCACTCCACCAAACCATTGCACTGTGGGTGGTATGGAGATGAAAATCGGTGTTGAATCCCCAACTTATCCACCTGAACACGCACCAACTTACTTCTGAATCCCTGTCCTCGATCTGATATAAGCACCCAAGGTACTCCAAAACGACAACATATGCAATCAAATACAAACTGAGCAACATTATGCGCATTTACCTCTTTGACTGCTTTAGCCTCGACCCATCGTGTAAGGTAGTCTATTGCCACTACCACATATTTCTTACCACTCGTTGACTTGGGCAATGGACCAATTGCATCCAAGCCCCACTTTTCAAAGGCATCATGTGCAATGATAGCCCCTTGTTGCTCGGGTACCAGTCGTCTTTCACCAATCACTTGGCATTGATGGCATATCTTGCACCAATAATGCGCATCTCGCACCACAGAAGGCCACCAGAATCCACTTCTTAAGATACGAAACAAAACTTGACTCTTACCCTGATGACCGCTTTCTTCATGGCATTGCTCCAACACCATGCCGATCTCTTCTTTGTAAAGAACACGACGTAGCACTCCATCACGACCGTATACCATAAGATCCTCGCCAATAAGAGTGAACCTCTTAGCCTTTTGAACAACTCTCCTTTTTTGTAGTTTGGAAAGCCCGTCGGAACATTGACCTGTATTCAAGAAATCATCAATATCCTTCAAAGTCTCTCTACCTGCATAAGTGGCTGGCCCCACATACAAACTCGACACTTGAGTTTGAACACGACTGCTAGCCAAACGATCTGCTTCCTAGTTTTGTTCTCTCCGCACATGTTTGAATTGTACTGCTTCAAAAAACTTCAACAGCTCCTTTATGGAAAAAAACCAATTATTGAGAGAATCCCTCTTTACCTGCCATTGGCCCAAAAGTTGTTTGATAACCAGTAGAGCATCACCCTTTATGACCAACCTTGAAATGCCAAAGTCAATACACTGCTTGAGCCCCAGGTGTAAGGTAAGATATTCTGCTTCATTGTTGGTATGCGAGGTCCAAGTCGTAAGCTTTGGAAAAAATGACTGTGCCGTGCGGATCCTCAATAACCACACTTCCACCTGCCTTCTGTGTTACTCGTCTATAAGCCCCATCAAACCACATCGTGAAAGCCCCTAGCAAGTCAGGTTCGTCCTTATCCTCCTCTTGCACCACCCTTGGATAAATTGGCAAATCAACCTCCTTGTTGACTAGAATATCTGCCAAATGAGACCGTTGAGTGTGATCCACGTTGAACTCAAATTAAAACTCTTGAAGCTCAATCACCCACTTCATGATTCGCTTCCCTGGTTTCAAGTGTAACACCACTTCAGGCAAAAGATTGTTAGCAGTTAGCACATAAAACTTCCGAACAACTAAATATACTTTGAACTTTCTGCAGGCGAAGACCAAAGCCATAACCCATTGTTCTGCCTCCGTATAGGTAGCTTCACGTGGACTAATGACCCTGCTTTCGAAATAAATGGGCTTATAGCTCTTGCCTACCTTTTGTAGCAATACTGCTCCAATAGCCACCGTTCCCACCATCATAGCAATATAAAAAACATCCTTATGATTAGGAGGACACACTGTAGGCAACTGACATAAAATACCTTTCACTTTATCAAAGGCCTCTTGAGCTTCCTGATCCCACTAAAACCCATGCACCTGTTGAGCCCTTTTCTGAAGAGGGTAGACATATTGAGACAGCATCCAAAAAAGCGGGATAAATACTTTAACTTATGCACGAAAGAAGCCAATTTTGTTGCACTAGTTGGAGGATCCATAAGAACCAATGCTTTCACCTTCTCTAGATCTACTTCAATCCCGTTCTGTGATACCACATGGCCTAGCAACTGAACCCTTGGTTGTGCTAGCTTGCACTTATTTGGATTCAACTGACCTCCTTCTTCATCTAGCCTTTGAAAACATAGCCTTAACTTGGACAAATGTTCTGCCCTAGAACTATAGCAACCAATATCATCCATAAACACTCTGATGAACTTACCCAAGTAAGGCCCGAACACCTTGTTCATCCAATCTTGAAAAGTCGCATACGCATTCACCAGTCCAAAAGGAATCCTGCGATATGCAAAGCAGCCCCATGGAGAAATGAAAGTAGTCTTCAACTGGTCTTCCAAAGCAATACCTATCTGAAAATACCCTGAAAATCCGTCCATAACAGAATAGCGCTCATGTCCGGCAACTTGGTTTAAAATCTCATCTTGAAAAGGCAAAGGGTAATGATTCCGCTTGGTTGCAGCATTCAAAGGCTTATAATCTACACATACCCGCCACTTTCCATTCTTCTTCGGGGTAATGACAACAGGAGAAACCCACTCAGACTCCTTTACTAGATAAATAATACCTTCCTCGAGCAACTTGTTGATCTCCTGCCATAGAGCTTCCTTTTGAATATTCCCCAACCTTCTGAGCTTCTGTGCTTTTGGCATGTATCCTTCTTTAAGAAGAATCTAATGCTCCACTCCTCTAGCTCCCCTCAGATCCTTATATTCCTTTGCACATAAATTAGGGTAGGATGCACATAGGTCCATGTAGCCTTCTTTCTCCTGCTTTGTTAAATCGGCACCTAGCATATCTTCCATCTCTTTAGCTTGCAAACTACAAACCGGAACTTGCATACCTCTCTTTGCAGTGGTAGAGTCTACTGTGACCCCGAACAAATCTGTATCCAGCTTTAATAAATCCTCATCACTCTCCTCCTCTTCGACACTGATAGACCCTTCATCATAAGTAGACTCTGTCTCGTACTCATAACTGGTACTGAAATCTCGATTCTCTCCACCGGTTCAGGGATGAAAATGACCTTCCCTGGTCTTTAGATCCAACACAATCTGTCCGCCATTCTCTCTATCTGGCAGGGTAAACACCCCGGTCCCCCAATCTTGCTTGGCTCCAATTGCTAACAGCCATGGCCTCCCCAATATAATTGGATAAGCATTCTCTCCTGCTTTCATGACAAAAAAATCAATTAAACATTCAATTCCCATAACCTTTACCTTCACATCCTGTGCCACTCCCAGACAACGAGCTTTGGCATGATTAGCCATCCTCATTCGCACATTGGACCTGACAATAGCTTTAATGCCTATTTCCCTCATAGCCGACTCCGTGATAACACAGACTTGGGCTCCACCATCAATGTATGCTTGAACCTGTTTCTTCTTCTCGATCAAAACATCCACCACCGGAAGCACATCGGTTGGACTTCCCACCTTCACAGCTAGATTCTGCACTGTATGTACCTCTCCTCCCACTCGAGGAAGCCTAGTGCTGACACTGGTTGACCATTGCCTTCTTAACTTAGGGTTCAAAGCAAGCAGCTGCTCAAAAGTGATTTTAGCTTCTGGTTTTGAACATCCCTTACCAAATCATACTCCAGATTGCCGCGTCTCAATTGAAAATCCTTTTGGGTGATCCTCCGTCTTCGCCTTCTTCTGCTTGGCTCTGGTTGCTCTCTTCCTTCATTTACCTTCTCTTTCCCCTTCTTGGCTCTAGTTTCACGCTTCGTCTCAGTCTCTCTTTCACCTCGTGCTCTTTTGTTGGCCATAACGTCAACCTCCTCCCTGTCAACACCAATAATGTTAACCTTGGGTATTTCATCGTTACCTGATGGAGCTGCCTGTGCTTGATTTTCAACCTCTTGTTGACCTCTTTGGCCATTAAACTATGCCTGACCACGACCTCGACCAAAAAGAGGATACATGCCGCCCCTTTCCCTTGGTGGATGAGGGCAATCTGGAGCATAGTGACCCTCCTCACCGCAATTGTAGCACCTGCCGGGCAATTGCCTAGCTATGCCCCTTCCTGTCCTTGCTTGACCTCTGTCCATAACACTTAAACGCAACTCTTGCATTTGTTCAGACAAATCTTGAACTGTACGTACCCACTGTTGAGGAACGGTTGCAGCCCCTTGATTGGGCTGATTCTCCACTTGAGCTTCTTCTCTTGGACTCGAAGTCGGATTGGGAACCATTGCCTCATATCCCAATGCACCTTGCTCGATCTTCTTCTTGATTTTACGGCTTTTAGACCGCGCAATAGCCACTGCCCCGTTGTAATTCTCCGGGCCCTCAAAATCCACCTTTTCCCGAACTTTGGGATGTGAACAAGACATAAACTTTTCCAATTTAAAGTACTCACCACCATTGACCAACTGCATGGCCACTGCAAAATCTCTCCAACATTCTTCAAAGCGGGCGAGAAAGATGTTGAATTCCTCATTCACGTCCTGCTTCAAATTCTTCAACCTTGCATCCAAGTCGATAGGAGACACCTCTTTTCGAAAGTCTTGCAGGATACGGGTCCGCAATGCCGGCCACATAATTCTTGGCTCTCCCTCCAATGCATAAAACCATGTCTTTGCTTTTCCCCGCATCTAGAACGGGATCGCTTGCATCTTGCTGGCTTCATCCGGCATATGCAGTGACAACATATACAACTCGAAATCGGCCATCCACTCTTCCGGATCTCCTTCTCCAGCATAAATTGGTCCATAACTATGTGCTGCCATCTCTCCTTGATGGAAATAACCGCCTTTGATCAACACCAACGAGCAATCAGTTGCTCCTCCGTGGGGGCACCAGAAGATGGAGAGGGGGAATCGGGAACACACCCAGCACACACAATATTTGCCTCTCTATAGCCCAGGGATCCCACAACACCCCTAACCTCTCAAAACACACCTTCAAATTGGCTAATTTGCACGAACAACTCCACCTTAGCATACAAAGCAACTACCTCACTCCTTGCACAAGAACACCCACAACACAAGTGCACCCACACTGCTTAACTCACCCGTTCCAACTCACAAAACACCCCTAATCTGCACTCTTGATAGCACCCTTCAAACTGCAGGCAAACCCTCTGCAAATAATGGTTAACACACCAAGAGTGAGAGAGAAGGAGGGGATTGGGGAGAAGCAATACAAGAGATTGGGCAAACGGTTGGTATTATTGCATAGAGGGTAATACAATTGACGTATGTAGCTTCAATGGAAAGCTTGGCATCACACAAGCTTCAAGCTTTCACTTACTCACCCAGGCAAAAAAGCCACTAAATTTTCACATTCACAACCTTTTATAGGGGTACCTCTAAGAGGCCCAAAAAAAGAAAAAAGGGTGAGTTTCTCTTGCCGTGGCCTTCACTTAGAGCTTCTTTTAGTATTTTATTGCATTGTTAACACTTGGCCTAGTTTGCTTTGGAAACATGTAGAAGGTGTGCACACTTGCCCTTTGCACCTTCCACCTTGGCCGGCCGGATCTCCCCCCTTTTGGTCTTGCATCTGGCTTTGTCCACTTGGCCCTCAACTTGGCCAGCTTTAGCTTTGCTTTATACCACTTGGATGGCTCCGGATTCTCTCTCTCACTCTCTGTTGTGGGGATCATCCCTTACCTGAGGGGGGAAGGCAATAGCGATATCGCTATTGCCCTCTCCCTTTTCCTCTCAAAAATTTGGTGCCCCAAGGGCCGCGGGACCCTCCTCTAGCAAGGGCCTGCCATGTCATCATCGGGTTCACACCCCCGCGGGCGATGGGCGCCACCCAGCCTCACCGGCTACGCCGCTCAAAACCGCCGCATCATCGCCACAACAGCGCCCAATGCGCGGATGCCATAGCTGCGCCCAAGAGAGCTCCCCTCTCTCTCCTTTCTTGTGTGCTAATGGGAGGCCACGCCTCAACATATAATCCACACACTCCAGGATCCTTTCCTCACATGTGGGGTTTGTCCCCCGCCACGTGGCGGCCCCAGGAGGCCTTAGCCTCTTAAGACTTCACAAGAACAAAAAAAACCCAATATATTTTTTCTTAACCCAAAAACTTTGCAACCTGCCTTGGCCTGGCTCCCATTCTGTGCTCCCACCTTCTGTTGCCGAGCCACAAAGCCTGAGTGAAGCCCCACTTTTCCGGCTCCTACTACCCTATCTGTCTCTTCACTTTGACCCCTCGGCATCCTCGAACCAAGGTCTTCAAAAATGGAAAAAATCATCTGCGACCAACCTTGGACAAAGGCACCCCAGCTCCCAACTGCTGTAAGTCCTTGCTCCGGACTCCGTTTGGCGTGCAGTCACTCCGTGCTAGCTCCATATGATGTACACTCTGCTCTAGAACCTCGTCGAGGCTTAGAAGATGCCAGATGGCATGTACTCCAATGCGGTCAAGTGGGCTCAGACCCGGCCCCTGGAAAAACTTCAAATGACCATATCTTGTAAACCGTGGCTCCGATCCACAATCCAAAAAGACGGGTAGGCTCCATGAATTGAGCTCTACACATCCATACCTCAAGCTCCACTTGGACCACCCTTCTCCAGCTGCCTTGTCCGGCAAAAAACTAAAAACCACCAAAATTTTAACCTTCAATAACTTGGGCTCCGTAGCTCGGTTTGATGAGCCGTCTGGACCTACTCCTTCACCACTCCAAGCTCTTCATTTCTGGACCCCAAGGCTGCACTTTGCATCTCTTTCACCTGCTACCCCAATTAGCCCCTTGTGTAGTCTTCCTTGGCCTATAAGCCGCATCGTGTATACACTTCCGCTGCTACCCGCTATCCCATGAACTTCCTAGCTTCTCCAGTCCTTTGCCATTCTTCTGCTTGCCTGCACACACTTGTCCATGCCATCTTCTAGCGTCGACATACTTTGGCTGCACCATCGTTTGAACACAACCCTCCAAAAATGACTGTTAAATTTGGGATCACGATCACTGGCAATGTTACTTGGCAAACCATATAACTTGTATAGATTGTGCACAAATAACGTGGCTAGTTCTGGAGTCTTAATCGTTGATTTGGTTGGAATAAACTTACATAGTTTAGTCAACCAGTCTACGACCACCCATACCGAGTGATGACCTCGTATAGTGGTTGGAAAACCTACAATAAAATTCATAGAGATAATTTCCTATTTACCATTGGGAATCTCCAAGGGATGTAAGAGTCCTCCTGCTTTCAGGTGCTCTGCTTTATTAACTTGACATTTTTGGCAATGCAAGACATAAGCTTCAACAAAGCCATGTAAACCTGGCCAGTAAAACTGTCTTCGTACGAGAGCATAAGTCTTTCTAATACCCGAGTGCCCTGCACTTGCACTATCATGACATTCATAAAGAATTTGGCACCGAATGTTTGTGTCCGTCGGCACACAAACTCTCCCCTTATGGATTAGGTACCCATTGTTGATGGTGAAATGCTTCCATCGCTGTAGTCCATCACTCGATAGAGGAGAACTATGTGTGGAGGTTAATGTTACACTGACCCTCATTGGAGTAAGAAGGATCCCTCATTTGTACATGGCCTCACACTTTGGAATATGCTTCATCATGCTCATATTTGCCCTTTAGAGAATCCAAATTTTCACTACGAAGTTTCGTGAACAAGAGAGAATTGATCTCCGGCATACGACTTAGAGCGTCAACCACCACATTGTATCGTCCTTTATGATACGGGAGCTTGGTGTCATATTCCTGAAGAATCTCGGCCCACCTGGATTTCTGACCCTTCAAATCCGTTTGTTGTGTAAACCATTTGATGCTTTCATGGTCAAACACAATCTCAAACTGAGCACCATACAAATAATACCGCCATGTTTTTAAGACAAACACTATTGCATAAAGTTTGCGCTCATAAGAAGAGTAGTTCTGTTGAGCTGCATCAAGCTTCTTGCTTTCAAATGCAATTGGTTGTCCGTCTTGTAACAGGACTGCTCCAATAGCACGGTTACCGGCATCCGTTTCCAAAAAGAATGGTTTCAAAGGATCTACAATAGCTAGTATGGGAGCTGTAGCTAATGCATCCTTGAGCGTATTGAAACTGTGCTGTTGAGCGGGTCCCCACTAAAAAACTTTGCCTTTGCCTTTCAGTTGGTCCGTCATGGGAACAACAATACTAGCATAGTTCTTAACGAACCTGCGATAAAAACATGCAAATCCTAAAAAAAATTGTAACTCCTCCAGATTTTTAGGAGAAGGCCACTGCCGGATTGTATCCACTTTGGATTAATCCATATATAGCCCATTAGCTGAAATAACATGCCCAAGATAGTGAATTTATTCTTTCAGAAATCACACTTAGATTCCTTGGCATATAATTTATTTGTTCATAACAATTCGAATACGTGTCTCAGATGTTGTAAGTGTTCTTCTTTAGAAGCACTGTAGACTAGAATGTCATCAGGAAAAACGATGACATATTTGCCCAAATACGACTTTAAGACACTATCCATAAGTGTCATGAATGTTGCAGGCGCATTGGTTAACCCAAAGGGCATAACCAAAAACTCATAGTGTCCAAACCTTGTTCGGAATGCAATTTTGGGTATATCAGCCAGGCAAATACGGACTTGGTGATAGCCTGACCGCAAGTTTATTTTCGTAAAAATACGAGCATGAGTGAGTTTGTCGAACAACTCATCCACGCGTGGCAATGAGTACTTGTTCTTAACAGTAACCGCATTTAAGCCACGGTAGTCTATGCACATGCGTATACTGCAGTCTTTTTTCTTCACTAATAGGATAGGAGAAGCCCATGGTGAAGAACTGTGTTGGATAAACCCTCTGCTAAGGTAGTCAGCAAACTGACTTTCCACCTCAGCAGCTTCAGAGTAACTCATACGGTAGGGCGGTTTACTGACAGGTTTACTGCGTGCAACCACATCGATGCTATGCTGCACCGATCGTGTTGGCAATAATCTTGGTGGCAAATCATTAGGAAAAAAATCATGAAATTTCTTTATTAAATTTTGTAACTCACTAGCGAATTTTGCTTGTTTGGAAGTAGCCATTGGTGGAAGAGATGAGAGAGAAGCATGCAACGTTGAGGAATGTTCAACAGATTCAATGTTAGAGAGAAAATGAGACAATGAGTAACACAATAAAACTTGATCTATTTCATTATCAAAAACAAGCTGCATAAGCTCAGCTGTACATATCAATGGTGAAGAAGGTACATCCTTCTCTCCTAACAACAACACATGTGCGCCATGGGATTCGAACATCAAGCTGTTGTGCTCATAGCTACACTTCAGTGATGGTCCTAAGCTATGCAACCATTCTCTGCCAAGGACCACGTCTGCCCTCTCCATGCTCATAACCTGAAAATCCAAGGATATGGAGTAGCCTTGTACTTCCAATGGAACAGCTCGGACTTAAGTATCCCAGATTTTGGTATCATGTCCATTCATCATTGCTACCTTGTAGCGGTGGGTACTCGGAGTTTGAGGCAATTTGAGTTTTTTCACCAATCCGTAATTGATAAATTGTGAGTAGCACCGTCATCTACCAAGATGCGCACCTTGTGCCCTTGCAGAGATCCGTGCATACGTACTAACTCATGTGGTCCGAAGGTCTGTTGCCACATGGACGCTGTGAGACAACATTCATTCACCACCTCGGTGTGTTGGTTACTTCCACTGTAGAGAATCGCGAGCAAGACTCAAGAGGCAGCAGTTGCACCATGTGCACTGCTTTCTCCTTGCCATGAGCAGCAGATTTTCCCTTGGGACAATCCTTTTTGCCATGGCCTCTTCCTAAACATTGAAAACATAATTTCTCTTTCTTAGCTTTATCAAAGTCCTCACGATAGAGAGGACCTTTGGACCCCTTGGGTTTTTAGATGCTTCTGAATTGGCTACTATGAAATTTCCTTTTATTGTGCCCAGATTGTGTGCGTGTATTACCATGTGTATTAGTAGGCACGTGATTATGATGTGATTTCTTTTCATCTGGATCATCGTGAATATGTGCTTTCACTATGGCTTCCTCAAGTGTTTTCGGGTCTTGGGTCTTGACGTGCTTCTTAAGCTCTGGTGTCAGACCACGTATAAACCCCCGTACTTGCTGAAAGTTATCTAGGCCTTCCAACTTGAGGATAACATCCCGATAGTGAGATATATATTCAAGTAATGATGGGTATTGGCACATGGAACACGTGTCCCAAGCCGTCCAATTCCGATCTGCCTCATTTGTAGGAAAAATTCTTTGCGATTCATAGCTTCAAAAGCTGCCCAGCTCTGTGGTATGATATTCTTCTCCTTGAGAGACATCCACCATTTGTAGGCCTTGCCTTCCAGAGTTAAGCTCGTTTGCAGTGCTTTGACTGCATCCGGGGTATGCCGTAAGGCGTGAATTCCATCCCACTTGCTGAGAAAGATATTCACTACATCCTTATTACGATTGCGGTCCTCTCCCTTAAAAGTCGGTGGTTTGGTGTTTTTCAACAACTCATCCACCTCTTTTGCAGTGAGAGTGTGCAAAGTATCAGCAGATGGACCTTGTCCCTGATTAAGGGCCTTGGCCCTGTGTAGCAACGTGCTCATGCATGTGCGTGTCAGCAGGACCCTTGGACTACTGTTGCATTAATTGGATCACTAACATGGATAATTTAGTGACATTTTCATTTAAAGATTTAAAATTTCCTTCCATGACTGATATGCATGTCTGAAGTGCACGAAATTCTTGAATATCAAGCAGTTCATATGTGTTGTCACCTGCCGTAGCGTCGCGGGCACTCTCCGTGAGAGCGTTCGGTCACGAGCCATCATGGGCAGGATCATACGTATTTTGGTCGAAATCAAAAGTCATATTGATATCTGAATCCATGGCGACACTGTGCAGTGAAAGGAATAGTAAAAAAAAAAACCTGATGTTGAGAGCACCACAAAGGTTAATTAGCCTTGCTAATCACGTCGAAATCGATATTGTCCAAGTCGAAATCGATCAGAAATGTCAGCCATGTAGGGAAATCCTTAACCCATTGTAGCCGAATCGAGTATGGATGGAATTGCTTTCAACCGCAATCAATTTTGAGAAATAATGTTTCTATGAGTCCCCTTGAGACGCTTTATTACTTTTTTGATTTTCTGCAGATAGTACGCAAAAAATTTGTGTGTGTGTGTGTACTCGCCGGCCCGGCCTTCGATCCCCTCGGATCTATGCTTACAAACTCCGGAGGTCGGAGCTCTTTGCTTGATGCGGGGTGTGTATCACCCCTAGTACCACTTTAAAGTCCTAAGGCCTTTGGCCTTAGGCGTTCTAAGTGTGAATTCAGAGCTCCAGAAACGCCATAGCCGGAGCAGTAGCGCGTGAGAGCCCTGTGAGGGAGATGGTGGTTGATACGCCGCAAAGCAGGCTTCGGCCCTGAGTCGTGAATTGCTCAGCAGCCCGACGCGATGCCGTAGAGCCCCTGCACGCTCAATTTGAGCTACCTTCACCCGACGGCTCTCCTTGCCAAGGGCGCTTGCCCACGCAGTCCCGTCCTCGTCGTCCTCTTCACCGAGGATGAGCTCCACGGTGCTCTTGACACGGACATGCAAAGCATGCAAAGCTTTTTGTGGCTCTAAAACACCACGCCTGTCCTTTCCAAAAAATAGGAACCTTGCTCTTGATACCAATGTTAGACAAGGGGAACTAGAACCTTGGAGTCCACCTCCCAACTACCCACTATATAGCATGGCTCCTAGCCCTTTGCCCTAGTTGGACTCCCGTTCCACACTGCCTAGCCCGGCCTTGCCCTTGTCTAGTCCGGCCTTGCCGTTGTCCTGACAAGATAAGACTCACAGACACATAGTCGCGAACCACAACAGAACTAGAAATGCTTATACTTAATTAAAAGAGCAAGAGACAAGGATCACAATGCACTTTTTAGAATCAAATTTGGATCACCAGATCATACAAAAAATGTATTACAAGTTGCAGCCGAGTAGCTGCTTACAATCATACATATAAAAGCTCTTTCAAGTTAAAAGATAATGTTATAATGTATGTTCGAACTAAAGCTACTGAGCTTTATACCTAGGGCTTTTTCAAATGACCAACGGTCTCTCACATGGATTTGGGCTCATGACAAAATATTACAACTCATATTGTATAGCTTTCGGATCAAAATTACATGGACTTAATTAAAAGGCTTTGCGAAAAAATAAGATATATAAAATTGAGGCTTGGACAAGGTGTGGTTGGTTAAGAGGGCGTCCGTCAACTGCATCCACCAAACAATGAGGTAACCCTCACTGCAGTGGCCTCCGACCCTTCAACTTCGGACCCTGCTACCACAGTAGTTGAACACACGTGGAACCATAGTTCTTTCGTATGGAAAAACACACAATGACCATGAGAATGCTATCGATGCAATGACAAACAATGTGCTTGTCGTCCTCTTACGAATTATTAGCTGCCGTGCATGGAATGTTGGAGCCGACGTGAACGTTAAGGGCGGCTTCAGAAACGTTCGTGGACCTCCAATCCAGAGTGGCCACTTCATTGGACATTCAAGAAAGGGCTTCACACAATACTCAGACGTCTATTAGCTGGCAGTTGACTCTGCTGACAATCGTAGGCAATCCTCGGGCGACCCTCCCCCCCTCGCCCATCCCATTGAACCTGCGGACATCTCCATAAAGTTGACAAGCGCGAGTTCACTCGACCAACCAAGTGAAGCCACGACTTTTTGTCTGCAGCTTGTTTGTGGGGCTCACAATGTCCGGGGACGTTTGTGAATCCACCCTAAGACTTATTTTTGGTTGCATGTGCAAACCCTTTCAACCCAAGCTGCTAGTGTTTAGTGTGTAGCCAGCCCTCAGTCTTCTTGCAAGTTGCAAGATACAGCCCCACGGTTTGAAAAGTTAAAATGTATTATATGTTTGTCGAGGCCGCCCAACACGAGCACGAGCTTGACAAGGAGACTACGGATTCATGGAATGACCCATAGTCTCATACGCACGGGCGCCATCGCCTCTGATAGCAATAGCAGAGAGCCATGATTTTGAAGTGCTTCCATGCCGTACTTCTGGCCTTTGAGCTCAATGCCTTGATGTATACTCTGCTGCCGCATTTGATTAGCGGTGCGGGCTCCATAGCTGGCCTCCCCTCAAGCGTGCCCCTCGGCACCTCCTTCACTACTGCTCACACCTTCTGGATGCAATCGCAGAATGAAAGATTTCAGCTCGATCTGCGCTCTTGGGTTGATGCTGGTGTCGAACAGTGCATGGGCGGGGTGCGCTTCACCTTCAAGACCCCAAATGCCCTCATGTGGACCTTCAACTCACTCCCCGAGCCCTTGATCGGTTCCCATTGCACTCTTTCTCTGCGTAGTGATGGTGTCCTCGCCCTGTCCCTCACCGCAGCTGCTTCATCTTCCCCAGTTGTTGCCTGGCAAACCCCAACTGCCGGTCTGCAAGTGCAAAACCTCACTCTCCAAGATGATGGCAACCTTGTTCTTGTTGATGATGCTGGCGGAGTTGTGTGGGAAAGCTTTGGGTATTTCCACCATCTCTTCTTGATTCCCTCCAATATGAGGTTCGTGCAGAATATCACGCTCTATGACAGAGTTCCCTTGTATTCAGATTTCAGCACACCGGGCTGTTATGCGCTAAGAATGGGCTCACAGGGGCGTCTAGAGATGTTCACAAGGTCGAATATGTATGTGTATCACAGCATTGGCATTAACACAACAGACAGCGGTGATGGTGAAGTTGCAGATTACATAGTGATTCACCAGGATATAGAGTTCTACAGCAGTCAGGGGATCTTCTTGGGCTCTGTAGCTCACAATATCCTGAATGATGATCCATTACCAAACGGGACAGATTTAGTAGGCTCTGCTCTGTTCAAGGATGGCAATCTCATGATTAATCGACCAAGTCCTGAAAATCCGAACCACCATCTTTGGTACTTCAACTCTTCAATAAGCAATTACTGCAATTTTCCCCTTGTTTGTGGAGAGTATGGTCTCTGCAATCCGGAAACCAGAGAATGTAGTTGTCCTCCTGGATTCCAGATCACATCCAGTAAGCCCGCTTGCACGGCACAAGATGAACCCACCAGGAAATGTAGTTGTCCACAGGAATACCAGATGCCAAACTTCAACTCTACTTGTGTCCCAATCGACCCTTCCTTGAGCTTGCGTGCCATCAATGTCTCCTTCCATGCCCAACCTTCTGCTTTTTCAGTGGCCTCTCAAGATGAGTGCCGGAATCTTTGTGAGAAGAATGCATCTTGTAATGCTGCCCTATTTGACTCCAACAGCTTGTCGTGTGCCCTCTTCCCCATGCTCTACACTGTTGGTCTACCTTCTCAAGGCATATCAACAGGTCAGGTCATGTTTCTCAAAATCACATCTACTAGCTCCAACAGAAGCTCTAGATCTTCCACTGCCATCATTGCAAGTACTACCATTGTGGGTGCTGCTCTAATAATGATCATAGCTTTCCTGGTTGTATGGAGGTGGTGGTGGCAGCCTCACCATATCCGCATGAAAGCCCAAGAGCGCTTCTTGCAGGAGATATCAAAGCTGCCTCCACGATTCTCATATAAGGAGCTTCAAGCCGCCACTAACGACTTCTCCAAAAGGCTCGGTACAGGAGGATTTGGTTCCGTCTATGAAGGGGTTTTGAACACACCCAATGGTGTTGTGAAGGTTGCAGTTAAGAGGCTGGATCAAGTTGGAGTTTTGACAGAGCACAACATGGATCATCAATTCAAAGCAGAGGTTGCTACCATAGGCAGCGTGTCACATGTCAATCTGGTTTCTCTGAAAGGATTCTGCATGGAGAAGAATGCACGCTTGCTAGTATTTGAGTTCATGCCAAGAGGGTCTCTGGATCGGTGGCTCTACGAGCCACAAGCCGACGAAAGCGGCTCTAGTGCTTCTGACAAGAAAGATCTAGTTCCTCTTACAGATTCATCACATGAGATCCTGAATTGGGAGACAAGGTGTCGTATTGCGTTGGATACTGCCAAGGGTTTGGAATACCTGCATCATCAATCAGCAGAGAGCATTGTGCATTGTGATGTGAAGCCAGGAAATATACTGCTGGATGAGGATTTCCATGCCAAGGTTGGAGATTTTGGTTTGGCCAAGCTGATGGGAAACGACAGCCAAAGCTTCGCCATGACAACGCTGAAAGGCACACGGGGGTATCTCGCACCAGAGTGGCTACAGCATGCCTCTATCACAGCAAAGTCTGATGTATATAGTTATGGGGTAGTGCTGCTGGAGCTCTTGACAGGGCGAAGGTCTCTAGATCCAGAGCATGGACATCTACCCACATGGGTTGTGAAGACAATTTCTGCTGGCAACAACACTACATCCGCATCTACTGCAAATGGGGCCACATCGTTGGATTTTGAAACCATGAATGCCTCCCTCATACAGGATGCTATAATGGATCATCGCTTACCCTGTGACAGTGTTCCTAAGGATAGCTTTCAGCAGGTGCTCATGTTGGCGCTTGCGTGTGTGCAAGCAGATCCTGGTGACCGACCAAGCATGGCTTCTGTTGTACAGATGTTGGAAGATATTTTGGAGGTTTCATACTCACCGCCATCCTTGAAGCTTGGCCACTTAAGGCAGCATTCCTATGCAGCAACTCTTTCTGGCTCAGATACTACTTCCTGCTCAATCTCAGGTGCTGCATTTTCTGGTTTGGGCCGTGGTGCTTGTGATGGTCGCTAGTGCAATCCCAGTATATATATCCGATAGCGGCAGATTGAATGTGTTATGTCATGCCTATCCTGTTGGCCTGCCTTGTAAATTTTCAGGCCAATAAGTTCTTGTACTACATAGTTAGGTTTAAGAGGCATGGTTCTTGTCATGTGAGTAACTCAAACAGAGGATCTCTTTATGGTTTAAACATATTAGGATATTGGCACTAACATAGGTAAAAAGTTACGGGTCCTTGCTTAGGAATATTAATTCGAATGCTGACAGTGATGGTGCTCTAAAGGTCTAAAGGGGGAGTCCAATTCTCCAAAGAAGAATTGTTGGTGTGCTTTCATGTCTAGTTTTCAATGCAATCTTCATCCCATCTATACTACATATTAAGGAGACCGGTTTTCCAGTGCCACGTGTCGCAATTTCCTTTATCCGGCTACAATGAGGACAGTGTGCACGAGGGGGGGAGAGAAAGAGAGAGGCGGCCTTCGGCCGCCGGCCACACTAGTAATGTCTAAAGCTGCCACATCAAAAATCTCTTTTTGAACCAAAAGATTCATCATGAAAGAGCTTGTTGTTTTGTTTTCTTGAGGAGGGTAGCAAGGGTCAAGTTGTGCAAACACCCCCGACTCCTCAGGCAGGCGCTTTTGTGCCTGTGTTAGTATTGTCTTTCACAACACATCCTCAAGTCTCTTGGCTTGCTCCTCTACCACACTCCTTTGCCTCATTCTATCCTTTACATACTTGTCTGCTTCGCGGAGCTATTTGAACAATGAGCTGTAGAGGCTGTGAATATAGTGGATGCTACCTACATGCCCACAATGAATGGCTAACATAGCCAGCAGTCCATAGCCTTGCTCTTGCGGACTGATTGTCATTAACTCGGGCAAGATTGAGAAATAGAACTGGAAGGGCCTCCAAAGGACAGGAATGTTTCCATCGGTCCGACTCTTGCATGAGAGGGTGCTCAGGCGGTACATAGTGCAGGGTAGTCATCATTACGCAACCAAAGAGGTGGTGACATGTTGTGGTAGCTTTGGCTCATCGTAGATTTGGTGCTGCAGCCCCAGCGCCAGGAAACGTTGCTTCAGCCGTCTTTTGGATCTTTGAGCCCACAAGTGGCCATTTGGCATGATCGAAGCCTCGCAAGAAAGCGTTGCTTTTTATTGGCAATGTCGTTAAGGTAGGGTCTAAGGGGAGGAAATTTGTCCCCATGGTCATAGGGGTTTTGGCCAATGAAAAATTGTCGTGTGAGGGTGTTTTTTTTGTGTGGCTTGCATGCAAAGAATTAACTAATTCTAGGGTCAACGAGGTAGAATTTGGGTGTGTGAAGTATAATCGACTAGCAACGGTGACTTCTCACATTCTGCAGCTCTTCTCCTCTGTCAGACCGTCTTGTCACCAAGCTCCTCAGTCTTGCATATAATTTTTTTTATTGTGCCTCTATGGGTTTCCTCGTCTACTTTAGCCGACCTTGTTATTATTACTTGTGCTTCTGTTGTTCTGAAGGTCTTTTAAGTCTAGTGAGGTGAACAAGAAAAGTCCAAAGGACACTTATGTACTGAGTAAAGATACGAGTGGAGAGGCTTCTACATCAGATCTCTTCTTGGAAAAGCAAAAGCTATTGACACCAATTTTGATGTCACAAGTGCCACACTTGTTCCTTGAGACATCCATCAACTTTGTTTTTGGCATTGCATGCTTTTCTAGATAATTTTCTTGTATGCATATAGAATGTCCCATAATTGGCACTTGCATTAGACACTCTTTCCTCGTTTGTCCCGGGCAATCACCTTGCATGATCATGTTCTTAGATACCAAATGCTCACCTCAAATAAGAGCATATACCAAAGGCCTTTTTTTCATACCAAGTTTTTTTCTTTTGGTAATCCAAGTTTTAGGCCCTAATTTAGACATACTCATTTGTCATTCTCCTACACATAATACCTTGACATAGGACATAATCAACAAGGAACTTGCTACCAATTCTCAATGGTAAAGAGCTAGAGCAATGACATATAACTTCAAGCTATGCTTTGCCTAATCTAGTCTTCAAGGTCAGCAAGAACACTTCATTAGAAAATGGGAAATAGATGAAGTGCCATACAAAGTCAACATTGAGGCGAAGGAGTGCATTTCAAAGATCTCAAAAATATGCCAACTCTCTACAAAAGCTCTACAATACCATCACATATCACAAGATTTGAGGCTCAAAATAGGACACTTGAAGGTCATCTATTAGGCTGCATCATCAAAAGTAGCAGAGTTGTTAGAAGATGGATTGCTATCCATTTACTCATACAAGATGCTTGGTGTTTACAGAGTCATTATGAGATGCAAAATGAAATACCCTGAATTTTTTGATAGAAACATCATGGTATTGGATGAACGTTTCTATGAAAACATTCATGGAATAGAAACTTCTACCAAAACTTCATAGATCACCGAAACAAAACAACAAGCTAACAATTGCTTTATAGTTGGTGAAAAAGTTAGAAAGATGGAAGTGGTAGAAAATGAGGTCAAATGCACCAAAAATCAAACTACAAGCATCATAACGAAGTCCTATATCTAAAGAGCATCTACGTCAGTAAGAGAGGAATCAAAGATTGAAAAATTTTCTTACTAAAAATGTAATGGAATTAATATTTCGATGATTTATTTGTGAAATATTTGATATTTTGATGAAGCATTGCAATGTTGATTTGAACGGTGGAATATGATCACTTGTCGGGTGTTGTGTAAGCAGATTAGTGACTGGCACATGCTGGACAATAAGACAATAGCAGTTAATCGGAATAAAACTGCCACCATTGGATGTTGTGGCAATTTTTAATATTTTATGGTTCATTCATAAACTAAGATGTAGATAACTATTTGTCGCTATATTGAGCTCTTTATGAGCCATGATTATTTTATGCCCAAGTGCGAATTGATGTAACTCATTTTTTGAGCATGAACTCTTCTATAAATTAAATACGTGCAAGAGGGACATGCTCACTCTTGCACGGGGGGAGATTGCACCCATTGCTTGTGTTGTGTTGTGTGTGTGTGTGTGTGTGTGTGTGTGTGTGTGTGTGTGTGTGTGTAGCAACGACTACGGTGTTCATGTTATTTGTCGGTTATGCGGATTTGTTAGTTTCATGGCTTCTAGCACGTAAATTTGGTATTTTGCAGGACCAAGTGTGTACGCTAGGGGGAGGCTTTAAGATAGCACGGTTGGGTGGAGACTAGCACACGCATTACCACCGCCCTTTCACTGGTATCCGAGCTACTTTTGGAGAATGGGAAAAGCAGGTTGCATGTGCATGCTACATGTTGCTTCTCCCCCACGTTCCAAAGATAGCGATGTCTCCGTTGTGCAACAAAAGAAGACAGGCATAATTTCCTGTGCGCGTCTCGAAGGCAGGCAGACAACGACAGCCGACCAAGGCGAGTGGCCAAGGAAAACTTGATCGGCAACTCTACAACACTGAGACTCGAAGGCTTTCGTTGGCGCCGTTGGCTGCGCGCATTGGAAGGCCCGCTTAACCCTTGGATGAAGGTGGGTTGAACCCACCCCATGAGGGTAAAAGACAAACACTTTACCATCAAGCTATTGACCCTTGTTGTGTATAACGAGGAAAGATAGCATACTTGTGTTGAAAAGAAAACTAGAAGGAAAGGGAAAGTTTCAAACTTCAAGGAAGTAGTTTTATCCTTCCTTTTTAGTTCTTGGAGGAAGTCAAGTTTTCCTCCAAAAATTCTTTTTTCCTCAAGGAGGTAGCTTCAAAGTGAAACAAAAGCTTTCACAAAAACAACGAGTTTTGTGAAGAATCAATAAAGGTGTTCTTACGACGAACGACACGTGAAGCGCTACAATGCCCGCAAGGCGAGGTTCGCATACAACACTGTGCGCTCCTTGCTGCACTGTCAAAGCAAGGGACTTGCCTAACACTGTGTGCGAGCCACAGACGACTCCAAGTACACAACTAGCTTAACTAGTAAGCTCAAAAGAGGGCAATGGTGTGTCACTCACCGCTCTATGCTCCTGCCGTGGAGGATTCCTCGCCGCGAAGAAGAAGGAGACGCCGCTACGTCGCGCTCAACCGCTTCACCGCCGTCGTGCCGCCGCAATGCTCGATCGCACTCTCTCTCTCTCTCTCTCTCTCACATACACACACACACACGGAGGTGAAGAAGAAGAAGATGGAGATGGAGATGGAGCAAGAGCACTCTTCTATTGCACAAATGAGAGAATGAGTGAATTTTAGGTTTAGTTGGCTTTTATATGAGTTCACCCCATTCACACTTGGGCGCCCATGCTTAGCCAACTAATCCCTTGAATGTCCCAGTTAGAGTGAGCCTCTCATCGGCGATCACTCTTACCCTTTTCCTATTGGACCGACAAGCCCGGTACCTGACTCTACCAAATAAATAATACAATGTCCACCGTAGGTTACAACGTCCGTCTCGTAGGTGATAGGGTGTCCGTGAGCCGTGAGGGTTAACATGCCTCCCTTCCTGATGTAGATTCCGTCCTCGGAAGCTATTGAGTTGAAGCTCGTTGGTCGAGGTGGAAGAGCATTTGAGATGAATGTCCTTAGCTTTCATTAGTCACTACAAAATCAAACAACATTGCACAGTAATTACATTCTCATAAGCGATTAAAAAGCATATGCAATTTTAGGCAGACAATTGATTGGTAACAGAATTTTAAACAATTTGTTAGCAATAAGCATTAAATTGCAATGTAATCAAATGCATAAACAGATGTAAAGATAAAAAATTAAACAAGTCTGGGGTCGCTAATTTAACGATCAAAAGGCACTAGAGATCGACTATTAATACCATGGGTAAGCTTCTTAATTTTCTCTGGTCAATTAAGTTGTTTAATCGCGAGAGCCAAGTATTTCATGTTCGAGGGCTGACTAGAGGCTATACCTAGAGGACCTTGTAGTTAAGCTACGATAAAAGGAATTTCTCATGAAATCATCGCCTGAATGATTACCTTTTCTTTGACCCCCCAAAGTCTTTTCACAGTGATTTAATTTGATGTGTGTGCTTATTTTGTATGCCTTGGGTTTTTTGCTTTTCAAGGAAAAGCGCCCACACTGGGAACCTCTAGGGCTCTAGTACCATAGGCAATACATGTGAGTGAAGTACCAAATCAAGCTGAGATTTCTCTTCCAGCTTAAGATTTTACATTGTGGCACTTTGATTTTTTGTTTGTTCATTTTCAGCATTTTAATTTTGTAACTTTGGGGGGTCATATAACACTGATACACCTCCCCAGGCTCATCACACTAGTAAAGTCCCTTTATAATACTTAAGCTAAAGGTCAATAGGGTCAAGCCCACTAGAAAGCCCTAGTACATTTCACACAATGCTGCCTAAATCGGATTAAGAACCTAAGTAACCATTGATTATTAGGAAGGCATTCCCTATGGTATTAAGAGAAGATCTCTAACACCTAACTTGGTCAAACTAGCTTAGTCGGACTGCTTGATTTTTAAACCTAGACAAGTGATTATGACAAACAATTACATTGAATTAAATGTTTGATACTAAGCAAATGCGGTGAATATTAGGCTACCAATCACAATTAAAGCAGACAATCATAGATGCAAAAAAATAAGGGGCAATGTTAATGGACAAGAAACACCTGTTTGTGTCGATGGTCGTGCTTGATTTGAAGAGTGAGTCGAGATAAAGATTCCATGAAGGTCCAAATCCTATCAATAGCAACACGCTCCTGTACACACTAGAAAACAAAAGGAATACCTCCAGGAGGCACATTAGTGGGAAAAGGTATCAACACTTATTGAAAACAACAAAAAACATAAGGAACTCTAACCTAATTATTTGCACTCTCCCTAGAGAGTCAAGGGAATAGGATATTGTAGAGGTTGGGGGGAAACCCTAACGCTAAACCCCTATCCTCATCGTCGAGATAAACAAAGTCATCATCCATGAGACCATATGTGCCATCCGTGTAATCCTGTAAATTTTCTTCTTCATCATAGGTGCCCATGTTTACTAAGAAGGTCACTAGACGTCTATAGTCATCTTGGTCAAAAGGGTAGGCTTGTGCAATGGGAGAAACACTCTCTACTAAGTATGGATCAGACGTGGTCAAGAGACGTATCAGCCATTCTAACTCCTCAAAATTCCTCTCACATGCTAGCGTACCTATCAAATCCCATTCACATGCAAGCAGTGGAAAGACCATGTGAAATATTTGTGAAAAGTAACGAGGGTATCTCTCTCCCAAAGCAGGAGTGGATGACTCTAGCGTACTAGCCATATCTGTACACACAAATAGATGATGGTTAGAGTGCAAATATTACAAGGGTCGTGCTCTTGTGCATAATTTGTTTTTATGATTTTGTGTTATGGCTCTTGCTCTTTTACTTTTTTATCTTGTTTTTGTGAGTATAAGGCTTTATATATACATTCCCTAAGATTGGAGATTAAGGGGTCAGGGAGAAAGGTTGAGAGGAAAGTGAGTGAGTGATGACTGTCAACAAACACTCCCCCCTTTCTTGGGTAGATCATACCGTTTGAAATGATGTCGTCACCCTTTGAAACCAGTTGTTCCAAGTTGTTATAGGTGAAAGTAGTTTTCTATTACCTTAGGTGCCTCGTCGAGTTGCAAGGGTGGTAAGGTACTCTCCCAGGATCGAATTTGAAGTGGTTCATCAGGTGATTCTTGAACATTGGAAGGTGTGGATTCCTTTGTAGCTTCATGGAGGTCCACTATTGTAGGTGGAGGCTGTGTAGAAGCTTTTACCTCTATGGATGTATTACATGAGGAGCTAGAAGCTTCATGGAACTCCCCCCTTCTTGAGCTAGGTGGAATAAATTGGTTTTGCCTTGGAGCCCAAACTAGCTCTGGACTAGGAGTATAGCATTCTGTGATCTTTCCCTTCCCACGGTCTGCCATTGGCTTTAGTGTTACACTGTTTGACTCATATGGGTTTGTTGTCGATAGGGAAGGACACATTTTACGTTTAGGTACCCAAATTTCCTCATTTCCGTCATAGTAGCCTTGGGCTTCTAATAGTCGTTTTGTAATCCATCGTGATTTGGTCTTGACTCTCCTATAGCGCACTCTTCGTTTTCCAGGGGAATTTTTTCTTGGAATGGATGGGAGGGTTGAGGTAGTTGGAAGTAAGGCCTTGGGGACCCATTGATATGTACTCTTAGGTCGTGCAGATTGAGTACTTGCAATATTACTGCTTGCTGCAACTACAGTGTTGAAGTGCTAGGTTCATGGGTAGCCGGCAAAGACGAGTTAACCACCTTGGCTTGTGAATGTTGGCTATCCTTCAACTTTGCTAGAGTTTGCAACGTAGGTGACTTTGCTTGAATGATAGGGGTAAGAGTCGGTGGTCGCGTCGTGACAGTACCAGTATCCCAATCAATAGTGCATTTGGTTGCCAACATCCACGTGCGTCCCAGGTTTACGTTGCCTTCCATAGCTTCCGCGGGCATGACTAGAAACCTCTGCACTATGCTTCCATTGTCATAGACAACAGGGGTTTGAAGGACTCCAAGAATAGTAGTTTTCTTTTTATTAATGCCCTTGACTTGCATCGTACTCGGGGATAGGGTCGGTTTCCCTAATTGACACCAAACTCCATAGGACAACAAATTGTGTTTAGCCCCCGTATCTAATAAGGCATTGTATAGTACTTTCCCATAGGGGCTATTTAGCTCAATTGGGTATCGTAGGGGTGGCTCGGATTCTAATGAGTCGTCATCTGTGTCCTCGAAAAATGCTTGCGTGATTCCCAGATTAACCTCTCGTTGGCGTCTAAGATGTTGTTGTCGTATTCGTGCCTCAACTCTTGCTTGGATTTTTTAAAGCTCTGCTTGTTCCTTGGCAGCCTTCTTTTGATGGATGGCTTGCAACTCTTCCTGGCTTAGAGGATCATAATATCTTTTGAATTTACTCCCATTAAGGAATCCAATGGTTTCAACTCCATCTAGAGTCTCCACACGAATGGTACCTTGCGGGGTAATTTCACACACTCGATATGGTCCCTTACCAACGTATTTCAATTTCTTCTTTTCATTACGTACCCCGTACATAAGAACTTTATCACCAACTTTGATGTCTTTATCCTTTAAATGGCTATCAAACCACTTCTTTCTCCTATCCTTCTCCACTAGAGCATTTCGCACAGCTAATTGCCTCTCTTCATCTAGCCTTTCTAGGATATATAATCGCTCAACTAAGGGGTTACCATCCCAACCTTCTTGAGAAGATACTCGAAGACTAGGAATGACAAACTCCCATGGCATAACTGCTTCTTGGCCATACACCATCTTAAACAGTGTGCAATTAATAGCAACTTTATACGCAGTACGACAAGCCCATAAAGTTGATGTAAGCTTTAGGTCCCAATCAGTGCGATGAGCCTCAACTGTCTTTGTCAAAATGGAGATGAGAGTTTTGTTGGTACTCTCAGCTTGGCCATTTGCTTGGGGATAATAGGGTGTAGACTTGTGGTGAGATATCATGAAGTTTGATGTGAGTTCTTTTATTACTTCATTTATAAAATGAGTTCCATTGTCACTCACAAGTTCAAAGGGGCATCCAAAACGTGTGATAATGTTCTCAAAGAGGAACTTAGCTGTTGTTTTTGCATCCGCCTTTCGTGTTGCTTTTGCTTCAGCCCATTTGGTTACATAGTCGGTAGCCACAATGATATATCGTGATTGCGTGTTACGTGTAGCCGGACTAATCTGTCCTACAAAGTCTAAGCCCCACTTTTCAAATGGTTGGGTTACCTTGATGGGATGTAGAGGCATCCTATCCCTTCTTTGTGGCTTGTTGAAGCGTTGGCATTAAACACATCCCTTTGCAAAAAGTGATGCATCCTTAAACAGAGTGGGCCACCAATAGCCTGACTGTAAGATCTTTCGGGCAATCAACTTTCCTGAAAAGTGACCACCAGCTACGCCCATGTGTGCCTCTTGTAGAATATATAAATACTCATCCTCGCAGGCACAACGTCTAAGAACATTATCTTTTCCTCTCTTATAGAGAGTTCCAGCCAGTAAGCAATAGGGTTCGCATTCCTTGATTAATTTTCGAGCTATATCTTTTCGCAGCTCTTTGGGTGGAAAACCATTAACTAAGAAGTTAATCTTACTCTCATCTATGGATATCCCGTTCTTGGACACTATATGCCCTAGAATGACTCCATGCTTAACCCAAAATTGGCATTTGAAAGGGTTCAATGAGATGCGATAAAATCTGCACCTTTCAAATATTTTTCGTAGATATAACAAATGCTTCTCCCAAGAAGAATAAACACAAAGGTCGTCTAGGAAAGCTTCACAAAACTCCCTTAGAAATTCTTTAAACGCAGTGTTTATTAATCGTTGGAATGTAGCAGGGGCATTTGTTAAGCCAAAAGCCATAACACAAAATGCAAACACTCCAAACTCTGTGATAAAAGCAGTTTTAGCTTGGTCCTCTAATGCAATTGTGATTTGATTGTAACCAGAGTACCCATTTAAAAAGCTATAAGCTTTCTTGCCCGCAACTCTTTCAAGCACATGTTCTGAATATGGCAAGGGATAATGATCTCTCCTAGTAGCTGCATTAACTTTCTTGAGGTCCACGCACACTCTTAGTTTCCCATTAGGAAAAATATGAACCCTTTAGGGGCCCTTTGGGATTAAGGTTAATTAAAGGTCAGCCAATAGGAAGAGGGTGGTGGACACACTCTATACCCTCAAAAAAGTAGGGGGACAAGGTAGCCTTACACCTCTTAATTGTCTCTTACCTAGTGAGAAGGTAAGGGAGGTGGCTAGGGGAAAGAGGGGGGGGGACCACTTTGACCTCTTTTCCCCCACTTTTTGGCCCGGATTTAAAAATACACTAAAAATTTCAAATTTCAAGTTTTACCTCCTTAAAAGGTCCCCAAACCTATTGCATGGTCAAAAAAGTATTTTTGACCTTCAAAAGTTAAAAACGTGCACTAAAAAATCCAAAAAATTGATTTTTTTAAAAAACAAATCAAAACATCATTTTCACCCTCCAAAGTCTTTCCAAACCTATTCTATAGCTAAAAAGTGTTTTTCTCTCTCTACAAACCTTTTTCCAAGCTCTCCATTGCTGCAACAACCACATGCACTCCCTATAGTCCATCATTATCTCTCTGCTAGCTTTCTCTCACCTCCATTGTAGCACCAAGCAAGCTCCTCCTCCATCTCTTCCCCTTACCCACCACATAGTTTCACACCAAGCTAGCTCCTCTCCCTTCTCTCATCTCCATTACAACATGAAACAAGATTCTACTCCTTCTACTTTCATTCACTCACACTACATGGAAACCTCTACTCCTGAAGGTGGCAAAAGTATGAGCTCACATGAGTTACATACCACAACAATAGGAGGTGTGAATATCGCGTGGGCATTGCAAGGGTTCATCTCCAACATAAAGATAGAATGGTAAGAAAACTACCCTTGTAGCTTACATTCAGAGCTTAACATCATCTCCATCTTTAAGTTTATCATGCTGGAGAGAATTAACCTCTTTATGGATTTCAGTGTTTAGGCTTCACACCTCATAACACTGGGTGGTGCTATTTTGTTGATGACTTTGGTGCGCCATCTATAGTTGTGTAGCATGTGATTTGAGTCTCACAATGTAAGTAAGCTGTGTTATCTATGGAGAGTCGTCAAAGATTTTTCTTGTAATTTATTCTTTGTATAATTGTCATTAGATAATTGGAATGATATCATTTTGTACTTTATAACTTTGTGCTCACATAATCTTTTGTTTACTTACAGATTCAACTTGTTTTAAGAGGACATGAGCAAGCAACCATGTGCAGAGATGGAAATCACTCTATTTTTGTCCTTGAGGAACCTTTCACTACCATGTTAAAAGATTTTGATAAGAATAGTAGGTGTTTTTTAGAATCTTGAACCAATAGGGGTTCTCTAGGAGCTCTCATAGAAGCCATCCATATAGTACTACTATCTTCCCTAGTGTCATAGACACACAAATACTCAAGTGTATATGAATCTCTAGATGAGGAAGACAAATACTTGTAAGATAAGCCTAACAGCAACAACATTGTCTCCATTTGTAATTATTTTTAATGAGGCTGGATTCCTCTATAAATGCAATATAAATATGTTTTTTTGTTAAATGGTGTCGCATTGAGTGAGAGTATTTAATTTAGATTACTGAAGTTTCATACAGATCTGAGAAATATTGTTTACTTTTATGGATATTTTGATTTGCCTGTACGATGATTCAGGTCGCAAGTCTTAATCACTCCACCTTGAAGAAATTCAAGCAATATTTTGATTTCAGTTTAATCATTAATGGTTATTCTTATTAAAGTGGATCATAAACTTTGTCAAGATGTCCTCATTTGGGGATGTTGAATATATATCATTAGCAATGTTTCACAAGAACACTAGGTGGACACAAGGAAGTAAAAATTGGCTCCTTGTTTGGTCGATTTCTAGTGTTTAATGTTTAGTGCACAGGATTTGTGAGGCCGTTGACATGGGGAGTTCACTAAAGTATATGTAACATAGCACATGTGTTCAACAGAAGGGATTTTATATTCTTGTAAAGTTACAGAAACATGTGTAGATAAGGCCTATAAGGGGTACTTTTAATCCATTCTAGTGAACGCACATGATATAGGAAAATTTTACATAGTGAATGCTCCGGACCTTTGAACACAAAGAAAGGGGGGGGGGAGCTCTAATTACATCTGAGTGAAAAGAAGTGGAATTTGTACTGTCATGTTGCATAAAGATTTGCTTTCACTTAATCTAAAAAAAAATTGGTATCCTGGGGTGCAGACAAGGCCATATAATGCAAAAAAAGGGGTGGCCACAAGCGCGCGTAGTGAGCCATCCAAAACTGCTGGATGGGCCATATGTGGGTCCTTGTGGCCACCCTTTTTTTGTATAATTAGGCTATGGCTGCACTCCAGAACCTTGGAAAAGATGAGATGAACCTAAAATTGAACTTTTCAAGCACATTATGCCTTCCTTCAACTCAACTTACTAGTTCCCTGCACCAAAAGGGAAAATCACATTGGACAGTATAAAAATCTAGTCTCATGCTGCATAAACATCTGGTTTCATCAAATATTAACATTCTTGCTATTATAAGGGGCAGACAAGGCTATATAATGCAAAAAGAAGGGTGGCCACAAGCGCGCGTAGTGAGCCATCCAAAACTGCTGGATGGGCCATATGTGGGTCCTTGTGGCCACCCTTTTTTTTGCATAATTAGGCTATTGTTGCACTCCAGGACCTTGGAAAAGGTGAGATGAATGTAAAATTTAACTTTTCAAACACATTATGCCTTCCTTCAACTCAACTTACTAGTTCCCTGCACCAAAAGGCCAAATCACATTGGTTAATATAAAAATCTAGTCTCATGCTACATAAACATCTGGTTTCATCAGCTATTAACATTTTTGCTATCCTAAGGGGCAAACAAAGCTAGAAAATGCAAAAAAAAAGGGTGGCTACAAGGGCGCGCAGATGAGCCATCCAAAACTGCCGGATGGGCCATCTGCGCGCCCTTGTGGCCACCCTTTTTTTTGCATTTTCTAGCTTTGTTTGCGCCTTAGGATGGCAAAAATGTTAATATTTGATTTAAATTTAACTCTTCATGGCCAAAACCACTTAACTTAAAACACATGGATAAACCGAAAAGCCAAATCACTATGGAGACAGTAGACACAACCCTTAATCATTGTGTCATTGCAAAGTCATCTGAAATGATGTGAGCCTCTACAACTTCTTGAATAGCCTCCAACTCTATTGCTTGCATTTTATACTGATTTCCATAGCTTTGAAGCACCTCCTTCACCGTGTGAGCATATTTTTGATGCATGGCCATGATTCAAGTGTTAGGTTTTTTTTATTTTTTTATTTTTTTATTATTTTTATTTTTTTTAAAGTGTTGAAGTTTTCGGTTGTTTTCAACAGCTTCTAGATTTCAATCGGCTCCGAATCTGTCTGGGCTTGTGTCACATAAATTTTTTTCATCTCATCGCGTTCTTCGACCATCATGTGATGAGGAAAAATCATATCTTGCTCGCATTCTCCAAAAATCAATGTGCAAGTTGACAATTTATTTAAAAATGATGTAAAACATACATTTTTTACTTTTTTCTTAATCTACGGGCTCCAACGAGCATTAAAACCATGGAATCTGAAAATACTCAAAGAACCATTTTTTTTTATTGTGTTAAGGACTGTATTTCCTACATACAAAACTTTCCCAAAATCTCGCCCTAACACCTTCAAAAGTGGCTTCCAAGGAGTGTACTTGGTCAAAATTTGAAACTGAAGAAAAACAATCAGAATGAACTCCTAGACTGTGTATAAACTTTAGAATAACCAAAATTTCCTTCAAAAAAAAGTTATGCTAAAAATTTGAAAATAGCCTCCCATTGGACTCCCCACAACGATAGAAGTCAAAGGGTTCAAGGAGAGGTATGGTGTCACAAGTGCATGGTGGGAATCTCATCGAGGTTTATTCCGTCAAGATCTCTTGTACTTTATCATGTCTTCTCATGTACAATCTTACCAAAAAAAAATGATACTTTAAATGACTACAAATCTTATTTAACTTATCAAACAATCTAAAATATGGTAGACCAAGAGTGCTCTTACACATCAACAAACAAAAAAGTCCAAACTTCTTCTCATTAACTTTGATAAACATATATTCGTGAACAACTTCCAAGGGGTAGTGCAGTCATAGTTCTTACATCCATTCCATGACATGGTATGCTCAAGGGGTGACCTATCATATAAAAATATCTCCGGTGGGGGTGCCCTCATGTTAGGAAAGGGTGTGCTGCTGATGAAAAGTTGTTGTATTATCCTACTAGGGATCTCTCCATGTTAGCATAGTGATTTTTGGTGTAGTGGGAGTCACATTGCTTGAGGAGAGCTTTGTGCCACCGTAAAAGCTTCATGTTATGCTAGTTCCTTGAGCCATTCTTGCATTAGGATGAGATTACCCACCTCTAATAAGGATAAATTTGAAGCACCTACCTGCAAGATGTAACAAAGAAGGCTATTTTAGAGGAAAAGTGGTGACACTTGACCTCTCTAACCTGTACCCACTGTTTCTTGTAATGCCACTGTTTTGAGCTGAAGAGCTTGACATTCGTGCATCCACGAATGCAAAGAAGCACCTGCACCCATACACAACCAATTGCAATAGCCTAACAAGCCTACTTCTCCCCTCCCAAGATATTGAAGAACCATACACATTCGTCTCACCGACAGTATGACGAGCTTGGGATGACCTCTTCTCACCCTCACGTGCGGCCTTCGGTGTAAACACCGCGGACAAGCAATATGTACACTTTGGTTGTGCGGAGTACATGGTGGTGGAGGGATACGATTTGTGATGTCCGTGAGCACCATGGCAGTTGTTGCGTGAGGAAGCAAAGAATGAAAAGAAAGAGGGGGGAGGGAGAGGGAGGAACATGGGAGGAGAGAAGGGGCAGAGGGGGAGAGGGAGAGAGAGGGGAGGAGGAGGAGAGAAGGGGGTAGGGAGGGAGAGGAGAGGAACATGGGAGGAGAGAAGGGGCAGAGGGGGGAGAGGAAGAGAGAGGGGAGGAGGAGGAGAGAAGGGGGTAGGGAGGGAGAGGAGAGGGAGAGAGGAGGAAGGAGGAGGAGAGAACAAAGGTTGTTTTTTTTGGGGGGGATTTTTTTTTGAAAAAGTGGACTTTTAGTGTTTGTAGGTTTAAAAAATGTCAAAAAATGATTTTTTGATGTGTATATATGTTGGGAGGGAATTTTAAGTCAAAAATAAGTAAAAATAACTTTTTGAAAAAAAGTCAAATTTTGGCTCTTAGTGACCCACGTTTTTGCTGATGTGGCCACACCCCTTTACTCCCTTCACTTTCCAAAAGCTGAGAGAAAGTGATCTTAGGTCCACATCCTAACATGTGTTTAAAAAAAGGCTAGAAAAGTCTACTCAAAACTAGCTTCTTGAATGCCCTTGTCCCCTTAACCCTACACAACATTAGCCTTAATCCCTAAAAATTAGGATTCCTTACAAGGCCCATGCAAGGTTCATATTTCTCCTAATGCCATTCTTTTTTGGCACAATGACTATTGGAGAAACCCATTCTGAGTGCTCAATAGGGTATATGAATCCACATTGGATAAGTTTTTCAATCTCCTCTTGTACAATTTTGGCGTACTTAGGATTCATTGGATAGGGTCGTTGCTGGACGGGTTTAGCAATGTTGATCATGGGAATTGTATGTTGCACCAAAGAAGGTGGAACGCCCTTCATGTCATGATATGTCCAAGCAAAGATATCCTTGTATTCCTTGAGGAGCTCCTTAAGTACATCCTCTTCAGTTTTGATAAGGTCTTGAGCAATAAAGACTGGTTTAGACTCCTCACCTGGTTCTGCTAATTCTATCTCTTTAACTACCGCTGGACCATCATAGACTCCACTGCTTCCATTGGTAGATATTCGTTGGGCTTTGGAATACACAACCTTTCGCTCCCCCGTGGTATAAGATTTAAAATGTTCAGGAGCCGTATGTAAGTCAGCAGGCTCTTGTCCTGACGGAGACCTTTCTTTTAGTTCTGCCTCCTTTTGTTGTTGTGCCAACTCTCGGTTTTCACGTCTTCTTATAGTTCGACTCAATTTCGGCTCTGTAACCTCCAATTGAGCGAGGTCAATGGGTCGCGGGCTGCACCACATGACACTCTGGAGATGTTCACCCCAATTGTCTACTAGCTTTCGATGAGCATCACATGCCCCTAGATAGCTAAGCCATTCTGCAGTAGATCTTTCCTTGTTTATCCTAGGTCTCACATTTGCTCGATATCGTCGTCTATTATATGACCTTTGTTTCTTGTTAAGGTTTTGATTTTGGTAAAAGTTTGAACTCGACTCGCCTAATAGGTCTTCGCTTGTATCTTCTTCACTCTCATATAAATTACCATAGATGGTCGTACTAGGCCTTGAGTGTTCAGTTTCTATACTTGGTTCACTCGATGTTTCCTCAGGTTCTGAATCCATTTCTCCCTGAGATTCTGTTTCTGATGTGTATTGGCCTGAAGCCTTTGAGGAATCATCAGTTTCACTCTCAGGTAGGTGTGCCTCTTTCTTATCATCGGATGTTACATGCGCTACACCTAACATGTTTAGTGGTGCAATGTGTGGTATCTCTTTCCCATCTGGTGTTACCCAGGTTGTTCCTCTAGCTCCCCATGTATCTATAGTTGCCGCTAGGTGTACCCAATCAACATTGTCTGACTCAGCCATTCCGGGTAGGATATCCATATAAGGAGAGTTCTCCCCAATATCCGTGTCTTCGTTACACGTGTAACAATACTGTAATGGAGCTAAGTGAATTGTTGTGTCTAATCGATTATCAATGATGAATTTATTTCCTAGAGGATGCGTTCGAACACTTAAAAGATCAACTCGAACGACAGAGTCTTGGAACTGTAAGTAGACGTGGTTTTTGGACCAGTCATGCACCATTTTTGCTTCCCTCATGAATGGACGCCCTAAGATCATCTCAAATGACATAGGATGCTTGGAAAAATCCATAACAATGAAAGTCTGCCTTACCTTGTGTCCCAAGACCTTGATCCTGAGATCCTTTAGCATTCCAATAGGCGTAACAATAGATCCATTAGCCATTTTTACCACTACGCTTGTGGCTTCAAGGTGAGGTCTCCCCATAGACCCCCAACAACTCTTTGTCACCATGATTACTCCCGCACCACCGTCAAGGACCCCCTTTACAGTTAATCCTTTAGTAGTGATTGGTAGAGTAGCATTAGATTCATCACCTTCAAAGTATTGCCCCAACTTGTTAACGGGTATTTCAATTACAGATTCATGTCCCGCTAGGTCAGATGGTGGTGCTAAATGTTCCTCATCATTCATTACCGAGTCAGGTTTGTTCATATGTGCAAACTGTGGTAATCCAGCCTGTAATTCTCCATTGAGGAAGGCTCGAAGAGCTGAGACTAGCTCGGGGTCTTTATATATTTTGGACATGATGGTGGTTCTAACTTCTGAAGACATGAAATCCATCAATTTGGCAATGTTTAACGGCACCTTTTGGCCTTGAGTCCCTTGACGTGGGGAAGATGGGATCTCCATTTCTTCGATAGGATCATGTAGTCCCTTTGTAAACATTCTTTCCATCAAGAAGTGAGTACGCCCACTTTCCCATGACTTTAAGTCACTTTCTTCTTGGATGACACTAGGTATGTCCAAGGGTCTATGGACTTGGTGAGGGTGTTGTTGTGTAGGGAACACGGTGTCTGTAATCTGGATCTTCCTAGGTGCTGGTTCTAGATCCCTTTGGGTATCTTCTACCAAACTCCTTAAATGTTTGACTTGCTCATCTCCTCTGTAGGGTTTGGGTAAGTTCATATCTTCTTTTTGGATCCTGGCCATTGTGGCTCATGAAGATCTTCCTTGTTGGTTTCTATGTTAGTGGTCGTTTTGGTCTCCATGGTTTCACCTGAGTCAGAATCTTCTTCAGCGTCGTTCATATATACGGGGTCATCACCAGTCCCTATGTTGGTCTTTGAGCTGGGGTCTGACTTCGCTGCTTTTTGCGATCTCTTTCTTCGTGTTTTCTTCTTTTTCTGAGATTGGGCAATTGATGCCGTGTCTCTTTCCTCAAGAATATAATTTTGTTTTTGGAGCATCGATCGTGTGAGTGCGTTTACTGGTGCTATGTTTATAGTTGGTGGTGTCCCATCAACAATCTCTATTAAGTTCAATGGTGTGATTTTCGGTGCGTTTGGATTGTTAGGACACTGTGCGATCAAATGATCTATGCCACAACGATTACAAGTGAGTATTGGCATTGCCAATGCACTCCCTTGAATTGTTTGCATTAGTGCAGCATTCTTTTGCATTCTAATGGGGCACTCAGCTACTCGATGTGGTCCACCACATTCGTAGCACTGAAGAGGTGGTCTCCTGGAAAAACTATTAATGTTTTGGCCTCTTGCTGCTAGCACAGTAGCTTGATATACCGGTTTGATTTGTCCCCAATGGTCTTCCATATAGTACATGGGACACTCCTCAAGCATGTCGACTCCATAGGTGATACTAGAGTCTATGTCCTCTTCGCAATCTACATAAGTACTAGATGACTCGCAACCTATTTGGTTCATAGGTGTAACTCTTGGATGAGGGGGTTCAGGTCCTAGCACTTGAGGTGGCAACGGTGTGGTTTGGACCACATTTTGGGTTCTAGGGACCATGTGATGTAATGGCAACTGTTCCTCCATGGGTGGGGTAGGCATCAATGCAGGAACTCGAGGTGAGTCTGCCCAAGCTATAGGCGGTCTATTTTCCATGATGCGTTTAAGCATTAAGCAATCCTTCGCTTGATGGCCATACCTACCACATGCGTTACAAGTCCCGTTAAACTTTACTCTGAAAGTAGGGCATTCACTCGTAGTATGTGGGCCCAAGCAAATTGAGCACCATTGTTGCTCCCTTCTTGGATACATATGAGTGTTTTGTGGAGCACGATTACCCCTAAGGCTTTCTTGGATGGCCTTGGTGAGATCTGCCAAAGTCATCTCAGATATCGTTTGCTCTTTCACGATTGGCTTTATCTTCATTGGATCATGCCCTGACGCTTCCGAGCTACTAGACTTCGGCTCGGCAAACACTCTTTCTCCTGCAATCATTAAATTATCCTCCAATTGGATTGCATTCATGGTGACTGCTTCCCAAGTAGTGATTCCTCTAATGACTAGGCCATTATAGATACTTTCATGTCGTAGTCCCCTAATGAATCTATCGAGCAATTGGTTGTTGTTGAATCGCTCGTTTGGATTGCATCGAGAATTCAAATTCTTTAGGCGACTAATGAAGTCTCTCACGGATTCACCTTCTTCTCGTTGGGCTTTCTGGAGCTGAGAGGCTACACCCCAAAGTACTCCCTCTCGTATGTATTCTTTTAAGAACAGTCTCCTAAGAGTAGAGTAGATCGTTTTCTCTTCTACTCTTAAGGTTCTATACCAATCTCCAGCCTTTCCGCTTAGGGTCAAACTCAAAGCCTTACACTTATGTAGCTCATTGTGCTCTTCCAAGGAATCGCACACATGTTCAAAGACTTCCATATGCTTTCTAGCATCTCTGTCTCCACTGAATTTCTGTGTGAGCTTAGCTACTTGAACTGCCTTTCTCCTAGGCTCTCTATCAGGTGCACTACGCATGTTTTCCGCAATAGAGCGACCGATAGTTTGAGAAAATGCTGCCAAATCTCCTATTTGAGCAGTTATAATGGGTGTATGTGCTCCTGGAACAACATGTGAGATGGGAGTTGGCCTTGGCCTTGGCATATGTGCGGCTCTTGGGTCCCATATTTTGTATGGTGGTGTACCAGACGGTGGTCCAAAGTTTACAGGCGTGGCCCTAGGCATAGGGGGTGCCTCATATGGCATGTTATTATTAAATGGCATGGATCCACTTGTATAAGAGCTTGGATAATGCCATTGTGTATTGTAAGCTCTTGGAATAATCGGAGGTGTAGGAGCTACATGAGGCCGAGGTACGACAGGTGCACATGATTGATACATACATGTAGGTATAGTTGGGGGCACTGTGCTACTAGGCATCGGTGCAGTGTTAACAAATGAACTCCATGGTGTACTTCTTGTCATGCTCACCACTGGGATATGCATGGTAGCCATAGTGTCATTAAGAGAAAGATGAGCTAGATCTAGGAAGGTAAAGCTGCCACTTGTGGGCTCAGATTGTATTGAGGCTCCTGGCGAAACAACATATGGAGGATCAATGGGGCTCACTGAGGGAGTCTCCATTTGTGATAGGGTTGGTTGGTTGGCCTTTCCCGTATCCAAGAATCTCATTAGGCCTGTTGAAGGCATGTTGATCCCTGTGTTCTATCTTTCTAACTCGACAATCCTATGGAGGACATCACAGACTTTCTGTTGTTGCTCATCTATGCTAGTAGCACCCGATGTGGATTGTAGAACATCTAACCAACATGATAGGTGTGTCCTGTGTACCAATCAGTTAAAGCTTCTGCTTGTAGGTCATACTCCCAATTTTTGTTTAGGAATATCCCATCTAGGCCTAGCGTGTTGGAGGTTTCCCTCGAAGTGGAAGCATTATTGCTCCCCATCGCTTGCCCCTCCGTGACTGCTACCGTGGGAGCACTTGGTTGCTCGACTGGCATGATTGTTGTCATAGGAGCCTTTGCTTTCAAAGCTCGACTTTGTTCTAGCCTTCGTAGGTTCTCAATTTCCCTCTCCCTTGTTGCTTGCATATAGCGTTCGATCTCTTGTACTTCGGCAAGACTCCTACCATCGGGCAGTAAAACCTCAGAGGGAGATAGTCCTAAAGGATCAGGAGGTGCAGTGGATGGAACATTCACATGCACACTCTCAAGAAGCATAGGGTCTATTTTAGGCATGAATGACGAATTTACTTCCCCACTCCCTTCATTTATTTCATTAACCGCATGTTCGGAGCGAGTAGCTCTACTAAGGGTCTCTTTTAAGCGGCTAAACACGCTGGACCCGGGCCGTGGGCCCATGGCATGCATGTCTTGATTTGAACTATCAGGGTTTGGTGTAGGATACCCCTCCATGACTTCGTAGTCAGAGGAAGAATCACTCGACGCGATATGAGGATCTTGGGTCGCGCTACCTTTAGTCCCGGCCGAAGGTCCACAACCTAGGGTGGAGGAATAATAGGCGCCCTCGTAAATGGAGGCACTACCAATATGCTCGTGCTCTAACACTCGTCAAGAGCGTAGGTTCATATGACTTGGATCCCCTAGAAGTGTCAGTGAGTGCCCGTGAAGGCTGCTCACCTAGTAATTTTGGGTGTTTTGCAACCCAAGTCTTTTCTTATTTATTTATTTTTTGATTTTTTGGTCCTTTTTTTCTGACCAAGCTATAGAATAGAATGTATGATAGCTCAAAGCGAGCATCTCAGTCAGAGGGACGTGCCGTGCTTTACAGCCCTCCGTTTGGTCACTTTATGCCCTCGGAATCCCTAAAACCGTCAATTTCTATTAGGGAACTAGGCCCAAATTAGAAAGTCTAAGGGTGCAAGTGGAAAGAGAAGAGAGGAGAGTGGAGGACTTGCCCCACATGCTCTCATTCCCTCTTGAGGGGGTAGGGTATATATATAAGAGTGAGTCTCGTATATAGTATAAGACAGAGGTCTGGGCCTGGGCGTGGGCTTGGGCTTGGGGAAATGATCCCGATCTCAATCAAAATTTTAGTGTAGCCCCCCAGTCACTCACGCTTAAATATTTTCGGTTTTTTTAAATTTTTAAATTTTAAATTTTTAAAATTTTTAATTTTTTGAGGCGACGACCGCGCGCGATTTAGGTGACCCTTTCTTGGCAACACACACTGTCAACACCTACCTACCCTCTCTGTCAACAGCTCACAGCTCACAGACGACTCACTACCTTATCTACTTACTAACAATGCTGCTAACCACTCTGCTAACTGCTTACTGACAGTGGGCTAACTGTCCACCTACTTCCTCTCTCACTACCTTACTGTGCAAAGACTGTGTGCAGGCAAACCTTGACACAGAAAACTGTGTACAGACTGTGTGCAAACAGAAATTGCTAATTGTCTACCTACTTATTCATTCACTGCGAACAAGCTAACAACTACTAACTGTGCAAAGACTGTGTGCAAACAGAAAACACAACATTATGCAGAAATCATAGAACTTGCAGACAATACAGAAATTAACAACTTGCAGAAAAATAACTCATTCCTCTTTCTCTTCCTCTTCTTTCCTACTACAAACAACTCATAGAAGAAGCACAAAGTGCCTCTTGGGCTTAGTGCAGGGCGATTCCCGGGAAGCGGCGCCAAAAATGTGCGCTCCTTGCCGCACTGTCGAAGCAAGGGACTTGCCTAACACTGTGTGCGAGCCACAGACGGCTCCAAGCACACAACTAGCTTAACTAGTAAGCTCAAAAGAGGGCAATGGTGTGTCACTCACCACTCTATGCTCCTGCCGTGGAGGATTCCTCGCCGCGAAGAAGAAGGAGACGCCGCTACGTCGCGCTCAACCGCTTCACCGCCGTCGTGCCGCCGCAATGCTCGATCGCACTCTCTCTCTCTCTCTCTCACATACACACACACACAAGGAGGTGAAGAAGAAGAAGATGGAGATGGAGATGGAGCAAGAGCACTCTTCTATTGCACAAATGAGAGAATGAGTGAATTTTAGGTTTAGTTGGCTTTTATATGAGCTCACCCCATTCACACTTGGGCGCCCATGCTTAGCCAACAAATCCCTTGAATGTCCCAGTTAGAGTGCGCCTCTCATCGACGATCACTCTTACCCTTTTTCTATTGGACCGACAAGCCCGGTACCTGACTCTACCAAATAAATAATACAATGTCCACCGTAGGTTACAACGTCCGTCTCGTAGGTGATAGGGTGTCCGTGAGCCGTGAGGGTTAACAAACGCAAATTGCGGAGCATTCAAAACACAAAGACTTCAATTTCACAAGGTATAAGTTGACATTTTTTTTTTCTCTCTTTACATTAGTGTGTGTTTACCATGGCCAGTGAGGATATCCCACCTACACACACGTTTGATTTTGAGTATGTACATCAAAATCAGGGCACACGGGTGCGGCTGACACTAATATGCATGATGACGATGATCTAGGAGATCATGGCCTTGTAGATATGACTGCTTTCAAGACTTTGGAAAATCGCCAAAGCGTACTTGAACGCCACCTCTTTGCACTCAATGCAAATGTTACCAATCTTATGCAGTTACTTGTGAAATTTATGAATTCACGAATGGCTAAAGGAGCCACAAGTGGCACGGTTCAAGGGAACCAAGCTCGCACGACTCAAGGAGACATGTCAAGACACTGGCAAGGCCGGACTAGACAAGGGCAAGGCTGGGCTACACAGTGTGGAAAGGGAGTCCAATTAGGGCAAAGGGCCAGGGGTCATGCTATATAGTGGTTGGTTGGGTGGTGGACCCCTAGGTTCTAGCTCCCATTGTCTAACATTGGTATCAAGAGCTTGGTTCTTTTTTTGGGAAAGGCACAGCCGTGGAGGAGGGGAGCCACACAAACTTGCATGAGCAAGTTGCCTGTCGGGGTCAAGGGACCGTGGAGCACCTCTCCTGTGAGGAGGACGACATGCTGAAAACCATGGGCAACTCCCCATGCAAGGAGAAGCTGCTATGGCGAGACCTGCACCAAACACAACCCTTGCAGGCTCTACGGCATCGTGCCGGGCGGGGAAGTAATTCTCGACCCAGGGCCGAAGCCCCTTGCGCACTGCACCGCCATGGCTTCATCTGCCTCCTCGTGCGCTGCAAGCGGCCATAGGTGGTGAGCTTGTTTCTTTACACATTCGACGGTTGCCCAACCCCTTGGGAGTTAGTGGCCAAAGAATTTTTTTCAAATACAAGAGACGGTACCCACAGTGGGGTACCCCCCCCTCCCTCGTGTGCGGATTCGGCAAGGCTCGGCATATCGACACGGCCAGCAAACACTTCAACACACCAATTCTCTGCGTATTACCGGTAGAAACTCGGAAATTTAATCAAAGCATTCCAACGAGAGTTCAAAGTACCATCATCTTCCAAAATCAATTAACGGTTGCAAGCATAATTGATTCGGCTACCAAGGAATTAAGGAATTCCCTATACGGCGGACATTTCGGATCGATTTCCACCAGGATACTATCGATTTTGACGGAATTAGCAAAGCTAATTACACTTTGCAAGTGCTCTCAATCTCAGGTATTTTTTTGACTATTCCTTGCACCGCACCGTGTCACCATGGATTCAGATATCAATATGACTTTTGATTTTGAGAAAAGTACGCCTGATCCTGCCCATGATGGCCCGCGTCCGGATCCTCTCAAGGAGAGTACCTGCGACGCTATGGCAGGTGATGACACTTACGAATTGCTCGACATTCAAGAATTTCATGCACTTCAGACATGTATGTCAGTCGTGGATGAAAATTTTAAAGCTTTAAATGCAAATGTCACTAAACTATCAACATTAGTGATTCAATTAATGCAACAACAGTCCAAGGGTCCTGCTGACACACACATGCATGAGCAAGTTGCCACAGAAGAGCAAGGCCCAACTGCTGATACTTTGCACACCTCTCACTACAAAAGAGGTGGATGAGTTGTTGAAAAACACCAAACCATCAATTTTTAAGGGAGAAGACCAAGACCGCAATAAGGATGCAGTGAATATCTTTCTCAGCAAGTGGGATGGAATTCACGCCTTATCACGTACTCCGGACGCAGTCAGAGCTCCGCAAACGAGCTTAACTCTGGAAGGCAAGGCCTACAAATGGTGGATGTCTCTCAAGGAGAAGAATATCATACCATAGAGTTGGGCAGCTTTTGAAGCTATGTTTAGCAAAGAATTTTTGCCTACAAATGAGGCAGATCGGAATTGGACGGCTTGGGACACGTGTTCCATGCGCCAATACCCATCATTGCTTGAATATATATCTCACTATTGGGATGTTATCCTCAAGTTGGAAGTCTTAGATAACTTTCAACAAGTACGGGGGTTTATACGTGCTCTGACACCAGATCTTAAGAAGAACGTCAAGACCCAAGACCCTAAAACACTTGAGGAAGCCATAGTGAAAGCACATATTCATGATGATCCAGATGCAAAGAAAGCACATAATATTCATGTTCCTGCTAATACACATGGTAACACACGCACTCAGTATGGGCACAATAAAAGAAAATTTATAGTAGCCAATTCAGATGCATCTAAAAAACCCAAGGGGTCCAAAGGTCCTCTCTCTCCTGAGGACTTTGATAAAGCTAAGAGAGAGAAATTATGTTTTCAATGTTTAGGAAGTGGTCATGGAAAAAAGCATTGTCCCAAGGGGAAATCAGCTGCTCATGGCAAGGAGAAAGCAGTGCACACGGTGCAACTGCTACCTCTTGAGTCTTCCTCACGATTCTCTACAGTGGAAGTAACACACACCGAGGTGGTACATGAATGCTGTCTCACAGCTTCCATTTGTCAACAAACCTTTGGACCACATGAGTTAGTACGTATGCAAGGATTTTTGCAAGGCCACAAGGTGTTCATCTTGGTAGACGAAGGTGCTACTCACAATTTCATCAATTATGGATTGGTGAAAAAACTCAAATTGCTTCAAACTCCGAGTACCCACCGCTACAAGGTAGCAATGATGAATGGACATGATACCAAAATCTGAGATACTCAATGCCGAGCTGTTCCGCTGGAAGTACAAGGTTACTCCACATGCTTGGATTTTCAGGTTATGAACATGGAAAGGGCAGACATGGTCCTTGGTAGGGAGTGGTTGCCAAGCCTAGGACCATCACTGAAGCGTAGCAATGAGCACAACAGCTTGATGTTTGAATCCCATGACGCACATGTGTTGTTGTTAGGAGAGAAGGATGTACCTTCTTCACCATTGATTTGTATTGTTGAGCTTATGCAGCTCGTTTCTGATAATGAAACAGATCAAGTTTTCTCGTGTTACTCACTGCCTCATTTTCTTTCTAACATTGAATCTGTTGAACATTCCTCAACTCCGCATGCTTCTCTCTCATCTCTTCCACCAATGGCTAATTCCAAACAAGGAAACGTTGCTAGTGAGTTACAAAAATTATTAAAGTAATTTCACGATGTTTTTCCTAATGATTTTCCACCAGGATTATCGCCGCGACAGGATCGGTGCAACATAGCATCGATGTGGCTGCAGGCTATAAACCTGTCAGTAAACTGCCCTACCGTATGATTTATTCTGAAGCTGATCAGGTGGAACGTCAGCTTGATGACTACCTTATCAGAGGGTATAAACAACCCAGTTCTTCACCATGGGCCTCTCCTATCCTATTAGTGAAAAAAAAGACGTAGTATGCGCATGTACGTAGACTACCATGGCTTAAATGCAGTTATGGTTAAGAACAAATACCCATTGCCCCGAGTAGATGAGTTGTTCGACAAACTCACTCATGCTCGCATTTTCACAAAAATAGACTTCCGGTCAGGATATCACCAAGTCCGTATTCGACTTGCTGATATACCTAAAATTGCATTCCGAACAAGGTTTGGACACTACGAGTTCTTGGTGATGCCCTTTGGGTTAACCAATGTGCCCACAACATTCATGACACTTATGGATAGTGTCTTGAAGCCGTACTTGGGAAAATTTGTCATCGTTTTCCTATGACATTCTAGTCTACAGTGCTTCGAAGAACACTTACAACATCTCAGGCAGGTGTCCGAGTTTCTATGAACAAACAAATTATATGCCAAGGAATCTAAGTGTAAATTTGTGAAAGAAGAAATTCACTATCTAGGGCATGTTATTTCAGCTAATGGGCTATATATGGATCAATCCAAAGTGGATACCGTCCAGAAATGGCCTTCTCCTAAAAATCTGAAAGAGTTACATATTTTTTTGGGATTTGCAGGTTTTTATCAAAGGTTCGTTTAACAACTAAGCTAATATTGTTGTTCCCATGACGGTGAGGCGGTCCGGTGCAGGAAACAAGAAGAGTGGCCTCTAAGAACCCTTCTAGGCTCCGGTGTTGCTCAATTGGCTTGGGTTTGGAAAACAACAACAAACACAAACACAAACCCGCAACCTAACCCTACACAAATTTAGGGCACCACCTAGTTTTGGATGCGAACTAGGACGCGTAGAGAGAGAGAGAGAGAGAGAGAGAGAGAGAGAGAGAGAGAGAGAGAGAGAGAGAGAGAGAGAGAGAGAGAGAGAGAGAGAGAGAGAGAGAGAGAGAGAGAGAGAGATAGTGCTCGGGCTGCTTTGAAATGTATCGGCTGTGATCAAGCAAACACAATTATATATGTAAGAAAGAGAGAGAAGGGGGAGGGGATGCTTGTTGCATTAATACCTTCTTACAAATCTGTCACGACCAATCAAAGTGAGATTAGTATTTGTTCAACATAGCTTCAGTAAATTACACCACAACACATCACAAGAAAAGCCACTCCAATCACTGTCTTAAGGCCAGGGGAGTCCTCTCCACCCTGTTGCCCTCTTACAGTATGTGGGATTTATGGCTAAATTGATGACAACACCCACAGACAAGCTATCAAGAACTTAAAAAAAACACCAAGACACTTACACATCATTGTTGTCCATTACTTTACGTTGGAAGAGAGACAAAGTATCCAAGCTTACTCCAAATCCACCCTCCTTGATTCAGCAAATGTTGGGCTTACACTAGTAGGAGAAATGATAGATTTCCTACTCTCAATTGAATGATCACTCTCTCTTACAATGGCATAGAGTTCCCTTGCTAATCACCCCTAATACAATACATGCATATGCATAAGACAATGAGCTTCCACTCAAGAGCTCCTTCTAGAGAGGTTGAGCTTGGCTTCTCAAGCTATAGCATAGTGCTCTTGCTTATGGCTCCCCCATTTGTGCTAGCTACACCCTCCTTTTATAGCAATTTTGAAGGCTAGGGTTAGTCCTCTAACCATGGTTGGGTTAGATTTTCAGCACTTATCTAATTTCTTTTGCTTGGAATTATCAAGAAGTTGGTGTGGATAGATGAAGAAGAGAGAGAGGAGAGAAGTGGAGGTGATAGGACTTTTCATAGTAGGTTAGTGTTAGTAAATTAGTAGAGTTAGTATTTTTATTGATTTACAAATGGAATTGGATATTTACAATGGGAGTATCCATGTAGGATACAAATAAGGAAGAAAAAACTCTTAATAGGTAAGAAAACATGGATTTCTTACAATGTTGATGCTCCAAGTGTCTTGAGTAGGGTCAGTTTTGACGCTTGTTGACGGTCCACTAGCTTTGACGGTACGTTTTTTCTCCACTCTTGACCTTCCTTGAGAGCCAAGGTAAGTGAACATGAGTAATCAATCACCATGATGCTGTATTTCAAGAGAAGAGGCTGAATTTTGTGGTTTTTTTGATAGATATGGGTAATATGGATGAGGAAAAATGAGACTAGGTGGTCAATTTTGGAATGGAAGTGTGTGTAGGAGACATGAGTTCACCATGGTTTCTCTTATTCTTCAAGGTTGAGAAGAAGGTGAGTAGGGTGCAGAGAGGAGTGGTGAGAGAGGTAGGGATGATGGGTGGAGAAGTGTGTGTGAAAGAGGAAAATGATAAAGTGGAAGAAGGAGTGTGGCTGCATAGCATGGGCAAACTGGGGTCCACCAATAAAATCATTGCTCACATCTCGTAGCTCAAAAAAATATGAAAAAATTTGAGGTGAAATTTCAGCTCATGAGCTACAACTTTTGTTTGTATCACCTTTTCAAATTCGGGGAGCATGTGATCTTTAAAAATTCAGCAAAACCGACTGTTCTTTTCTACTGCACAAAATCCTTGTGAGGTCCTTCTTTGGATGATTCTTTTGAATACCTCCAAGAGTGAGCTCCCCATGGTGCATGCATGCATGCAACATACCTTTGACCTTATTTGGTAGGTCTATCATTGAAGATATTGTTGAGATCATGATATAAGTGAATAGTACAACTAAGAAAATCAAATATTGAGGGGTCTAAAAAAATATGTATATGTCAAATATAAATAATATAGGTGGAAAAAATATAAAGGGGTCAAAATAAATCTCTCATTATAAGTCTACCATAAAAAGATAAATATTTTTGGTGGTCTAATTTATGAGAGTAATAGAGAATAGATGTAGGAAGGAAAAAATCACAATAGTGAAAAATATACACATAAATAGAACTAGTTTTTTTGGATTTTTGTTGGGATGGAGTTACACCAAAAATAAGAGAAGCTTGCATGAAATTATTTTTATATGGAATAAAGAGTATGCAAAATGGTAATAAAAAATATGGTAATGGTGAGTCAATGTACATAGCATAAATAACACAGCATAGGTATAAATATTTAAATAAATACCAAAATAATGATGAAAAATCCTTTTATTTAGGCCCTATATAAAATGAAATATTTACACACAAATGGGCCATAATATACTTATATTTTTTATGTTTTTTTGGCTCAACTAGCCCAGTGACTAGCTAATTAAGGGTTTTTAAGAAGATATGGGAAAAGTCCCCTAACTCACACACACCTATATACAGTGAAATGGTAGGGATGACCATAGTGTTTGGATGATTTTGCTAGGGTGGGCTAACTCACTATGGCAATTACGGAGAGCCGAAAAACGGCTATCAACGGATCAACTAAAAGGCAAAGACAAAGCTTTTTAGTGGGGATCCGCTCAACAGCTCAGTTTCGATACACTCAAGGATGCATTAGCTATAGATGTAGATCCTTTGAAACCATTCGTTTTGGAAACAGATGCCAGTGGTCGTGCTATTGGAGCAGTTTTGTTACAAGACGGGCGACCAATTGCATTTGAAAGTAAGAAGCTTGATGCAGCTCAACAGAACCATCTGCTTATGAGCGCGAACTCTATGCAATAATGTCTGCCTTAAAAACATGGCGGCATTATATGTATGTTGCTCAGTTTGAGATTGTGTTTGACCATGAAAGCATCAAATGGTTTACACAACAAGCAAATTTGAAGGGTCAGAAAGCCATGTGGGTCGAGATTCTTCAAGAATATGATGCCAAGCTTAGGTATCATAAAGGTCGATACAATGTGGTGGCTGACACTCTAAGTTGTATGCCGGAGATCAATTCTCTCTTGTTTACAGAACTTAGTAGTGAATTTTTGGATTCTCTCAAAGGCAAATATGAGCATGATGAAGCATATCCCAAAGTGTGGAGCCATGTAGAAATGAGGGATCCTTCTCACTCCAATGATGGTAGTGTAACGTTAACCTCCACACCTAGTTCTTCTCTATCGAGTGATGAACTACAACAATGGAAGCATTTCACCATCGACAATGAGTACCTACTCCATAAGGGGAGAGTTTGTGTACCGACAGACACAGACATTCGGCACCAAATTCTTTATGAATTTCATGATAGTCTAAGTGCAGGGCACCTGGGTATTAGAAAAACTTATGCTCTCGTACGACGAAAGTTTTACTGGCCAGGTATACATGGCTTTGTTCAAGCTTATGTCTTGCATTGCCAAAAATGTCAAGTTAACAAAGCAGAGCGCCTGAAAGCAGGAGGACTCTTACATTCTTTGGAGATTCCCAATGGAAAATGGGAAAGCATCTCTATGGACTTTATTGTGGGTGTACCAACCACTGTACGAGGTCATGACTCGGTATGGGTGGTCGTAGACCGGTTGACTAAACTATGTAAGTTTACTCCAACCAAATCAATGGTTAAGATACTAGGACTAGCCAAGTTATTTGTGGACAATCTATACAAATTATATGGTTTGCCAAGTAACATTGTCAGTGAACCGTGATCCCAAGTTTAACAGTCATTTCTGGAGGGCTGTGTTTAAACGTTTGGGTACACAACTGAAACTCAGTACATCCAATCATCCAAAATCAGATGGTCAGACTGAACGAGTTCTTGAGTTTGCCTACAACAGTGCTAAGCATGTCATAACTGGATTTAGTCCTTTCATGCTCATGTATGGGTTTCAAACTAAGTTACCTGTTACGGTGGGGTTGGCAACCAAAAAGCTCCAATAGGTTAAAGATTTTCTCCAAGACCACATGGATATGCTGAAACTCGCGTCAAAATGTCCGACAAGCACATGATCAGTATAAGAAGTATGCTGATGAGAAATGTCAGCAAGTTATCTTTGAGAAGGGGAGGAAGTATTTTTATGTGTGCTAGAACATTGAGAAAGTCTGAAAATTGGGCCAACACCTAAATTATCTCCCCGATATTGTGAGCCTTTCAAAATACTCAAGCGAGTAGGTGATCTGTTAAGTATGGAGCCTGATTTACCCCTTGTATTTTCTTTTTGTGTGGTAAAAAGCACATTTGTAAGGTCCCCATTATGAGGAGAACCCATCGTGCGTGAAGGAAAATCACTCGTCGGAAATAAATCACTCATCAGAAACCAAAATTTTCACGGCCAATCTCGCTTTGCCGGAATATTCCTTTTTGCCAAAATATTATGGCCGGCATCGGACTGCGGTCGAAAAGTGGTTGAAAAATGACCGGTTGATTGATCGATTGGCCGATGGCCGGTGGCCAGTGGTCGAAAGTCAATGGCCGGTGGCCAAATTCAAAAGCGGACTTGTCTTCTCAAGGGCGGCCACACATGGGCGGATTAGAGGGTCCGATTTGGACTTACCTACACAAGGGCGGATACACATGGCTGCCTCTCATGAGAGACGGCAGCCCTTTTGGCCTATAAAAGGAGGCCATTTCTACACACATTTTATAGTGTGAAGTTGATGCAACAAGGTGGGTGTGAGGTGGTGAGAGTGAAGCAAGGCGGGAGCACTATTAAGGGTATAATCCCTTTGTAAACTACTTCTTGTTTTGAAGTACTAAAGCCATTGAGTGGCTGCTTTCCCATGGATGTAGCCCACATTGGGTGAACCACGTATATCTTGTGTACTCTCTTTCTCTCTCTCGACTCTATAATCTCTTGTGTGGGAAATCTATCTCTCTCCATTAAGTAATCTACTCAAATATCTATTTAGCTACGTCATATTTCCTAACAACTGGTATCAGAGAAGGTTTGCTCGTAGATAAATTATCTCAAGGAAAGGATTCCTTGAATTGAGTGGGAGTTATGGCGGAGGAAGGGAAGCTCAAGATTGAGAAGTTCAACGGCAAAAACTACCAACATTGGAAGATGCAGATTGAAGACTATCTCTGCCAGAAGGACCTCTATTTGCCACTAGGCGGTCTTGCGAAGATGCCCGCAACAATGGCAAATGAAGCATGGATTGTCCTTGATTGAAAGGCACTGGGAACAATCCGGTTAAGCTTGGTGTCAATGGTGGCCTTCAATGTTTCAGAGATGAAGACCACGGAGGACTTGATGAAATCACTTGACGACTTCTACAAGAAACCATCAGCATCCAATAAGGTATTTCTTATGAAGCGCTTGTTCAATCTAAAGATGGCAGAGAATGGTTCAGTTGCAGAACATCTAAATGACTTTAACACAAACATAAGTCAACTTCGATCGGTGAAAATAAAATTTGATGATGAAGTGCGAGCTCTCCTTATACTATCATCTCTACCGGATAGTTGGGACAGCCTTGTGATGGCTGTAAGTAATTTTATTTCTGGCACAAATAATCTTAAGTTTGATGATGTTGTGGGTGTTCTCCTAAGCGAGGAAATATGAAGGAGGATCACAAGAGAATCATCAAGTGCTGCATTGTTAGTGGAAACAAGAGGAAGGCCTAAGGAGAGGTTCAAAAACCAAAAGGGTCGTGATTGCTCAAGACGGAGCAAGTCACACACAAAGTCAATTCTTGAATGTTGGAACTGTGGCAAGAAGGGCCAGGTCAAGAAGGATTGCTGGTCCAAGAAGAAGAAGGAGACTGAGTCTCAAGACAACAAGGCAACATCAAAGGCCAATGTGGCGGATAAAGTAGAGCAAGATGCTCTAATTCTCTCATTAGACAATGTGTCTAGTTCCTGGATAGTAGATTCCGGTGCTTCATTCCATGCGACACCACATAAGCAACATTTCCAAGATTACACCAAAGGTAATTTTGGGTATGTATACTTGGGAGATGATGAAGCTTGTGAGATTGTCGGAAAAGGTACAGTTTCTGTCAAAACTGCTAATGGAAATGAATGGAAGCTTAAAGATGTTAGGCATTTATCTTCTCTTCGGAAAAATTTGATCTCTACAGAAGAATTGGACGATGAAGGTCACAACATTGCATTCAGAAACAAACGGTGGAAGATCTCAAAGGGATCTTTGGTGGTTGCCAAGGGAGAAAAGGTCGGTACACTTTTCTTGTGTACTATCAGCATGCAACCTTCAGCTTGTGCAGCAACTACAGAAGTTGACAGTACAATGTGGCACTACCGGCTTGGGCATATGAGTGCCAAAGGAATGAAAATCCTTTAAACGAAGAAGCTTCTACCAGGTTTGAAAGAAGTGGACTTAGAGTTCTGTGAAGATTGTGTTTATGGTAAATGGTAAACAAAAGAGGGTAAAATTTCAAAAATCAAGAAATGAAAGAAAAAATAAAAAACTTGAGTTGGTTCATTCTGATGTTTGGGGTCCTGCAAGTACACCATCACTTGGTGGCTCATTGTACTATGTAACATTCATAGACGATGCGACTAGAAAAACATGGGTTTATGTCATAAAGAATAAGTCCGATGTATTTTCCATATTTCAAAGGTGGAAAGCCTTTGTGGAGAATGAAATAGGTACCAAGGTTAAATGCCTTAGATCCGACAATGGAGGCGAATATTGTAGCCAAGCTTTTGAAAGATTTGGTGCTAGCAATGGCATTTGGAGGCAAAGGACAACCCCAAGGATACCTCGACAAAATGGGATTTCGAAAAGGATGAACAGGACAATCATGGAGTGAGCACGAAGCATGCGGCTATATGCAGGCCTACCGCTTGAGCTTTGGGCGGAAGCTGTAAGTACTTCTGTGTACTTAATCAACCGGTCACCCTCAATGACATTGGATGGGGTAGTTCCAGAAGAGGCATGGACAGGTAAACCGGTGAATTATACATTCCTCAAAGTGTTTGGGTGTGAGGCTTTCATGCACATAGATAGAAGCCTAAAATCAAAGCTAGATGCAAAGTCCAAAAGGTGTTTCTTCATTGGCTATGGAGAAGGTGACTTTGGGTATTGCCTATGGAATCCTGAAGATGGTAAAATCTTAAGGAGTAGGGATGTAGTTTTTAACGAAAAAAACATGTACAAAGATTACTTGGAAAGAAAACAAACAAAAGAAACATGTGATGAGTACATGGAGCTTGAGGACAGTGAAGTCTCAAGGACTGCAAACGGTGACAATGTGCAACAACGTCAACCAAATGAGGATCCGCAACCTATTCCACAAAGATCTACAAGAGCAAGTAGACCTCCAGAAAAGTTTTTTCCTTCCTTCAACCATCTCTTGATCTCAGATTCTGGAGAGCCGGAATCATACGAAGAAGCTATGCAACACGAATCCAAAGAAGAATGGACGAAGAGCATGCAAGTGGAGATGGAATCACTACATTGCAACCAAACATGGGAGTTGGTTAAGTTGCCTAAAGGTCAGTGGGCACTTCAAAATAAATGGGTGTACAAGCTGAAGGAAGAAGAAGGTGGGAAGAAAAGGTACAAGTCTAGGTTTGTGGTAAAAGGGTTTTCTCAAAAGAAAGGTATGACTTCAATGAAATATTTTCTCTTGTTGTAAAAATGAACTCAATTATGCTTGTCTTAAGCCTTGTGGCTACTCATGATTTAAATCTCAAGAAAATGGATGTAAATATGGTGAGGCAGTTCGGGGCGGACAACAAGAGAGGCGACCTCTAAACACCCCTCAAGGCTCCCGTGCTGCTCAATTGGGGCTGGGGGCAACCACAAGCACAACACAACAACCAACCCATAGCCAAACCCAAACAAGATAGGGGAACCACCTAGTTAGAGAGCGAACTAGGACACAAAAGAGGAGAATCCCTTAGCAATATAAGCGCGAAGGAAGGGTACACTATCACTAATTTAAATGCTACAAATACACACAGCAAACACACACACACACACACACACACACAAAGAGATAGATCTTTGTGCAAGAATTTAGCTTCAATTTTAATGATTGGACGTGGATGTATGAACAGCTTGGAGGAGAGTCAAGAGACACGATTAAGTTTGATGATGTTGCAATCTACACATTATCTTACGGTTATGGGAGACCTCTCACCATACAACCCTCTTATAATGTTTTCCCAAGCAACAAAACAAACACAAGAGCTCTTGAGTCACATACAAGCAGATACTACAAAAGAATCTCAAAATGAAAACGCGTCACCTTAAACCAAACGAGATGAGGTTGCCAAGCGTGAATTGGAGAGACTCAAGAGAGTTTTGACCCGCGATTTGCACCCAACTTATTGATTAAATTGATGCACAAGAGTAGGTACAACTTTTATTGGAAGTTATGAATCACTCACTCCCTTGCAATGTTACAACTAGCTCAAAGAAGCTTTCCTATACACCACATGTAATGGTGCATAGAGAGATCACTCTCACTCCCTAAAACTAAGATGGTAAATGGCACACTCAAAGTAGTGAGAAATAGTGTAGGGATCCTGCTATTTATAAAGGGAGAAGGGCTCTATTTATAGGTGAGGAGAGCCCTAATTAGGATTATACCTAATCAACATTTTCATAGAAAACCATGTTTATGAAATTTTTTATATTTTCTTATGAGAGTGGGGCTCTCTTGTCTCTTGAGTCACATGGATGTGGGCTCAAGAGGAGAGAATTATTGAGGTGAAATAGAGAAGATTCTAGAGAGGTGAGTGATTTTTTGTGTGAGGTTGCCTACTCCACGGTAGAGTAGAGTGGGTGCAATTTACAAAAAAAGGGTTAGCAGTTAGTGTTAGTAGTTTGAAGTTAGTAGGATGGGATAAAATTACATGGCATATGCACTCAAGGTGCATTATATGATTTATACAATGATAAAAAGTAAGAGAAGGATGAGAATATACACAATTTGGTGGAAACCACAAGATGTAAATGAAATTTTCCACCTTCTCCTCTAGTGAATGAAGCCGTTGTAGAACTTTGTCGGTGTAGTTCTTGTGACCATGGGGAAGTTGAATTTTCCATGATCAAACTCCTCCTTTTGTAGGGCTTGAGCTTGGTTATTTGTTGATTTTTTCTCTTTTTATGAAAGGATGAAGAGGTTATGGTAATATGAATTTGATTCTAGAGAGAGAAATTGAGCTATATGTGTGTAGAGATGATAATCTTTTGAGCTATGGAGTAAGGAGAGATGGAAATGGTGAAGAAGATGAAGTAAGCCATGAAAGTTGCAGGTTTGAGTGAGGGATGGAGAGGAATGAGTGCATGTGTGTGTAGAAGTGTGGAAAGAGGTGAGAGAAGACTAAGGGCTACTTGTGAGAAAAGTGGGCAGACTGGGGTCCACTCAAAACATCCTAGCTCACTGATGGTTGCTCCAAAAATCACCAAAATTTTTGAGATGATTATTCAGCTTGTGGGCTACATTTTCTTTTTTTGATTACCGCTCCAAATTCGGAGTGGAGATGGGTACCAAAAATCTCACCAAAAAGCCTGTTTTTTATGCGTACAAAAGTCTTTTAGTGGCCCCCTCCTTTGTTGAATTTGCACACTGTATCCAAGAGTGAGCCCCTTCTTTGTCATATCATAATACAAAGCATCCAAGTTTCCCTTTACACATGCATGGAGGAGGATTATTGGTGAATAAAGCAATATATACATGGTGGGACTAGTGTAGGGACTATTCATGGATTTTAGCTCAATGAGCACATGGTGTTAGAATAAAAAATATGGAAAATTATGGATATGGAAAGATATTGGAATCATATGATATGGTCCCTCTTTGTATTATTTTGGGTGAAAGAGGAAAAGGTATGCAAGTAAATGAAGATAATATAATAAACGTGACTAAGGGAGTAGAAATCATTTTTTGTTTTCATGACGGTGAGGGTGAAAATGTGGGGGTGATTTGTATAAAAGAAAAATATGAGGTTAGAGTATGTACACATTGGCAAAAAATATACTTATGGTGTAAGAGGATGAAAGAAGGCATACACAGGTTTAATAAAACACACACCTAAGTATAAATATTTAAATAAAATACCAAAATAATTATAAAAATCCCTATATTTAGGCCATATATACAATGCAATATTTACACACAAATAGGCCATAATATATTTTATTTTTTTGATTTTATTTATTTATTTTGGCTCAACTAGCCCAATGATAGGTAGCTGAGGGTTTTAAGAAGATATGGGAAAAGCCTCCTAACTCACACACGGCTATGTACAGTGAAATGGTAGGGATAACCAAAATGTTTGAGGGATTTGATAGGGTGAGGTAGCTTACTATGGCAATTATGGAAAGCCGAAAAACGGCTATCGACAGCATTCCCTCACGGTGACTTAGAGGAGGAAATCTACATACTTCAACCAAAGGGGTATGAAGTAAAAGGTAAGGAGAAAATGGTTTGCAGATTAAAGAAGAGCTTGTATGGATTATAGCAAGCATCAAGACAATGGTACTTGAAGTTCGATCGATGGATGTTTGTTAGAAGCTGGACACACCCTACGGGAAATGACTGCTCAGGAGATTATTATTTTTTGTAATTATTCATTTATTGAGAAAACCCGACATTTCACCTTGTAAATATTGAGGCTTACAAAAGTTTCCAGATTGTATCCCAGTTTTGACATTTAGATTGAGTAGATGGTTAAATTGGAACATTAGGGTTTGAGAATTGTAAGGTATTTATACCACTTTTTGACTTTAATGAAAAAACCTTTTGTCATTTTAAAAAGTTTGAAGTCTATGAGTGAGCGTACTGTGTACGAGAGAGAGTGAGAGCTTCATCTTGACGCTACGTGCGCACTGGTAGACAGAATCGAACGCGGAGAAGTGCAGTGTGTTACCCCCAACGAGAGCTACGCGCCAATATTCACATTGTGCGCGTACGGTCCGGTTTTGCAAGCTCCATCTACAAGCTTCATCTGGTGATTCGGTGAGCATACGTTTTCTGATTTTGCATCGCAACATATCCACACATTCGCATTGAGTAGAGCTACACATTAGGCACTTTAGATTTCAGAAACGAAGACCTGCAAATTTTGGCCAGACATCCTACGTGATTTTGCACCAGGTGTTTTGGGTTGGGGTTTTGGTTCATAGACCTTAGGGAGAGCGGCCTATTGGTGTTAGTTGGGTCTCCTTCAAGTTCTGTGGCATTTCGAGATTGTTTGATGGGTGTTCAGATCTAGAAAGCGTTATAGGAAATTTCCTCTTATGCACTCTTGAAGACTGTGACTTAGACATTGGGAAGAGACCTCTGTAGGAATTAGTTAGGAGTCGGTTGAGTGTAGGCTGACACCCTATGCTTACTTCCACGCGCCTGCGGGTCAAGCTTTGTCCTTAGCTGACAATTCTTGTTAGGTGAGTTCTCGCTGTGCTGACGTCTGGCGTGGCGTATCCATCCAACATTGGCACCGCTGCTGGGGACGAAAACCTTAGGTAGGTGATCGAGACTAGTCCTTGAGGATAGCGATTCTTTGGCTTTCCAAGAGTCTTGTTTTACAATTAGATAGGATCAGAGGGTGGAGGACTCTCTAGGTCTTAGAGAGAGTCTAGGGAGCGTGTGTCTGGCCTAGATCCTTTGACTTAGGTAGATTAAGGTAGACTGAGATAGTTTTAGGTATTAGTTGAGTAGAGAGTATGAGTTTGAGTGGTAGAAGCGGGTGGAGGAGAGCTTGAGACTCCGGAGAGGCCAGGAAGCAACCAAAATACCATTATCACCATTTCACATGATGAGTAGGAGTAGATTAAGTAGGACATCATGATTCAAGATCTAGAGCACTTCATGCATGTATACTTGCTTGTTAGATTCATCACAAGGCTGTAAAAGATGCAAAAGTGTGTTTGAAAGCTAAAGTGAAGTCCAAAAGTTGCTGAGTGTTTCTGATAGAGCTTCAGAGCATTAGGAGCATATCTGTCAGAATTTTTTTAAAATTTTAAGCCAGGAGACATCCTACACGTAGGATGTTTACATGCCAATATGGTGAGAATTTTGGAATTTTGAGTTGACCAGTGTGTTCAGAAGGTAGGTTTATCCTATTCTCACCTGGAAAGTGAAAATTTGACCATATCTTGACAGGATAAGGCCAGAACTGAAATTGCCAGACATCCTACCCAAATTGTGCCAAGGTATTATTTTAAGACCAAAACCATAGGATGGCTGCATGAGCATGATCTGCATGATATATTGAGTGTCTCAGAGAGAGGTTTCATCTCATTTGGGTGAAAAAATTGGGTTCTAAGCAGACTTTAGCACTTTTGAGTAAAAAGGGTTAGAACAGCTAAAATTGGGGACTTTTGAAATCCAAACCAAAATCTAAGCATACCACTGGGTTGCTGACGTCAAGGGGAAGCTGTGGGTCAAGTCTGGGGTCAAACAGACCAAAAAGACATCCTATGTGTAGGATGTCATCTGTGTGAGTTTGCACTCCAAATCCAGATTTGAGCATACCAAAGTGATCAGAACCTCAAGAGGAGTCTGTGCTTTGCATTTGAAGCTATTCTGAGCAAAAAGACATGTTACGCATAGAATTTCTTTTGCAAAAAATTGAAGCCAGATACTGACTGTGGGCATAGCAGGGTGTTGTATAGCTTGAGGCAAGCCTCCTAGTCAATTTTGGTCCAAATTGGAGTTGATTTGACTGATCAGACCATTATTAGGCTGTCGGAACAGATTTCTGATCCATTGACACACTTATAGGTGTCCAAATCAAAAAGTAAAAATAGCTGTGGACTCAGAACATCAAAGGGAATCCATAGTGCAAGAATCCAGGCAAAACAGAGCACGAGACATCCTACGTGTAGGATGTCTACTTGGGCTTAATGAAGTGAAAATTTGACTGAGCTTATACAGTGAGGTTCCATTTGACTTAAGGGTTCTAGAACTTCTTTTAGAAGTGAATTTGGACCTTGTTTGACCTTTTGACGGAGCAAAGACTGAATTCAGACTTTTCACGTAAATTGACCAACATCCGAGGGAAGTACAGTTCCAGATTAGCAGACCTAATCTAGAGCATCAACAGTGTATAAAATAAAGTAGTGGTTGAGGTTAACTCTCCAGTTATACCAATCATTACTAAGATAACCTCTAGCGGTTAGATGCTTTGATTCGATTGCCGAGTTTAAACGCTTGTGTATAGGTATATTCAGCTGCAAAGCAAGAAGTTGTGCGGAGACTGATCCTTTGCCAGGTGAGTGGTTGGATTTATCAATGTAATAAATTGCATTGATAAGTTTGATGAATTTAAGATCAAGAAGATACATTTTTAGAGACCAAAAGGTGACAGGTGACCAAGGTAGCTTAGTGTCCACCAAGGAGAGTATAACTCAGGCAAGGCTAGATCCACTAGCACCGATTATTGAGGAAGGTAGTGATACTGACACTTCATGAGACAAATCCTTCGTCATGATGGGTAGTCAACATCTAGGAGGTTTCACTTATGATAGACCAATGCCAGGAGGAAGCACCTCCCTTAATCCTTTGAATGATTCCAAGTTCACTGTGATCTTATTCTGACAGTCAAGGACGCAAGTGTATTTGTATTGAAGAAAGGCCGGCTCAGAGACTTGAGATAATTCGAGTCTACGATGATGGAGATAGAGTCCGAGACGAAAAGGGGAACCACTATCTAATAGTTAGTAACCCTAAAGATTACAACAGATATGGAGATAACGTGGAAAAGGGGAAAATGGTTTCAGAAACCCAAGAACTGCCACCAAACATTGATCGACCTGGAGCTATTTTTATATATGATAAGAAAACAACCAGGGTTTCAACTTATAATGAGAATGTGGGAATTTACAAGCATGAGAGTGAGGGAATAGTCTCTTACTTTTGCTGCAAAGAACCATACCCAAACGAGTTAAGCAAAGACAAGGTTCTTTACTTATTCTCTTATGAAATTGCTATGGGGAAGGATATCGTTTTTTTTTTATAGGTATGGGCAAGAATACCAATGTATTCCCCCAGAGGAGGTACAAAATGCAACAGTTCCAGGAGCACCAACATATGCCCCCGATCAAGTGCCAAGAACCACCTACACCCCTAGCAAGTCAACAAATCCCTTTTCAGAGGAGTATGACACGACCTCACATTCTACCCGACCGCAGACATTCAACAACCCAAACCAACCAACAAGCCAACCATCATTGCAAGCATGGCTTCGACAGAGTGCAATATTGGAACAAGACCAAAATCGAGATGGCTATCAAGCTGCCTGAGGGCTAAGGGATTTACAAGAACCACCACTCTATTCAAAGTATCAAGGAGAGAGTAAGCCAAAGACTCAAGGGTCGACAGAGCTTAGAAGACCACCCATAGAACGAGTTAGAAGAGATGAACCATCCCTTACAAGAACTGTTAGAATTATGGCTTAGGAGCACCATTGGGAGAGGAACCAGTCTACTACAGAAGACCAGAGGAGGTATATAGATTGGGACGAGGAGATCCAAGGATCAGATTTGTAGACCATCGAAGAATTAGACCTTCTCAAGTGCAAAAATGGGTAAACAAGAAATACACGGGAAACAGAGATCCGAGAGTTCACGTAGCAGCCTTTGTGCGTGTAATTAGAGCTGAAGAGGTGTTAGACTTCCCTACCCAATTTGCAGGGTTTGGACTAACCCTAGAGGATGACGCTGCTACTTGGTTTGACTCCGTGGAGCGTAGAGACTTTGAGTCTATGGAGGAGGTGTTTGACGAGTTTATCGAGGAATTATCACAAAGGGGTATAGTTCATAATACAGTCTCATAAATCCAAAAATTCAAATAGAAAGACGGGGAATCTGTGCGAAAGGAAATCCTACGACTGTGCCAACTCAGTCCAGACTTATGCTTATATTTATCTAAGGACTAAGGAATACAGATCTCCAGAAGGACTTGCATATGAAGAGGAGCACAACGTTAAATGAGTTAACTAAAGAGACTCTTTACTTTGTAGACAATTGTGCGGTCTACAAAGAGGGTGAGTTCAAGGATCTTGATGATGATTCATCCTCACAACAAAGTGGAAGCAAGTCTTCTAAGACATCACCGAAAGGAGAAGTAGCTGTAAACCAGGAGCATCTTGTGGAGGAAGTGCTAAAAAAGATTAACTTGTATGCCAAACCCCAGGCTAAACAGCCCAAGTGGTGTGCTATTGAACGAAAATGGACAAACCATGGGACGGAAAAATGTTATTATAACAAGGTATATGTGAGATAGAGACCTTACACTCCCCAAGCTCAGGTAGAATCTCCTCAAGTTCCATCGATGCCTAGGTATCAAGCAGCAACCTACCAGGCCCTGTAGGTGTCGAAAGACCAGCGGTAACCGAATCAGAAGAGAAGTCTTTGGTGCCTATGCATGCATATTATGAAGATCCCAATGGATATGCGGCAAATCCTGTCTATTATCCACCGAAAGAACCCTCAACACCAGAACCATGGAGCATGATAGGAAGTACAAGACCTCCTACAACTGCACAGGCAGCAGGAGAAGGAAGATATAGCTTGGATGAACGAACATTGTTGTTCATAGCCAATGGAGGCATGGGCGGGTAGAGACATGCATACCAACAAAGAGGATCTCAAGGAGCACCTCAACAGCCTAAAGGACCCTGCTACAAGTGTGGTGGAGACCATTGGCTAAGAGACTATCCTCATGAAAAAATCATTAGAGTCAACACATATTGCACCAAGTGTGGAGTTACTCATTTGATTCCGGATTTCCCTAAGAACCCGAGCAAAGGAGAAAAAACCACCTTGAACATATTGGAAGTAGTGCCTTCCAGTGGAGGATCAAAAAAGGAAACAATCATACCTATTCAGGCAGTGACACGAACCCAAGCTCAAAGAATGACGAACAAACCCATAATTGAAGAGCCAAAAACCGATGCCCCGAGTTCAGAAATAAAAAATCAGAGAAGCACTTGGAAAGCTAGAAAAGCGCGTATGAAAGCCTTGAAAGAACGAGAGCAAACGACTCTATCCGAGGACTTAAACACACAAAGGATAGATTAGAGTGGTTAGAGGATCTAGCTAGCCTAAGCTCACACACTATGGCAACCATAGCACCCAAGGAAATAGCAGAACCCAAAAGTGCAGGATCAGGAGGATCAGTACTGGAAGACAAGATAAATGAGCAGTTAGATGCACTTCTAAAAGCTTACGAAGCCAGACTCAAAAAGAACCAAACCCAAGAGCAAAGATGGTTGGATGACTTATCCATATGCTGAAATAGAAAAACAGAGGTTGGAAATGTGTAGAAAGATGATTGAAACAACTCAATCTTTGATAGAAAACCCGCTTGGTAAACCTGCAAATTGGCATGAAATACCAGCTCCAACCCCTATCAAACCAGCTTTAGAGGAACTAGTAGAAACGAAGGAAAGACTCGAGAATGCCCATGGGTATAGGGGAGAACCTATCATAGTGTCAAATACAACAGATGAGGCAAGTGACGGGTTGCATCCTAAAACATTGGTAGAAATGGGTAAGGATTGTAACGGTCTAGATGATCTGTGGAAGCAAATCTGTGAGGCCAACGAAGCTAACAGGGTGAGTTACCACATGAACAACACGAGAAAAGAGAAAATTGAGATCTTACCTCCCATTGAAGAATTTGAGGCAAGATTGCAAATGAGCTTTGATATACATTCACAAGGGGGAGACCAGGGGTCAATTAGTTCGGGGCACAGCCAACCAGACTGGCTAAAAACTCTACCCTCTTACCTAGGAGAATATGAAGCCAAGTCGAAGGCGAGAGCAATACCATCTCAAAGACTTTCTTCTAACAGAGTGATGGATTCACAAGGGTTGATTGAGTTATTGTCCACCCCGGTGGCATGCACAATCACATTATCCGAACTCCTAAGGTTACGACCAAACATGTGGACCACAATAGGCAAATGCCTAGAAAAATTTGGACCCCACCTCAAAGCTTCAGGAAGGGATCAAAGAATTGGATAGGCCTCAACTAAACACTAGGCCAGTACCATTAAACAAGGCTGGAGAGTATTGCGAGGGAGAAGATGGAAACACCACACTACCGGTAGAATTCCAAGGAGTAGTATCCAAAGCTATTCTTGACAATGGAGCTAGAGTTGCTATCACCACCAAGGAAATCTAAATAAAATGGGGAAAACCAGCTTTGAGAGCTACCAGAATGAAATTGCAATTAGCAGATGGGTTCATGGAGAAGCCTCTAGGACTTTTAGAAAAAGTGATTGTCACTTCGTGCGGAATCGAGTATGAGCATACATTTGCAATAGTCGATTTCGACAAAAAGAACAATTATGAGATCATCTTGGAAAGACCATTCATGAGACAATTAAAGATGGTCCAAGACTGGGGTTATGACCACATATACCTCAGACATGGCGAGACAACAACCAAAATTCACTTGAAAGACCATAGTTACAAGGATGTGAACCAGACACCAGTGGAAGAGTTTGATTCAACTACAGTCGCAGGATCAGAACTCCCAGCATGGTTAGGGCAACAAAAAGAGCTATGGATGTGCGGAGCTTCACATTGTGGGAGCTTAAAAAGAGAGGAATGCGTCTTAGACAGAGCGATTAAGGAAAAGGATTATATTCCGGAACCTTTTCCTGAAGATGCCTTGGAACCTCTGGAATGGGAACACATACTAGCAACATTGGATGTTTGTACCATTACAGATAGTCCAACAACAAAATTTTGCGATAAGGGATGGCTATGATGTGCTACCTTATTACATGGTAAGCATTATACTAGGAGGAAATGAGATGGTAGAACCACCAGAACAAGAAGAGTTTTATAACTCCTCTGAGCATCTAGAGGTAAATCACGATGCAGATAGTGAGTGTTCAAACAACTCAAGTGAGCGTGGGGAGAAAACAGAGAATATCAAGTTTTATGATTTTGCCAATCAACACCCTAGACGCTAGGAACACTATAGGAGAAAACGAGCAGAAAACAAAGCAAGAGAGAACCTGATGCCCAGGATAAAAGATAAAACTCACTATCTAATGCTTGTAAAAGCAAAGGATTGTGTAAAAGATCAAATATCAGGAAGATTCTCAAAAGTTCGAAGGGAAGGAACGTAAGAGGAAATAAGACAAGTACGGAAAACCGAAACAAAATCACAAAAATCTCCAAAATCAAACAAAGAAACAACAAAAGACCCACAGTGGACCAAATTGGAGAGTAAAAAGAAATACCAAGAACTAAAACGGTCCTTACGCGAGGTATGGACTACTGAGGGGGATAGTGATGGTAAGGGAGAGTCAAAAAAAGGAAACATGAATGTGCCATCACACTATTGGAAATTTACCATCCAGGACAGAAAAATCATAATGACACCACCAGTCAGGGAAAGAACAAACTAGGAATCTTACGATGGTCTGGAAAATGCCAAACGGATAGATCTACTGAACCAAGTGAAGAGACTCAGCCTGTCTATATCGCAATCGATTTAGAGCCTGAAGAAGAAGAACGGCTAACACAACTTCTCAAGAAGTATAAAGATGTGTTTGCATGGTCCTACAAAGACCTCAAAGGAGTTGATCCATCGATATGTCAACATACAATTCCTTTGAAATCAGATGCCAAACCTAGCAAACAACGTCCTTATACATATAATGACACATTTGATAAACGAATCAAAGAAGAGATTGACAAGCTGATGGATGATGAATTCATCTATGAAATTGAGCATACAGATTGGGTGTCACCCATTGTGATAGTCTCCAAGAAGAACGGAAAACTGCGGGTGTGTGTAAACCTCAAAAAGATAAATGCAGCCACCATAAGGGACAATTATCCCTTGCCGATCATAGAACATGTACTTGAGAGGGTGGTCGGGAAACGGGCTTATTCCTTTCTAGATGGGTTTTCAGGATACAACCAACTGGCAATTGCAATTGAGGATCAACACAAAACAGCGTTTGCCATAGAATGGGGAATATATGCGTATAGAGTTATGCCTTTTGGCTTAACTAATGCCCCAGCTACCTTTCAAAGGTTAATGACGCATGCGTTCAAAGAATACCTGAGGAGATTCTTAGAAATATACATAGATGATCTTTGTGTACACTCTCTTCTACGAGAGGAACATATTGACCATTTGCAAAAGGTATTTGAAAAATACAGAATATATCGAATTTGTCTTAACCCGGAAAAGTGTATTTTCATGGTTAGGCAAGGCCGCATCTTAGGACACATTGTCTCAAGAAATGGCATAACCACAGACCTAGACAAAATCAAAGTTATAGTAGACCTACCCAGGCCTACGAATGTGAAACAAGTGCAATCCTTCATGGGACACTGCGGATATTATCGAAGATTCATAATTATGCAGTCATCGCACAACCTCTGTATCGTTTGTTAGTCAGTTTCGACTGGACTGAGGAGTGTGAAACTTCATTCCAAAAGCTGAAGGAGAACCTTGTATCAACACCTGTACTTAAAGCACCGAATTGGGAAAAGCTATTCCATGTTCACATTGATGCATCTGCATATGCAATTGGAAGTATTTTGGCTCAACCTGGAGACGGAACGATGGATTTTCTAGTTTGTTATGCAAGCCGACAGTTAAATAGTGCGGAAAAGAACTACACAACCACCGAAAGAGAGGGGTTAGGAATGATTTATGCTGTAAAGAAATTTTGGCATTATTTGCTTGCAGAAAAATTTGTGTTCTTCATAGATCATCAAGCTCTTTTGTATGGGGAGTTCTAATGGTCGAGAAAATCTTTCCAAGCAATCCGATTACCGAGCAAGACCACCAATTTTATCTTGATATGGATTAGATACTATGAAGGATGTAGCACAACAAAAGAATTTGATTACACAATAAACCAAACCACTATTCTATCTAATACTTTACTCGTAGGAAACAAATGCAACATTCGCCAGCCATCCTCAATCAACGAGATTATGTAATGTCTAACCTAAAAGTGTTTGTAGAATTTTCTTTTCTTCCAATTCTTGACTTCCTTCAAATCAAAGTAGAACAATCACTTGACTTTGCACTAAAAACAGCAACAAAGTTTCTCAAAATAACATGTTAGCACTCCTTCTTCATCTATGCAATAGGATCTATTAAATAGTATCCCACTAAATAGACATTTACAACATCACAAACAAAACTACCATATGACAAAGAGAAATAACAAAATAATAATTTACTTAAGGAAAACACTTTACATTGTTTGATGTATAAGATCACAAGACTCCCCATCAAAATAGAAGATTTACTACTCCCAAAAATATGATAGCAACTTTAAACATCATTACGATAAATCATAGATAGTGTAGCTAGGCGCGGCCAACAAGGGCACAAAAAGGCCACATTCACATTTTTTTCTCCCACTAAGGTTTTACACATACCCTAGTTCCTCCCAGTGCTTGGTACAATTCAACCTTTGTCAAAGCAGACTGATGTAGAAACTCATGAGCTGATGAGTCAAGCCCAAGAATTTGAAACAAAACATAATAGAGGTGCTTGCAGGGAACATAGGTTAGCCGTTTGCTTTCCCTACGCTGGAAATCCTCGCAAGTGCATCTTGGAAAATCAGAAAGAGTCACCGAATAAGTTACCCCTTTCTCTACTGAGCCTTCTGAGCTAACATAGAAAACATGTGACTCATTGCAAACCACAATCACTTCCTTAATAAGGATGGCTTGCATTATTCTACCGAATTCTATTCTATCATGGAATTCCTTTGTGAGTTTGGACCTCCATTTGACAATCTTTCCATCTCGATACTTTGGGCGAAAACTAGTTGGCACACGACCAGTAATGGGCATGATCTGGGGCAATTGTGGAAGTCTGTTTCCTCCTTGAAGGGCAAAGCCATTTCTATGAAGCATTGCAGCCTCTTCAGAAAGCAAGTTTGTGCCTTGTGCAACCATCCATACACCTAGAGATGGTCCTGGAGGGCCAACAATCATTTCATCAACGTTCCAAGAGTGAGTGTCGCTAGTATTGCAAAACCAAACAAAACTTTCTACAAAGCCACCTGGACGTGCACCGCAGGGAGGATATTTCCTTCGTCCCCAAAAGCATGGAGCAAAAACACCTTGCTTGATACTTGCTATCGTAAAATCATTAATGAATAGACCACATCTTGTTCCTTCACTTGTTATCTCACCAAAACAAGTCATTTTCCTCCCCGGTTCTGTCCTTTGTATAGCCCACACAGTCTTGGGAACATTGTGCTCAGGCCATGCCTCTTGATTTGCATTCGCTCTACTTGCCTTGGTATTTTGTCCAACCTGTGTAGTAACTGTGACAAACTCACGTCTATGACTATCCTCTTCCAAAATTGCATCATAGTCTACTAAGATAGGACATTTTTTTTAAATACTTTTCTCTCTCACTGTTGCTCTGCTCATTTGTGGACTTAAAATTCCCATCTCGTGCATTGATGAGTGCGCCAACTCAACCAATTTCTTTTGAGAACCAGAAGCCATTGATTTTCCCATAAAGTGCTCAGCAAGATCCTTAACACCTGGCCCAATGCATGATCTCATTCCCTTTAAATACGCATTGTATCTCACACTTTGAAGAATTTCCAAAGCCATGTCTGCATTAGTGGCTTCAAACAAACTTATATTTGACTTGTATCCCACAGAGGCACGCATACTAGCATGTTTTGTTTCAGACAAGTTTGTCATTGGAACAAAAGCACCAGATCCATCTTGAGCAATGAACCTTTCCCCCCAATGCGGCACCCTTACATCCCACCAAGACAACCATGTTTCTAGAGTAGGTATCTCACTCTCAACAGCATGTCCTGCTGTCCAAAAACGACGCAACTCGCCTTTGCAAACATCAGCTGCATTCTCACTAGGGGCATGCATCCACTTGCGGCACAAAATTTTGTGGTCCTCTTTAAAAGAGGGGCAAATACATTTGACAGTATGTCTAACCATACTCTGTTCCCAATGGAATATGCATGATCTCTCATTTTCTGGCATACATTTTTTTGCTCCTCCAAAATACACTGTCCTAACTCCAATCCAATTTGCATTTGCCTCATCTGCCATAAAACCTCTAAACTCAGGTTTTGCAAATCCTTGCTCCATCACAACTTTATTTAGCATGTTCCAAAACTCAATTTGTGCATGTTTGTTTTCAACATTGAACTCACAAGTAGCCAAAGTCAAAAGTTCACGTACAAAGGGGTCATACACATGGGCTGCCATCGTGGGCCAACCAACAACACGATGCACGTAGTCAAAGTGAACCCACATGTTTTGGAGATTTCCTCCTGGCCTCATTCGATTGACCAAGTCCACACCACTACCGGGGCCTTTAGTAGACATCTCGAAAACGTGAGGTTGTTGACCATCTCCCAACTGTCCTTGAAATAAAACACTATGCACAAATGGGTATCTGCATTTGCTTTTTAGATCAAGAACAACCTCCAACCATTTTGATGAGACACCCTTAGCTCTTTTTGCACAATCCAAGCTTCTTTGCACACGACGCTTGCTTGAAAGAGGAGTGACAGTATCAAGAAAGGTTGAAAATTCATCATCCTCAATATGACTTATTTTGCCAGAATTCAAATCCATAAGCTTGTCCATGATAATTTCTTCTATTGTACCTCGCTCCAACTGCTTTGCAGTGGTGTATGGGTCTAAAGTTTCTCGTGTAAACAATGATTCACCAATTGCTTGCTCCATAGCTCGGCTATGTCCTTCACCTACAGGGTGTTTGTGAAAACCCAAGTGGATTGCACACCTTGTAGTAGAGATTCTATTTGCAGGAATACAATAATAAATGACAGAAGCACATGGACCAACACACTCTGGCATCTGTCCACAATGTGTGCAAGAGAGTGTTCCATGCTCACTGCTCACCAATCCCTTTACTGGAGAACAAGACAACCTTCCCTTCCACTTTGTTTTATTATAAAATTTAGATCTTAAAAAGAACGAACAATCAATATTTGCACATCGTATATGACAAGAGCATCTACTAAATCGGACTATCCCTTTGAAAATGTCACTACTGTATGTAACATACTCGGTCCACATGTGATTGTCATACCTCTGCTCCATCCCAAACATTGCTGATTTTTGACATGCAGGTGGCAGTTCAAAGGCAATGTAACCATCGTATTGTTTAGGAAGCTCACTCACTTTCACAATATCTTCTACCTGATCAAGTGCAACCAACAGGTTACTTTGAAGTGGCAGGTCCCTTATCTTTTCAATCACACCCTCAATTGTAGTGCTGGAATCACCCTGAAAATTATCACTGACAAGGATTGGAGATGTTTTTGAACCTTTTATCTCTGCAGATGTTTCCAAACAGTTTAACTGGACTTTGTAGAACTGATGACATTCATGATCTAGCAAAAAAACATCCTCTCCCAAACTATTTTGAATAGCTTCCAGTTTGATTTGTGGACCTGAAAGGGTGAGTGGACGGAGTGTGAATGCATTGTCAATCATCTCAAAGTGTTGCTTCAATGTATTGACCTTAATCTCCTGCACACGGTTCTCAAATAGCAACATGAGTTTGAGGCCGAGCTTTGGACCGTAGATGGTAATATGTCGGCTAAAAAATGCACTCTTCTTAATCATTGAACTCGATAAAAGGACCATCTTAATTTTTTGCCAGATATTGGGTGGATCATGATGAAGGGACACTGGGCGGCTTAAAAAATCATTATGAAGTCACCGTATTAAATAAAACAAGTTGAGCAACATTAAATAAAACAATATTTTTTCAAAGCAAATATTGAATTAGATAATTTTCTCAAAGCAAATATTTTCTTATAGCAAATAAGTTTGTGAATGTGAGTGAAGGTCGAGCCCTTCATGATGAAGGGATATTGGGCTGCTTCAAAATTAGTTGAAGTCACCGTATTAGATAAAACAAGTTGAGCAACATTAAATAAAATAAGCGCAAATATTTTCGCAACTTGAGTGAAGGTGAGTGAAGGTCGAGCCCTGTGCTGAGGGGACCCTGCGTGTTGCACTGTTCGGACCTGAGAGGACCTTGCCTATGCGCTCAACCTGGAGCGGAAATGCCCCATTGAGGTAAACTTACTGCGAAAATCTGTTTGAAACCCCCAAAAAATTGTCCGCGGTGACGCAAATGGATTTGGGGGGGGGGGGGGGGGGGGGGGCGGTGTTGTCTTGAACACCTTGCTGGACTAGCGTAATTGCCTCCTCACAAGCGCCTGCTGAGCGTGTTTGCGCCTCCTCACAAGCATCTACCCTGCTGAGCATAATTCCCTCCTCACAAGCATCTGCTCCTGCTGAGCATGATTGCATAGGTGCTCCATGAAATAAATAGAACCTCAGAGCCCTCCAAATCCATCTGCGTCGCCGCAGGTCGATTCTGAGGCAAAATTGCTGGTCGATTCTGAGGTCACTTAACATCACTGGTTGAGGTTAAAATTGTTGTTTGTTGGTTAAAATCGCTGGTTGAGATCCTCGTCCAGAAATGCAAGGCTATCTAGCGTCAGCATCAGACAGGCTCGACTGTAGGTCTAAGCTGCTCTGGATTGGCGACGAGGGCTCTCTAGGGGATTAGCGGATCTAGCCTCTAATCATCCGTCCACCAGATCTATGGTCTGTTCGACAATGACAGTGTCATTACGATGATTGCTTTTGGGTCATTGATTCGGTCATTATCTACAGATCTCTTCTCAGTCATTGATTCAGTCTTTATCTACAGATTGGAGTCGAAGTTCTATGCTTTGGACTTCCATGCCCAGTTTACTTCCATGGTCAATTAGATAAAAAAAAGAGAGAGAAGCAATTCATCATGGTAGAGCAGTCGATCCACAAAAAACTCCAGAAAGGTCAGACTGAGAAGTCTGCACCACAAAACTTAATTGTGTGTTGTAACTGTCACAGCTAAACTGCACGACCAAGGTGTTTGTGTTGTAGTCATCCTCAAGAAGAGGGGTAAGCCAGACTAAGCAGCCTTGGCTATAGTCGTCCTCGTTCCAGAAATGCCAAGCTATCTATAGCTTCATCATTAGATAGGCTCGACTGTAGGTCTTAGCTACTAAGTTTTTTTCATCGTTTCAAAGATGCAGAAACCTAGAATTCATATGCCCGCACACAAAGTGAATTGAACCCCACACAAATAGAGTGAATTGAACCTCCTGACCTTGTTGAGACTGTCTTATGCAATTTGCACACAGTTTTTAATAGCTTTTAGCGTCTGTCGATTTTCTGTCTCTGCATGGAACGCACGGCTTGAAACCCCTCCCCATCCATCCGCGGCGCTGCGGGTCGATTTAGAGGCATTGTAGGCGCTAAGGAATTGTATAGGCTAGCAGTAATCGGTAAAAAAATTGTACAGGCTAGCAAAATTTTGAGAGAGTGGGAGAAATTTTGAGAGAGTGGGGGTATTCAATTGAGGGTTCACAACCCCTCTAAATCTATCCGTGTCGCCACGGATAGAATTTTGGGTTTTTTGATGGCCAACTTGTGCCGACTTGGCCAAATTTTGGGGATGTTTTATGCCTTATTTTATTAAATTCATGAGTTTTCAAATTAAATTATTGTCCAAAATTGCTTGTTTTAATAGCAACATAATTGCTTGTTTTAATAGAAACATTATTATTGTTTTTATTTTCTATTTTAAAAGAAGCATCTTTTATATAATTTTAGCCCCTCTTCTCGACGAGGCAACAGCAGAAGGGGAAAACGTGGTGGAAGATCATCAGTTACAATTGAATGTAGTGATCAAGTCAGCTCAGTTTCAACCTCTCAAATATTGAAAATTTGGGGACCTAAGAAGACGAAGGGGTAAGTCAAGAAATAGGGATTGGTTCAGTTCATGAGGTTGACAATGTTTACGGCCCTGAGGAAGCATCCATGCAAATTGTTCCTTATATGGTTCGACCTGAGGTAGCAACTTCAAATGTTCTTGGGGATGAAAGCAAATTGTATATGCACAGCGGAGAAGATATTTTGCAAAGGACAAGGTTATTTAGTTTTTTTGAGTGTCCAGCCGTTCCTCTTTGTTGATTGATTCCATATGCACATGTTCGTGGATTAAGGGATGACGTTTCTGGTTTGAAGGCCGCATTTTTAAAAGAAGGATACATGCAAGAAAAGGGTGCTTTTATTGTATCCCTTTGGACTTGTCAAAGAGAACAAACCCTAGTGACAGGTATGATCATGTTTTTATTCGAGATTACATTCTTAATGGTACTCTTTTGCAATTGGGTTCCTTGTGTTTTAGATGATATTTGTGAACGTTGGGACCCAATTTGACTTGAAATAAACAATGAGTTTGAGGATGACTTGGTAGCAAAGCCACACTTGCAAGCTTTGTCAAACAAGATGTTTTATGTTTGGGAGGGCAACCACCGAACAGTTGCATGGCAAGCGGCAATTAAGGAGAATTTCAGTATGGTGAAAGAAAAGCATTGTCGTGTGCTATGCACAATTATTGATCCGACAAAAGTTTCTGAAATAGCATTGCTTACAAGTCTTCAAAGGATGAACTTGTAAGTGTATTTTTCTACTACTCATGGATTTTTTGAAGCATTGTAATGTTGTGATTAATAATTTGCATGTTTTTTAATTTAGCATGAATACACATGCATTGGTCGAAACTCATTTGAGAGATGAAATGGTCAATTGTTCAAATATTTGTGCGGCCAATCATGATGACTATTTTCGAGCTTTGCCAGAGAAAGATCAACAAATAATTGCATTTGTGAGAAAGAAGTATTCCAAGGGAGCCGAGCCTTGGTTTCCTTTAACGAGGCGATATCTCGGGAAGCTGTTGTATGATGTAAATATTCTTTGATTTTTGCCTAAACTTTAGATCTTTCTTTGGAGAAAAATTGCTTGATTAATGAGTGTTTGTTGTTGTTTAATACAAAGGTGCAAATGTCTAAGGAGTTTCATTTTCGCATTGAGCAATCAAAGTTGAGACTACCTGAAGATGATCTCAAGAAAGAGGAGGAGAAAATTAGGAATGATCTTACTTGAAAATATGGAGATCGGATTGGGAAGGTGAATTTTAATCGAGATCTTTTTTTTGTGAGCTTTTCTTATCTTTGTTGTCAGTGTAATTAGACGTTGTTTGTCCTAGATTTTAAATATTGTGGATCCCCGTCTTGGAAAAGAGTGGTTAGATCGCATTTGGGCCCTCAAATGGGGCCAGATAGTTGGGCTACTCTTGAAAAGCTCAATCTCATTGCTTTGCATGATGCTTCCAAAGAGAATAAAGTTTTATGGGCTAGTCTATTGGAAGCGGATAAAATTACTCGAGGGGCTTATGGTTTGAAACAAGGAGATCACATGTTTCGCGTGTAAGTCTCTCAATTATATATGTGTGTATAAGCTAATATATTTTCATTCAGTGATGCATGATTTTTTTTCATATAGTTGGCTTCGTCATGAGGGCTTGCTTCACAGAATTCTAGATAGAGCCACTCGATTGCTAGTTGATTATGTCGATGTGCCAGGAGGTGTCGTTGTGCCCCTTGATTGCACAATTGACATGTATTTTGTGGATGTGAAGTTGGAAGCAAGAGTACACCTCTTTCCCTTGGATATTTCTCTTGAATCAAAGACAAAGGAAGTTGAAATTCAATCTTTGAAAAGGGTTGATTCTTTGCAGATGGCAGCTCAACGTTTGATCTATAGGTGTATATCGTAATTTCTTTGTTTTTATTCTCTTTGATTAGATTATATGTTTTCTTAATCGTTTATATTTTTTCATAGATACCTCTCTCATTTGAAATATCAAGGTCACATTGCCGCCATCCCTATTATGGTAAAACAATGGGCGGCTGTTGCTAGTGGAGAAGGATGCATGTGGCCTCCCTCTATGCATCAGCTCCCAAGGTCGGAGTTGGATCATTGTCCTTGGTGGGTGGACATGGTGTATGGAAATGTCCTGACGTGAGAGAGAGAGAGATGCATGATGCACAAAAGAAGGAATCAAGGTCCAATAATCCTTCGCTTGTGCATCAAGCCCAAGAACAAATACCATGGCTATGATTTAAAATTTCAATCCTTTTTATATAATTGAATGGTGCTATGTGTTATGATTAGTTTTGTCATGTCTTGTTTTAAGAGATGCGCGCTCTACAGGCACAGAAGAGAATTTTGCTAATGAGGCTACGATGAAGGACACTTTGCCATTACATGGTTGTCTTTCTTTTTACTTTAAATCTTTTTTTTAATGCTTTATCTAATGATGTAAGACTTAATTCACATTATGAATATTTGTTTGACATTAATTTTTGTGGGTGTTGATGTAGGGAGAGGTGGCACCAAGAGATTAAAGAAAGTGTTTTCTTATGTGTATGCTACGGAGATTCCTTTTGGTTCTTTGGCTTCTTCGGGAGATGGAAGATGTATGGAAGTGGTTGGGGATTACATAGCTATTGCAGGTGATTTTCAAGCAGGTATACGTAACCCTGTATGGGTACCTATTCATGAACACATGCTCAAGGCACGTGCATCGGATATGCTATATACTAGATGTGGACGTACTGTGGCATGGGCTGCGGATTTCATTTTCTTAGACTTGCCTTTTGGAGGTTTGCATCATCCATCGAACACACGACCACCATGGGATTTTTGTAGTGAGGAGCATGTTCGTAGTGGTGTCCATTTGGCTCATAACACACTTGCAGATTCGGGATGGTTACTTGTTATGGCTTCAGGTGCATGTATGATTTTGCTTTTAATAGTTTGTTGTTTAATTTTATTATTTTTCTAAGAATTATATTCATTTTTTAAATTGATTATATTGATTTTATATTATAGCTTATAAAATTTAGTTTGTTTGCTTTAGGAGATACTCTCCGATGGGTTGAGAAGTTATGTGGAGGAGTTGATATGCATGTGCATCGTCGCATTATTATTATGCACCACGATTCATATGGTTACATAGAGAGCTATGGAGAGAGAGTTGAGGTAATATTTTTTAAAACTTCCTTGAGACGATATGTGGTGAGATTTCACTATATGACACTCTAATTTTTATGTACATGTAGTGCGAAACTTCTACACTATTTTTGGTTCATAGGAGGGGTGTCCATCCACCATGTTTTATTATGGAGAGCACACCAATGTTTCACTTATTGGGCATGAAACCAACAGACTCACTAATGAAGCATTACCTCCCTGATGATTCTCGAGCTTTATCTTTGTCGGGAGAGCCATGGCATGGTGCATTCCAGAGGATCCATGGGCTATTGGCATGTTTTGTGGAGATGTTGTGTAAGCCAAAGGGTATATGTTTGGAATTTTGGGTGTGGGACCGCTCCTATTCTTGCTGCTTGTTTGGTTATAGGACGTGCTTGTGCTTCTATTGATAGTGATGAGGATCTGATTGCATCATATGTGCGGCCTTTGCTTCACTCAAAAAAGCGAGACAAAGAGGAGGCTTCTACCTCCAAAGATGTGGATGATGAGGGGGACAGATTTTTAGGTGGTAATCCATTTGATGATTTGTAAGGCTTCCACCCTCTAGTAGGACATCATTTATGGTTTTGACATATTCTTTTTGTTTTTGAGACTTTGATGGCTATGTATTTGGATTTGATTTGCATATCAATTGTGTATGGTGTAGTTTTGCAGCTAAATTGGTAATTATTATTGTTTCTTGTTTTATGTTAGTGTATTGCCAGTGTACATTGAGGCGGTTGTTGAAAGGATGGCATCAGACAAGCAATACGATTATGTCTTTCTAGATGAACAACAACGATACAATGTCTTTGTGGATGATGAGTGCGACTCATCTTAGTTTTCATGATTACCATACGTACACTTATAGTAGCAACTTTTTGAGATGATGGATTTTTTGTATTCAAAATGTTCAAAGTGAAGAGGTGTAATGTTTAAGATGTGGTGAAACTCTAAGGTGTTACTACTCTATTATTGCAGATTGATTCTTTTGTTGTTTTGAAGAGTTTGATTTTGTTACTTAAGTGGTAAGATTATGGCTCTCCAATTGGACGATAACTAGCACTTACCTTAGTTTCCATGAGTACCAAATCTATACTTGTAGTGGATATTTATAGTAGCTACTTGTTGTGATTATGGATTTTTTGTATTAACAATGTGCAAAACGAAGAGATGTAATGTTTAAAATGTGGTTTCATCTCTAAGGTTTTACTATTATATTATGTAAAAGTGGTCTCTTTTCTCCTTTTGCTATTTTGAATAGTTTGATTTGGCTACACAAGTAACATACATCTCACATATAAAATATAGTTATCATTTTTTCATTGAAAAGAATCATTTAAACATTGTATTAGAGCACATTACTTATATATATGCATATGTCTACAAATAAATACGAATATATACACAAATATTAATTTAAACGTAAAAAAGTACATATGAAGTTATTTTTTGAATCGATTTGCCCGATGTTTAATTCGCTTGGATAAGTTCGCTCGATGATTGGTAAGACTCATTTGTATCTGGTAAATAAACCATGCAATACCGGGAAAATTGTACGCAGGTTTATTATATTGCTAGAGTCTGATTTCATAGTGGTGGTCAAAAAGGGTAAAATTCATCTACGGGCGGATCATCTTTCAAGGATACACAACAGAGAAGCTCCTGAAGGAGTAGATGATGACATACCAGATGCTTATTTTTTCAATATTGAAATGATACCCAAATGGTCTCAGAAAATTGTTAGCATTCTTTCCTTTGAAGGTAGGTTTGATAACACAAAAGACAGATCCAAACAACAAACAATTCGACAAACAAAAAACTTCCAGTTGATTGCAGGACGGCTGTATCATCTAGGATCGGACCAGATTCTACGATTATGTATAAATCTGGAGGAATTTGAGTGTTATCTTGAAGAATCCCATGTCCAAGATTGTGCATTTCATTGTTCAACAGTGAAAACACACCAGAGACTGAAACAATTAGGGATTTTTTGGCCAACTATGTACGCGAACACACATGCTTATATTAATGATTGTACTATATGTAGTGCCAAACGAGCAGTGGATCACGCGACATTGTTTGAGGTAAACATTGCACCTACATGGAGTGAATATATCATTGATTTCTTAACCACAAGGACGTTTCCTGAAAACATAACAAGAGCACGGAAAAGGGCTATAGAGCTGGAGGCTCGTGACGTTCAGTTAATTAGGAACCAACTCTATAAGCAAGGAAAGGACAATCAACTTAGAATCTGTGTAAGTGAAAGTGAATACCTGCTTATTCTAGAACACGCACATGGAGGCATAATTGGAGGCCATTTTTCAGGTGATAAGACGACAAAAATTGTCTTAACCGTAGGAATATGGTGGCCTACATTGCATATGGATGTTGAAGAGTTTGTAAAGCATTGTGACGCTTATCAGCGCACCAAGGTGCCGATAAGAAGAGATGAGATGCCACTACGGCCAATGATGGGAGCAAGGGCATTTGCAAAATGGGGCATTGATTTTGTGGGACCTATTTGACCCCCTGCATATCGCACCCATACCCAATATATCGTTGTGGCTATGGACTATCTCACAAAATGGGCGGAAGCCAAGGAAACACAAAAAGCAGATGCACGGACCACTGCACAATTTTTGTATGAGAATGTTTTTGTACGATAGGGTTTACCAATAGAAATTGTCAGTGATCGAGGAACTCATTTTCTTAATGAAGTCATTGAATATTTGCTAGAGGAATTCATGGTCATACATAGAAAATCTGCTCCATATCATCCACAGGCAAATGGACAAGCTGAGGCCACAAATAAAACACTATGCACGGTTCTCACTAAAATTGTATCAGAGTCAAGAAAAGATTGGGATCCGCAGCTACACTCAACACTATGGGCATACGGGGTAGCTTACAAAACATCGATCGGAACGATACCATACAACATGGTGTTTGGCCTAAATGCTATATTACCCATAGAGTTTTTAATCCCAACTCTACGAGTAGAGAAACGCTTAGAATGGACAGGGCATGAGCTCTCTTCAAGAATAGATGATCTTGAAAAGCTAGACGAACTTCTCTTGAGAGTTGTAGCTTCAATCTATGCTAAAAAGAGAAGACAAAAGGAGTTTTTTGGCAAGCATGTCCGCACGAAAGAGTTCAAACAGGTGATTATGTACTTGAATATACCTTGAAGCAACATGCCAAGAAACTTAAAAAGAGTGGGATGGGACTCTTTGTGATTAGTGATCTATCACAAAGCAGAGCTGTCAAGCTTGCTACATTAGCAGGTGAAGAAATGCCAAATTGGATTAGTGGGTGTTGATTGAAGAAATATCATTTACCACTAACACACGATATGCTTCAAAAAATCCATCAAGAGAAACAACGAATGAAGGAGAAACAGAGGGTATGAGAAGAAGCTCAAGCAGAAGCAAAAGAACGCATTGCAAAAAGAAGGCTTCTACGACAACAACAACAATGTGGATCACCATTACGAATCAATGCCATTCGACTAACGAATTTTGATGAAGACGTAGTGGAGCCAATAATTGCAGTCAAAGTGGGTAGCAATCAAGTTGAATCGATGGCATTTCTTGATTCGAGAGCTCAAGCAAATCTGATTTCTTAGATTATACTAACATCTCAGGCACATAGGTCAACTTCATCCTACTCCACAAGTGCTGGAAAGTAGTACATCACATTCACTGAAAACATGGGGCTGGACTATATTGCATGTACAAGTACATCAATATATTTACCCACACAAGTTTTATGTGGTCGAGGATGAAAGCACACAACACCCCATGTTGTTGGGACAACCTTGGCAAAAAGAGTACAATGTGCAAATAGATTGGAATGCGAATGCAGTCAAAATTCAGCATGCACAAGAACAATAGGTGGTAGGCTTTGCCCAGCAACCCCGAAATAATCAGCTGTCTGTCAGCAAGGCAATCACTGGATAAAGAGCCAAAAGGAAGGGTGCCACTAAAGAACAAACAGGTAACATTGTTCACTACAAGTATACGAAGTCACCAGCTGTAGTGAAAACATCAAGGTTACCAACACACGAAAAACAAGTATGGGTGCGGAAGGATAGATGTGACATGGCAGACAAAAACCTCAATACAACAGAGGAATTCAACCAAAGCAGATAGTTCCACCAAGAACAAAGGGAATAAAACATATATGGATCCCAAAGAAAATTCTCAACAACAACTCAAATACCGCTTGCATCTCGAGCCTGAAACCGAAGCAAAAGGAACTCCCTTCAGTACAAGCAACATCGGAAGGCAGACAAATGCATATGAAACCGGCAAACCAATTTATGTGGGTGCCAATCAACAACAAAACAGTGGAAACCAAGGAAGTAGCAAGAAACCTACAAAGACTGGCAAATCAAAGCTACAAATGAAAAGCAAAAGAGATAAGATCCACGGCCATTCCGGCCAAGCCAATTCTCTCCAAAGAGCCCACTATGGCCATATCATCAGTAGTGGCAAAGCAAGCGACTTTTGCAAGAAAAACAATCAAACAAAGAGCATTAGAGTTACAGATTTTACTTGAAAAGAATATAGGAAACCTCGACGACGAATGCCAATAAGCATCTTGCTTCTACCCTTCTCTTGCACAGCATTAATTTTTCCATGCATTGAACGAGTATGCATTATATAGGGACACATTACAAGGCCCAGCATTAGCACAATTTTTTCAACCCATGCATGTCACATACTCCGAGGAGATACCTTGTCGTCCGGGAGGACTCCACCTAGGAGGGGGGGAGGCATTCTCAAATGCGGATCCAATGGCAGAAAGAGCAAAAAAGGGCATGTTTTTCGACTATTTTTAAGGGTTGTTGTTTGATTGTGAAATTTTCTGGACTAACCCAAGTACATATGCCCTTATAAAACATGAATCTATAGGTATATAGGGCCAAACGTCAAATCAAGCCTCTAGGAGTGTATATATAAGTAAAAATATCCATTTTTCGAGCAAAATATTGGTAAAACGGAGAAATCTGGCCATAAAAATTGCATGTGAGTGTATGTAATGTTTTGCGGTGATGTTTTTGATTTATTATGATTTTTGGGGATTTTCTGGGTTTGATTTTCTATTTTCCTTTTAATTTTGATAATTTTTGGCAGAGAAACTTCAAAAATACAAAAAGCAGGTGAAAAACGTTCGTAATGAAAAACAAAAAATATGGGGATGATCAGTGACTATAGGACAACCTATGGTACAGTGCGGGTGCAATTATGAGACTGGAGCGGAAAGCGTGTTTTGGTCAGATTTTGACCAAAATGCCTAATTTCTAGTAAACTGGGAAAATGAAGTCCAAATCAAGAAATTTTTGAGCCTAAACCGCATCTCGCAAGAAGTTGGGAGCACATGTCAAATTTCATGAAAAGTGGTTCGGGGACCCCTATCATAAGAATTTTTCACTTCATTTTAAGCTCATTTCCACTATTGACCTTTGAGAGAGAGCTCCTGCCACCTAGAGCGAACGTAACTTCCAACAGCTTCTACGATGCGCATGACTACCTGATGGGCTTCAGACATGAGAGGTAGGCTAACCACCTTGAGATTTTCGCGCATGTTTGTCGTTTTGTCACGAAAACTAGCGTACGGTTCACACAGAAAGCGGGCAGTAGAGACCTACAAATAGAAGTGGCTACCTAACGGCTAACCCAAAAGCAACGAGACTTCATCGGCAGCTTACCCTAGCATAGGAGACCAGTCTTAGATGCCCAAAGGCAGTAGAAAACCATCCGAAAAAACCCTAATTCCTAAAGCCCCGCAAGAGGCCACCAAATGGGAAATCGGCGAAGAGGCGCCCAAATGCTACCAAAATTCATGGGTAGGAGCATCTTGACATGCTTGACAAGTCTATGTAGCCCACATGATCAAAAGGTGACCCGAAGTGGCACTAAACTTCAAAAATGGCATCAGACACACAAAGTGTCAAATCGCTCTCGCGGCCAAACCGCATGTACGTTTGCCACCAAACTTCACGAGCGGCTTTCCTAGACCATCAACAACCAAGTCCTATGGTGGTAGACCACCACAAGTCATTGAAGACATGAAAATGCAACCACGGGTGCTTCTAGAGCGACAAATTGCCAAATGGAGCTCCGGTGAAGCCAAAGTCGACAAAAACCATACGCTAAGGATCCCCAAGGGATCGGGAAACTATGGAGACCAACATCAAGAAATTTCATTGCCGAAAAGCACTCCAAAAGTCAAAAAATGGCTCGAAGGCTCTGAAATCCACACAGGGAGTTTTTTTCTATCCATTTGACTTTTTTGTTGAAATTACGCTTAAAAGGGACTCAAGGGGACTAAGGGCAGGCACTAGTAGCAGTTCCCATAAAAAATTCATCAGGAGACATCCTACGCGTAGGATATCTCAAGGCCATGTCTCAAGGCCATTTCTAGGCACCAAATTTAACAACTCTCATCACACACATTTTCTGAATAGCCTTTAAATGCTAGCCATCAAGTTTCATCACATTTGGACCAAAATTGACCTTATATGCATGAAAAAATGCAAAGTCAGGGCATAGAGGCAATAATGGGCCATAGACCTACCAAAACTTGTCCAAATCACATGAAACTTGCACAATACAGTCATGAGCATATAGCCAACCAATCTGTGTGGTCACCCGCAAAAAATGATGAAGTAGACATCCTACGCGTAGGATGTCTATTTGACATTTTTGGCCTACAGAGGGTGTTTTACCATTCCAGATCCTTTCATATCATCTTCAAGAGCTCATATATCAAGTTTGAAGCCATTCTAATCATTTTTGACCCCAACACCTCCAAGATTTACTCTTTGAGCCCAAATACACTACACATGGTCTTACCAACACCAAATCTTGTCCAAATCAAAATCCAAGAGCATGGCCATGTTCCACAGGTCAAGAGCTACCCATAGAACAAATCTCAAGCTATTTTGATGAAAAAGACATCCTACGCGTAGGATGTCTCCAGCTCATTTTGACCCTCTGTGCAAAAAATGACATCATGGGAGCCATTACCATGGTGCAAGGAGCCCATATATCAATTTTCAACCCATTTGGATATCATTTGCCACCTGTTGTGGACATTCTACCCAATTTGTGAGCATAAAGCGTGAATCTGCCCAAAAATCCACTTTTTGATGCCCAAATCCAATTCCACTCACATAGCCATGTTGCACAAGGCAAGGGCCACCAGCCTGCCAAGTATCACCAAAATCTGATGAAAAAGACATCCTACTCGTAGGATGAATTTTTGCGAGAATTGGACTGTGAGCACATGCAAGGTTTCCCAAGTTCCTTTTAAGTTTTATTTTCAATTTTCAAGTCATTTGGATAGTTAAAACTCAGTTTCTCAGCTGATATGGAAAAAACGCTAACTTCGAACTACTGAGTGCAACAGGATCTATGGCAGCCGCAAAGTCATCGGCAAAGAAGAAGAGGATGACCATAAAAGATTATTTGGAAGAAGTAGAGCCGTTCGTCATACCGAAAGGAACTCTAAAGCCAACCAGCACGTGGATCCAAGAAGACTTGCTAGAGTCAAATGATCTGAAGATCTCATGATCAACTTGAAAAAGAGCACTAGCAGTGTCTGTAATTGTGGACTGTGGTTTACATGTCAACTCATCATGAGTAGTCAAGGAGAGCTGGTGCAAGACAAGAAACAAAGAGTGGAGGAGGGCGCATTGGGGGCCCAAGATTATTGATCGTAAAGGTAGCCAAGAGAATAGGCACTTGCAGCCTACATAGACACAAGCAACGGACTAGTTGCATGCTTGTGCAATTAGTCTCCGCTCCCAACTGTCCCTCTCCCTCTCCCCCCCCCCCCCCCCCCCCCCCCCCCCCCCCCCCCCCCCCCTCTCTCTCTCTCTCTCTCTCTCTCTCTCTCTCTCTCTCTCTCTCTCTCGCTCTCCACATCAAAGACCACTGCATTTTAAAATTTAGTGGGTTTGGATGATTGCATTTTAAGTCACTCAAACTCACTAAATACCGTGTTTAAAATGTAGTGGGTTTGGATGATTTCATTTTAAGTCACTCAAACTCACTAAATACTGCACTTTAAAATGTAGTGGGTTTGGATCATTGCATTTTATGTCACTCAAATTCACTAAATGTTGCGTCTTAAAATATAGTGGGTTTGGATGATTGCATTTTAAGTCACTTAAACTCACTAAATTTTAAAACGTAGTGGTCTTTGATGGGGGGGGGGGGGGAGAGAGAGAGAGAGAGAGAGAGAGAGAGAGAGAGAGAGAGAGAGAGAGAGAGAGAGAGAGAGAGAGAGAGAGGCCATGGATTGTACCAAGCATAATGCTCCAAAATCTATAGGAGGATAGGCGTCTAGGAAGCATCTTTCAACGAAGGATACTTGCAAGTCAACTTCCACTATTGGAGGAGTCAAGAAGACTCATAGATATAGGCTAGGAACTATTGGCATGAGAGAAACCCAAAAGTAGAAAAAAAAGCCTCATAGATATAGTCAAGAAACCTCATAGATATAGGCCAGGAACTATTTCCCTAAGAGAAACCCAGAAGTATCGAAAGAGTATTGAACTCTTGATCCACAAGCTTCCTTTCCAAAGGCTTGCACAAGAAATTGCTGAGGATTTCAAGGCTGACTTGCATTTCCAAATCCATGTTGCCCTTGCTCTTCATCAAGAAGCAATAGAGGTCTATCTAGCAGGGTTGTTTGAAGATATAATGTATATGTGATTCATGCAGAGAGAGTTATGATTATTCCAAAAGACATTCAGCTTATAACACATGTCTATGGTGAATGTGGATAGAAGTGAAAGTTATTGAGATGCCTTGTGTAGGTAGGTCTTCTAATATGGACATATTGTTACTCAAGATAGTTTTGGAGTACCCACTCATTGATATGAGTTGGTGGATCCTTTCCTTTTGATGTCAAGGTTGCAATGTGTTTTTAGGCCTCTTAAAATCCATGGTCTATGTACTTATATCCTTAGATTGGTAATTTCACTCATGTTCTTTTAACATATCTCTAATTTATGTAAAGTTTGAGAGAGAGAGAGAGAGAGAGAGAGAGAGAGAGAGAGAGAGAGAGAGAGAGAGAGAGAGAGAGAGAGAGATTGATTATCATCCATGGAGGATAGATATGACATATGGGACCAAAAACAAAGCATAAGGTCACTCCAAGTATGTGAGGATGTTTGATACATATTAGTTAAGGACCAAGGGTCCATCAAAACCATGGAAGAAAAGAACAAAAACCCTAAAAAAACCCTAAGGGGGCTCATGCGAGGAGAAAGCTGGTTCGGGAGTTTGAAATTCTTGGATGATGGCTTTTTTGCCTCGATAGATTGCCCATTTACCTTGCTTGCGGGCTTCGTGCATCCTTTTGAGTTTGCTTGCTTTCATATGGATTTGCATCGTGGTTAATTCTTTGGCAATCCAAAGCTTTGTTCCTTTTAAGCATAGGGATTGACGTAGAAACTTGAAAGTGAAGCTGCAGTGCTTGGGTGGAAAGGGCCTATGTGTGTCGTTGATCCAACAAACAGTTTTGGGCTTGATCTGAACTTGTTGAAGAATGTCATTAAGTTTGGTGATGGATTCTTCAAGGTTTTCTTTGTTAGTGCACCATGGTGGGTGTGGAGCCCCCCAATCTGGACCTTGAGGCCAAGAGATTCTTGTAGTTGGCACTCTTGTAGGGTCGCTTGTATCTTGGTGTCAATTTCTTCATGGGCTGCCGTGTGAGATTTTTTCTGGACTTCTATGGCGTTCTCGACGAGGGAGGATTTGACTTCATGTGCTTGTGTTGGCTCTCTACTCCTTTCCGTTCCTCAAGTTTATGCAAGCATTCCTTCAGTTTTTGTTCTTCTCGATGAGCTCTTGAACCTTAGTCTCCAAATCTATAATCCTTGCTTCTTGTCGAGCGGCGGAGTCCTTAATTGGCATAGCTGCCACTATTAGAAAACTCTTGCTTGTGCCAGAGATTGGGGTACCAAAAGACATGTTCGACTGCCTCTGTGTGAACCTTGTCTAAAATACCTAAGGCTTAGAGAGACCCCAGCTTTAATCTATCGAAGTGCTTCTTGAGGAGCCTCTGACAAAGATTAACGGGCTAACTTCTGATGAAGATTAACGGTGCCAAACCGTATGTAGATTGAGATTGCCTGTGTATGGAGAACACAACCTGTTGAATGCGTGTGCATGTACTCAGCTGACTTATGAGAAGGGTTGTAGGGTGCATCTCATGTGTTGACAACTCCCCACAGGCTGCCCATCGCCTGGGGGAGACTGTGAACAATAGGGTTTACGCGCCTCTGAGAAAGAGAGAGAGAGAGAGAGAGAGAGAGAGAGAGAGAGAGAGAGAGAGAGAGAGAGAGAGAGAGAGAGAGAGAGAGAGAGAGAGAGAGAGAGAGAGAGAGAGAGTTGGTTGCATGTAGGATAGGAACTAGCCACATTCAAGCATGAGATGATGGTAGAGTAGCTCAAAACCTTTTCCACTTTCCTTTCATTCAAGCTGATGTTCCAATAGTCCAATATTATGAAATTTTAAATAGGTGAGGAACTTGTAGGTACCAAATTGGTTGATTGGTGGGCTTGCATATTGTTTCTCTCAGTTTGGGTTCAAAGGAGATTACACCACAATCAATCCAAACCCCAATGCAATGTATTGTTTATTTAGCCAATGTGAATGGTGTATAAGGATACATTAGTTTCTAGGAAAAAGTAAGTAAATGGACTTCAAGATTTCCAAGTTTTTTTTTGCCTATTTTTCATGATCTTGAAGATATTTATTTCATGTTTTTTATTGAACGAGAGTTCATATCAAGACTCGTAGGATAGGAAGAGGTCACATTCAAGCATGAGATGATGGTAGAGTAGCTCAAAGATTTTTCCACTTTCCTTTCATTTAGGATGATGTTCCCAGAGTACAATATTATGAAAGTGTAGATAGGTAAGGAACTTGTACGTGTACCAAATTGGTTAATGAGACTTGGGGGTCAAAAATGGCACTCACAAGTGGATATGAAGTTTTTGTCTCCAAGGCCAAAATGTTTTTTGTCTCATTGGTGGGCTTGCATATTGTTCTTCTAAGTTTGGGTTGAAAGGAGATTATGCCACAATAAGTCCACATCCCAATGCAATGTATTGTTAACTTAGCCAATGTGAATGGTGTATAAGGATACATTAGTTTCTATGAAAAAGTAATTAAATGGACTTCAAAATTTTCAAGTGATTTTTGCCTATTTTCCATGAGCTTGAAGATATTTATTTCATTTTTTTCATTGAATGAGAGTCCATATCAAGACTTGTAATATCTTTCCAAACATTGATCAATATGGAAGGATATGAGTGGTTTGTTGTGAATTTTTATCTTGCTTGCATAGCCATCCCTTATTTGCTCTCAAGGAGCTAAATAACAAGTGCAACATTTCTCTCCCCCTTGACATTGTGTGTCCTTGCAAAAAAGAAAACTTTACCAGTGTGTTTGTTACCCTAAAACAAAGGAGAGGCTCCCTATACTTGTATTGGATGCTATCAAAAGCACATTGAGCTGAAATAGTATCAAAACAAAGTAGAGGGAGAGACATTGAGAGTGGAAAAAACCACAAGACAAATCAGTAGCAAGTATAATTTTAGTATCTAAGCTTGTGGGACCTTAAATTCAAGATAACATCAATAGCACTAAAACACAAGTTTAAATGACATCTCTACTTATGCTTTTTCTCTTGGTCGATCACACTCTTTTCCTTATGAATTTGGTCTAAATGGAGGTATCATACAAGTAGCTAAAATTATTTATATATTGACATTTTTCTTCCATTGTACTTCACATGTTTTGGTTGCATGTTTGTTTGTTTGTTTGTTTGTGTGTGTGTGCGCGCGCGCATGAGAGAGAGAGAGAGAGAGAGAGAGAGAGAGAGAGAGAGAGAGAGAGAGAGAGAGAGAGAGAGAGAGAGAGAGAGAGAGAGAGGTGACTAGAAGGAAGGCTCAATGCTTCTAAACTATTCTTACAATGAATAAGAAGATTCTTGAATCAAGCTTCTTTGATGTGGCCTATGGGACTACAAAGACTATTAAGCTTCTTTAATGTGGCCTATGGGACTATTAAGTAGGTTGATGAGATTCATATCATCGTACTAGATATGTGGCCTCTAAGACACTAGCGACTTCAAGGAAATATAAACAATGTGCAATATTTGTGTGTGCTATAATAATCTCATCTATTTTTGTGCAATGAAAAAGTAAAAGTTAAATTTATCTTAAAAATAAAGAGGTGCTTGCTCGATTTTTGTGCTCCTTTTCTTCCCTCGCTCAAATTCCTTTGTTTGCAATTTGGTAATCCCCCTAGTGGGCTATGCCACAAATCAATACTCAGAAACTTGTCTGTACTAATTAAAACTTCTTTTCCACATGACATGTACATAGAATACTCTTGATTAACAACAAGATTTTCTTTGCAAATCATAAACAATTGTGTAACAGGAATCCTTCATGATTTATTCCCAAAAACACTTGTACAACATGAATCATCAAGATATCCTACAAATATCAAACTCTAAGCCAATTTTGGGCATGTATAACTTTCCTAAGCATAAATTTTGTGCTATTCTACAAGCCCGATATTATGTCGCCAACACCCATAATTTCAAGCACATGAGAATCTCTGGGCTTCACAATTGATGTCTTGACTACTTGCATGAGAGGTAAACAACTCTCTCTACAATGTGACATGGAAGCTAGTACTAGAATGGATGACCCAATTATGTGGGAAAGTGACATCCTGTACAACAAGGGCATCTATTGCCACATTAAAAGTGAAAACCAATACATCATTTGAGGAGTCACATGGTTTAGAAATAATGGGAGCTGTAGGAGACTCAATAACATTGGCCCCACCAATCTTTCCCTTTCCTTTTGCATCACTATCAAACCTCTTCTCATCTTGAAATTTTTTCTTGTCTTCCTACCATGATCTATAATCCCTATTCATGTGCCCTTTGTTATGGCAATAGTAGCACCTGACATTGCATATGGAACCATGAGAATTCTTGTGATCTTTAGACTTGGCACAATTCTAAGTGAAACCTTGTCGCTTCTTTGGTATAGGAATATATGCCTCACTACTCTTGGTAGGCTCAATAGACTTCCTATTAATCTCTTTAGTGATCACACTACCAAATCCCATGAGGAAGAAAGAGAGCGTAACAAGAAGATAGAATGGACATCTTCATCAAAATTGACTCCTCATGTTGTCAATCGACTCAAGATAACATGAAATCATTTTTGGGAAATATATTGACTATGAAAGATGCAGAAAAATAGTGGATCTAGATTTAGCATCAAGTAATATCCATTAGGCATCAATATAATATCACCCTCTTGGTGGTCAAACAATGGTTCCAATTGACTTTTTTGGATCAAAACACCTAAATCTACTCTTTTCATATAGAAACGTTCTTGCCATCAAACTCTTGGGTGCTGTAAAAATCCTTCAACTAAACACCCAGAAGACTACCAACATGGCATCAAAAGCACCTAGTTCTCTCTATACATGTCCTATGGAAAGGCCTTGTCAATGGGGTACTCTAGAAAACCTCTATAGCTAGAAGGATCTAAAACTATTTGAGAATTCCGTAACTCACTAAAACCTCACCATGACTTGCCAAAGGCTCAACAAACAATGTGGACTATAGTCAAGCTCAACAATGACTATCTTATAGACCAAGTCCCAAAAATGGTCGAGACTACTTGAAATGCCAAGAAATGGCTCCAAAAATGTGGCTACAAAGGCAATATCACAAAACAATGTACATTAAATGGGTAGTCATGGTTATATATACTAGGAACTGCAAAAAATGGTGCTTAAGAATTCAAGAAATATATCAGAATTCTTGTGGGTCACTCTCAAAAGAGCACACAATAGTCAACAATACACAACATACACATGGTACACACATAAATCTTATAAAAGATTATAAACTGAACAAAAACACTACCAAAGTATACAATTGCAACAATACCTTTGAAAATAGCGTCCGTGTAGCCAACTAGGCTATGCACAAGAATCTAGAGTCTCAAGTCTCTTTGAAAGATGTCCACATATGTCATACATAGATTAAAAATGCATATGGCTATTGTAAAATTCTCTATAAAAACTAGAGAGATATGCAACACCCATAATAATATGGAGTGCATAAATGGAACAAAAATATGATGCCCCCCCCTGCTAGAGATATGATCTGTGAAACCTATGATGAAACTCCTCTTGTAAAGGCCATGCCAAAAACCTGTTTCAAAATTTGTGTTGTAGCTAAAAACCTGAGTTGATGTCAAAATCATATGTCTATGCCAAAAATCCTATCTCCAAAATCCTTTGTGTATGTCAAATCTCCAATCCCCAACAACCACTCTCTCCAAGCTATGTCAAAGCTTGAAATCAGGACTCTTGAAGTTTAATGATGCCAATTTTTGAGCCTTGCAGACTATGTGTGCTTCATTTACACATACTCTTGCTCTCTCTTGAGTGCCCATGGCTACCTTAACAATTTTTCTAGGCCACTGAGTGCACACGAGAGGGAAGTTTTAGGAGAGAGTGTGAGGTCAAGGTCTACCTCTTCTCTCTTTCTCTCAATGATGTGAAATCTTCAAGGCTATGCTGCTTTCCTTCTCTTTGCTAGCATTGGATTTTTCCAATTCTTCCATGTTTGCCTGCTTGCACTGATTTCCTTGAGTTATTGTTTTCCCCATGTCCTACTTGCTTATGTTAAAAAAATTAACAGTCTCCTTTGCCTATTATCATTGTTGTGAAACTTGATAAACAATGCTTTATAAAAGATTTTTGGAAGACCACAGAGCTCACAATTAATATGTGAGCCCAAAAATGGCAAGAAAAAAGATTTTCTTTGTCATAGGTGCAAGCCTTGACTTGCTATGAAGGCCTTGTACATGCAAAGGTGATGAAGCTTCTCCCCCACGTTAATGAGTATGTGAGTGTGGATTTTCAATGGAGCAATACATTGAGAGGAAGAAGAGTATAGAGGATTGGGTGGAGTCAAAGTGTTGAAATACATAGACCCGTTATTCTCTTATCATAATATGAATAAGGTTAGTTGTAAGTATGGGTGTGTGTTTTTGCGACCAACCATATTGGTTGTTACCCCCACACTATTTTGATGTGTGCAAAAATAGAAAACTCAAGCACAATTTATTCAACATGGCTTGTGTGGGTGTGTTCCCTAAAGAGTCCTATGTAGTCATGCTCTCATCATGTTTTGGTTTGTGGTTGATGTATCTATATGGAGGCTTTGGTGTGTTGGATAGATTATCAAGTGAAATGTTTTTTTGCAACTATGGATTAGGGACTCAATATTAGTTTACAATGCAAGTCAAGTGGAGTTGGGAGTTCAACTCATGCCCCATTACACTTGAGAACTAGCGCATCTATGATCTCCTACTAGTCTAGGGTAGCTTGGTAGATTTATGCTGAGATACATGTGACTAACTAACTTATTGCAAGAAATTTTTACTTATTGTAGAATTTTCTCTTAATACTATAAAATTATTCCAAGACTGTAAAGTTTAACTTCACAATGTCAAGTAATTTATCATTAAATAAATAAATAAAACAATTATAAAGTCAAAAGATACACATGGACGACATATGAAGGCACATGAAATCACCTGGACTCACATAGGAGGGGAAAAAGTGGGACACATAGTCACATGGAAAGGAGAGGTTAGTCTTGACTAACCTTAATGAGGGAGACTGTGTGGCCTTATTTCTCGATGAGGACAAATTGATCAAGCTGATGGTATCACAAGGGGATCAGAAATGCGGGTATGAATTTTAGAATTTAAAAAAATAAAAAATAAAATATATTTTTTATAGAAAAAAGTTGGACGTTTTTCTTTTCTGCTATAAATAGAGCAACCATACTCACACTTTGGAGGTAGAGATTGCCTCTATAATGATCATGAAGTGCTGTCACTTCTCTCAGAGAGAAGGCATTTACAAACCACTAAGAGAGCAAAAACTCTAGTGGATTAGTAAGGTACATATTAGTTAAGCATTCAATTAGCTTTAGAAATTATGTGTGTATTCTCTCATACTCTAATATCTCTAATGGATTAATAGGATTCAATTAGCTTTAGGAAGGATGTTACCTCTTACTCTAATATCTGTAGGGGATTAGTAAAGTTTAATTAGTTTTAGAAAGGATGTGTGTATGTTCTCTTGTAATCTAATTTCTCTAATGGATTAGTAAGATTCAATTAGCTTTTGAAATGATGTGTGTACTCTCTCGTACTCTAATCTCTCTAGTGAATTAGTAAAGTTTAATCAGCTTTAGGAAGGATGTGTGTGTGCTAACTCTTACTCTAATCTCTGTAGTGGATTAGTAAAGCTTAATTAGCTTTAGAAAGGATGTGTGTATGTTACCTCTTACTCTAATCTCTCTAGTGGATTAGTAAAGTTTAATTAGCTTTAGAAAGGATGTATATGTTCTATCCCCGGGGCGGTCACTTTTTAGAATGTAATGTATGCTATCACGTGAGTTAACCGGAGAGGATTATTAAAAGATCAAAATGTATCAAAATTTATATATACAGAGAGGGGTGGGGGTTTTTTAAATAGGCCCGTAGTGTAAATATAGTATGTATATTGAGGTATTATTAATAACCTCTTGAACGCACGTGATATAGGAAGCTTTTGATAAGTGACCGCCCCGGGGTTCTATCGTACTCTAATCTCTCTAATGGATTAGTAAGATTCAATTACCTTTAGAAAAGATGCGTGTGTGTTTTCTCTTACTCTAATCTCTCTAATTATACCTACTCTCTTTAGTTAGTACATTTTAACTATTAACTTATGCATAGTTAATTGAAAGTTAATACATAAGAGTACTCATCACACTCTTATTATGAATAATGAAATTCTCATTCATCCATCTTATTATCAATTACATTAATTAGTATTTTGAATAACACTAAAAATTAATTTAGTTGAAATATAGAAATTGAAGTTAGAATTGGATTAGAAATGTTATGCATAAAAGTAATGCATTTTTAAACTTTCAATTTCGCATTTACACACTTAATTCTTGATTAGTTAAGATTAGGAAAAATTTTGATTTATAGAAATTAGGTGTAGTGTAGTAACACTAAGTGCAAATACAAATTGGCGAGGGTTCAAATTACAAAACTCTCTTAGAAAAATTTTAGTAAAGTAATATTCAAGAAAAATAACAAGGTTACTTATATGTAAAAATGACGTTAGTTTTCAAGAAAATTACTAGAGAAATTGATCAACTTAAAGTTCTAAGTGTATAAACTAAGTGTAGTACAAAAAATGGCTCCAAAGCATGCTCAAACCCAAGGTGTTAATGATCATGAAGCCAGTACAAGTAATGTTGGGAACTCCTGCAGAATATGCCATGCCTCCACCAATCGGACCAATCAAAACTATGGTATAGGTTAGTAATGTAATTTCAAGTTATGCATCATTGCATATGCGAGACCATAGAGATATGTTAATCACCTTAGGAAAGAAAAACACGGACCAAAACCAAGGGGCTTAACTCCAAGAAACACGACATATTATGACAAGTAGGAAAGAATGTTTGGTTAAGCTATTTTCCATAGGAAAGAGTGTATGTCCAATACTTTTGGTATGGTTTTCCTCAAGACTTTATACTTATTGGCACTGGCATTAGGTGGCAGTTGTCGAGGCGTGAGATGATGCCCATGGTGGCACAAATAATGTTGCAGTGGGAGTACACTCAGGATGGCCCAAGTGGATACTACAGTAACATTTTGCCATGGCGTGAGAATGACGCTTGATTTTGCACTGTTGTTGCTGTGGCGGGAGTACACCAAGGTTGGTACAACGAGTACTAGTCAAGCAGCATGGGATACTCAAGATGACAAGGGTTTTATGAATAATGTATATATCGATCAGGGGCCTAATGGTGCAAGTAGATATTCTTAAGTGAACCTAATCCAAAATTTATTGGTTTAAAAATGGACTACTTCTTGCTTGATTATTGTTTGTAATCTTGTTTGAAGGGCTATGTTAATGAATGAGTATCATAACTAAGGAATAGCCAACATGTATGTTTAAACAATGTGGTAGTAGTTAGGTAACAAAAGAAGAGTGAGTGCGGTGTGGAAAGTGGGAGAATGATACCCTGATGGTATCAATCTATGGACGGGTGGACCCGATGAGTCGGGTAACTTTCCAACGCTAGAAGTTTTCTTTTTTTCTTTTAGTCATAAATCTTAAAAGAGATGAACCTTGGTGGCTGTGCTTCTGAAACATGGGGAGAAAAGCACACAGGTTGGTCACTCTAAGGTTTATACTCTTAGGTATAATTGATTATAGATAGTGTTTAGATAGGATTATGGTGGTCATGCTCTACCATAGCAAGATAGGACCAATCCTTCACTAACGGTTCATGCACGTGGTTATGTAGTAGCTAAGGCAATGTCCGCTGGTTTTTCTTTCTTAGGATTGGAGACCTATCAAAGATACTCCGCTCCTTAACACTAGGTTGGTAATGGGACACTTTTATGTCCTGTTAAGTGACCATTTTCCTTGAATTATGTCAAGAGTTTCAAAATGGATTTTGAGGTGCTATCGGTCTAGAAAGTTGTCTCATGAGTTGAAAAAAACTCGACATTTTCTTGGAATATCAATTCCATCTTTAACTTTGTCCTTGCACAATATTTCACAACCTAAACTGTGTAAAAAAACGGGTCCTGTTTTTGGCTTTTTTCAACTTTTTGCAACTATACCACTCTAGAATTCATGTTTGTGAGGTCTATAATGCTAGAAAACTATCTTTAGTAGTCCTCAACATGTCCTGATGCTTCTAGGGAGAAATAAATGTTAAAGTTGTAAGTTATGACCAAATTACAAAAATTGTAAAATCCTGTTTTTTAGCCAATTTTAGCTCTTCTATGATTTTTTTGATGGCTTTCATGATATCCAAATGAAGTTTTGATTTTCTATGTCACATATTGTAACATAAAGCTAATATTCCTTGAGTTTTGGGGCACCTAATACCCTATTTTGCATAGTAGACAACGATGGTTGATTTTTTTAATTATAAAAGAAAATGAAACATTCTAGTATAGCTTTTCCAATATTGTTAGTTTCTTGTGACAACTACATGCATTTTGTAGGTAGTAACCATATCTAGTCATAAGGATCAAATTTGGCTAGATATTGAATAGTTTCTATGGGATTCTACAACTCATAATGTTGAACCCAGTTTTTTCATGTTTGCTGTATTTAGCACTTCATCTTTGTCCCCAAGATTCCCCTTGGTAAGAGATGTATTATTCTTTTGACATGCTCCATGGCTCCTTATGAACCTAAAGGACAATAGGGAACTAAGAAAACATGCATATATTATTTGTATTGAGCGTGGCTATAGAAACCTTGATGATAGGTTTGCAGAATGGTAAACATTCACCTTTTTTGTACCTATTTCTTTTGGCAAAACAAAAATTAGTGAGTGAGAAGCAATCATATGTTATGATCACCAACCCATTGAAGTTAACTAGGGAATTTATCTCAAGTCCTACAAAAATCCCTAATCTTATTTTTATGCAACAAAATGTAATAAATGACTGTTTTGATGAAAATGTACTGGTCCATCAACTTTGGAGGCTTGGTGTGACCAAAAGATGAGAAATTTTACAAGTTTCTTATTTTTTCCATGTGTAGTAGGCCTTGAACTATAACCTCATGAAAGGATTTTACAAAATGAGTGGATCTACTATGGTTTTGGAGGTTTTTTTCAAAACCTTGAAAGGACACTTTTATGTCCTGTTAGGTTACCAACATAGTGTTAAAAAAGGGACAGGGAACTCACACTGGTATCAAAGCCTAGGTTAAATCTTGGGGAGATTTTTAGATTGATATTTGGATGTTGAACAATGTGAATGTTTGAAATAATAGAAAAACCTAGGAAAATTGTTTTGAATGTTTATATGGAATTGAGGATTGAACTTTCTTGGTACAGGAAAATGTTCATTTGGCCTACTAGACATTTGAGGTGTTCACCATCATTTTCAAAAACGCATGCCAATCGCCAACTTATTAGTTTCAAAAATTGGGGAGATGAATATTGAGGTGTTTGCACCACCTATCCCAAGTGTGCATAGAGGATGGGGCATCGATTGGAGTCCATCTGGAGGAATCTATACCATTGATGCTGACAAGATATGGTGCATGGCTACCAACCTCAGGAAACTTTGATGGGTAGAGGATTTAAAAGTTATCAAAGTTTATCTTTTCATTGGTACTAAGAATCTAGATGCAACCATTACCTTAGGAGGAGAAAAGATATCTCAGATTCAATGGGTCTATAACCAAGTTACCAAAGTTATCCATGGTGGTAGGATTCGACCCATGTGCGTATCTCTTAGCTTTTGAGAGTCAAAGGAAACTTATTTTTTTGATCCTTTAGCCTACCTTTTGTAATCATTGAACTCAAAATATAGGAAAATTTCAAATCTTGTACTCAAAGACTACCAATCTTGGTAGCAAATAATGTGTATATGAATAAAGTTTGGATCAATATTGAATTTTGCCTATACTATTGTTTGATCAAGTCTTGTCTTAAAGTAGATTAAAGTTACTATATCAAATAAAATTTCAATTAATCTATATTACACAGAGTGCGGTGTACACATCTCTTCAAGATAAAAAACTACTTCTCAAGCAAGCCAAACTTACCTCTTTCAATGGGAAAGGAACTCAAGTTGAGCGCGATGCAGAAGTGTGGCTTGAAGAGATGGAGGATTATTTTGTTGTGCTACTAGTACTACTCCTGATAACCAAGCAATGTTGGCTATGTTTCGTCTCATGGGGGATGCCAAGCTTTTGGTGGAAACAACACTGCAAAGATAACCAAGTAGCTCAAAACACTCAAACTTGGGAAGACATTAAGTATGTTATCAAAGGACGCTATCTTCCACCTGCACACAAATCCCTTAAGATGAATGAATTCTTCAACTTACATCAGTTTCATCTTACAGTGGAAGAATACTACTCCAAATTTGTAACTCTTAGGCACTATGCTCCATCAATGACCGTAGATCAACAAGTAGCCCATTTTTGCCAAGGGCTAAATGCTCCCTTAAATACTTGTTTCTAGAAGCCATGAGGCCTATAAATTTACAAGATGCTCTTGTAAGAGCTAAAACCTTAGCTAAAGAGATGTCAAACTATCGAAGGGGACAAAATGGAAATATAAGGAATGCTACAAGGAGAGGAGGACCTACGATGTGGAACCAAAGGCCAGTTCATCCAGTTCACCAAACTCATCCAATAGTTGTAGCAATTGGAGCTCAAAATGTAGATCTTAGATGCTCTGAATGCAACAAGCCATGACATTTTAGGAATGTATGTCCCAGACGAGTCTCTGCAACAAATATACCTAATTGAGCCAGAGGGCAAGGTCAAATATTAAATTGTGGAGGAAGAATGGAGGACGAGGTCGAGGGCACGGAATGGCTTCCACAGTCAATACTATCATAGGAGAACCAACATTGGGAAAAGAACAAGAGGAAAGAGAAACTCTACATGATGCAATTGATAACCTAGGAGCAAGACAACAATATGCTATCATTCAAACAGCTGCAAATCACCAAGGTGAAAAATTTGAGCTTCTTATTGATTGTGGTAGTACTCATTCTTTCTTGTCACCTAAATGTTTAAGGATGTTAGGACTTAATCAACACCCTGCAAGAAAGATGAGAGTTGAATTAGCCAATGGAAAGGAGGTGTAATCTCAGTACACTGTGGGAAAAATAGATCTCAAGTTGGGAGGATATGCTACTTCTGCTACTTTTCGAACCTTACCCATAGGAATCTACGACAAAATTCTTGGAAGGGATTGGTTAGTCAGTCACAATGCCAATATCTAGTGTGTCCAAGGAAGTGTTTCCTTTGTGGATAACCAAGGTTAGGAAGTCACTATTCAAGGCCAGAATGGACGACCAAAAACTTACTTGGTCAAAGCTAATCGTCTTTTAAAAGGGTTACGCAAGGGACAACAAATTTTTGTAGTAAAAGTAATCAAAGTAGAAAAGTCTTCTTTCAACCCTGAATCAATGTGGCTAGAGGAATTTTCAAATGTTTTCCCTGCAGAACTTTTTGAACTACCACCACCTAGGGAGGTAGACCATGAAATCAAAATTGTTCTAGGTAGTGAACCAATCTCAAGGGCAGCGTACAAGATGTCACTTCCAGAGGCTATAGAGATCAAGGAGAAGCTCAAGGAGCTTATTGAGCAAGGGTCTATCCAGCCTAGTACGTCTCCATGGGGTGCACTTGTTCTTTTCCAAAAGAAAAAGGATGGATCTCTTTGACTTTTGCATAGATAATAGGGACTTAAATCAGGTTACCATCAAGAATAAATATCCAATTCCTCGTATTGACGAGATGTTGGACAGACTACATGGAGTCAAAATTTTCACAAAGATCGATCTTCAATCTGCTAGCTATCATCAAATTCAAACCCAAGAGACTGATATCTCCAAAAGAACTTTCAACGCTTGTTATGGTCATTACGAATTTATAGTGATGGCTTTCGGACTTACGAATGCTCTTGCAACTTTCAATTGTCTGATGCATGATATCTTTAGATAATGCTTGGACAATTTTTTCCGAGTATTCTTTGACAATATCCTAATGTATTTCAGATCAGAGGAAGAGCATGAAGGACATGTAAGAAAAGTGTTAGAGCTTTTACACCAAAATAATCTGTATGCAAAGAAAGGAAAATGTACATTCTTCACCCCTAAAGTGTATTACTTAGGGTTCATCATTTCACATGAAGGAGTCTCTTTTGACCTTGACAAAGTCACGTATAGTGTGGAAATATGGCCTCAACCAACTTCACAAACCGAAGTAAGAGTGTTCTTAGGCATCACAAGTTGGTACTGGATGTTTATAAAGGAATATGCTCTTGAAGCTGCACAACTAACCGACTTGCTAAAGAAAGGAGCTATGACACTTTGGGAAGAAAAACATGAAGTTTTCTTCAAAAAACTTAAGAAGTTCCTTGCTTCAGAATCTCTTCTAAAAGTCTCAAACTTCACCCAAGAATTTGAAATGATCACATATGCTGGTAACCTTCCATTAGGAGGAGTCCTTACTCAGGAAGGAAGGTCTGTTTGTAGCTTACACTTCTCGAAAGCTTAGGATTCATGAAGTGAATTATGCTACATATGATCTAGAATTGCTAGCAGTTATTCAAGCTCTCAAGCTATGGAGACATTATCTATTGGGATGCAAATTCGAATTGGTTATACATCACAAGAGCCTTAAGTGGATTTTTACCCAGCCTAACCTTAAAGATGAGATAAAAGAGATGGACAAAGCTCATGCACAAATATGATTTTGATATTAAATTTAGACTAGTTAAGGATAATGTTGTGGAAGATGCCCTAAGTCGTAAAGCTTTTCTGGGGGCAATTTCCATGACTAACAACCCTATTTTAGACAAGGTCTTGGATGCTGCTATCAGAGCTGCAGATTATTAGATGCTTGCTAGTATCCTATGTGAAGAGAGGGTATCATCAAATCAGCCTAAACCTCTATATTATTCCTTGGAAGATGGGGAAATTTAAAATAGGAATCGACTATGCATACCTAAGGATTCTTCCCTAAGGATTCTTCCCTAAGGAATGCTATTCTATATGAAGCACATGAGGGCCCAGCTTTAGGACATCCATGTTATGCCAAAACCCTCAATGCAGTTTGAAAAAGTGACTATTGGCAACGTATGAAGGGCGATGCCCTTCGCTATGTCAAGCAATGTTTGGCTTGTCAAAGGATTAAAGCGGAGAGAATAAAGATTCCAGGTAAACTACATCCTTTAGATATCCCCCAAAAGAAATGGGAATGTATTAGCATGGACTTTATCACCGGGTTTCCTTCTGTTCAAGCTGGCTATGATCCAATGATGGTCATAGCTGGCTTGATTACTAAGGTGGCTCACTTAATCCCGGTCACAAAAACCTTTACAAATTTAAATATTGCTCGTCTCTTTGTGAAGGAGATTTTCAAAATCCATGGTGTACCCAAGAGGATTGTCAACGATCGTGATGCCAAGTTTACTTCAAAGTTTTGGGTATCTTTGTCTCAAGCTATTGGATCTCAGTTATGTTTTAGTACTGCTTATCATCCTCAAACTGATGGGGCCAAACTGAAAGAGTTAATCAAGTAATTGAAGACATCCTCAGAGCCTACTGCAATAGAGAACCTCGCAAGTGGATTCAATACCTACCCTTAGTAGAGTATGCATACAATTCCTCTACTCATAGAAGTATTGGAATGACACCTTTTAATGCTATTTACGGTCAAGAATGTTTATCACCTCTTAACTTTTCTAACCCCACTATAAGGGTAGAAGCCGCAAAGAAAATGCTTGAAGAAATGGAAGCTCAAACCAAAGCTATTCAAAGAATATTCAAGCAGCTCAGATCAACAAAAGAAGTACACAGACTTAAAATGATCTGACCAGAGTTTCAAGGAAGGTGAAAAAAATTTCTTACGAGTAAAGCCCAAAAAGAGCAATCTGTCTCTCAAAGGTATAAGAAGCTTAGTTACCGATATTGTGGACCTTGTGAAATAATCAAGTTTGTAAGTGATCAAGCTTATAAACTAAAACTTCCTTCCCATCTCAAAGTGCATGATGTATTTCATGTGAGTCTATTAAAACCTTATGTACATAACCCTGATTGATGATGAGCAAATCATTTTACCTACTCAAGATGCTCTACATCTTCAACCTAATACTATCAATGAAACTTGAGAAAGAAAGCTTAGGAATAGATCTATCAGAGAACATCTTATCTTATAAAAGGATTTCCCTATAGAAGATGCTTCTTGGGAAGATGAGATAACTCTTCTTAAGGATTACCCTTCTCACTATTCTTGAGATGAGGGCATCTCAAAGTTTAAGTTGGGGAGATTGCAAGGTCTTTACTTTCAAATTTCACACAAGTTCTATTACGCATTTGCATTTTTCAAGCATCACTCATTATTTATTTATTAGAGTTCAAATTAAAAACCGTAGGTTGAGAAAACCTAGAATTTAAAATTTATGCCATAAAATTTTGACATGTTTAGCTATTCAAAACACTAACTAACTTATTGCAAGTATTATTTACTTATTGTAGAATTTTCTCTTACTAATGTAAAGTTATTCTAAGACTGTAAAATTTTTAAGAATGTAAAACAATTTATCGTTAAATAAATAAATAAAATTATCATAAAGTCAAAAGATACACATGGACGATATATGAAGGCACATGGACTCACCTGGACTCACATAGGAGGGGACAAAGTGGGACACACAGCCACATGGAAAGGAGAGGTTAGTCTTGACTAATCTTAATGAGGGGGACTATGTGGACTTATCTCTTGATAATGAGGACAGCTGATGGGTACCACAAGAGGACCAAAAATGCGGGTATGAAATTTTGGAAGATTTTTTTTTTTTTGATAATGCTCACGAAGTGCTGCCACTTCTCTTAGAGAGAAGGCGTTAACAAACTACTAAGAGAGTCAAAAATCTAGTGGATTAGGAAAATAAGTATTTTTTAAGCATTCAATTAGCTTTAGAGATGATGTGTGTATTCTCTTGTACTCTGATCTCTCTAATAGATTAGTAGGATTCAATTAGCTTTAGGAAGGATGTGCGTGTGTTACCTCTTACACTAATCTCTCTAGTGGATTAGTAAAGTTTATTTAGTTTTAGAAAGTACGTGTGTATGTTCTCTTGTAATCTAATATCTCTAAGGATTAGTAAGATTCAATTAGCTTTAAAAAAGATGTGTGTGTGTTCTCTCTTATTCTAATCTCTCTAATTATACCTACTCTCTTGAGATAGTACATCTTAACTAGTAAGTTATGTATAATTAATTGAAAGTTAGTACATAAGAGTACTCAACACACTCTTATTATGCATAATAAATTTTTCATTCACTAATTTTATTATCAATTAGATTAATTAGTATTTTGAATAATCCTAAAAATTAATTTAGCTGAAGTACAGAGATTGAAGTTATAATTGAATTAGAAATGTTATGCATAAAAGTAATGCATTTCTAAAATTTCAATTTTGTAGTTTACACACTTAATTCTTGATTAATTAAGATTAGGATAAAATTTGATATATAGAAATTAGGTGTAGTGCAGTAACACTAATCGTGAATCCGAATTGGAGAGGGTTCAAATCACAGACTCTCTTTGGAAAATTTTAGTAAAGTAATATTCAAGAAAAATAACAAGGTTATTTATATGTCAAAACTACCTTAGTTTTCAAGGAAATTACTAGAGAAATTGACCAATTTAAAGTTATGAGTGTATAGCTTAAGTATGTACAAACAATTGGCTCCAAAGTGTGCTTGAACCCAAGGTGCTAATGATCATGAAGCCGGTACAAGTAATGTGGGAAGTCCTGCAATACATGCTACATCTCCACCAATCGGACGAGTCAAAATTATGGTACAAGTTAGTGGTGCGATTTCAAGTTATGCATCATTGCATATGCAAGACCATAGATATATATTAATCACCTTAGGAAAGGAAAACATGAACCAAAACCAAGGGGCTTAACCCCAAAAAACTCGACATATGTATGACAAGTAGGAAAGAATGTTTGGTTATGCTCTTTTTCATAGGAAAGAATGTATGTCCAATACTTTTGGTATGGTCTCCCTCAAGACTTTCTACTTATTAGTGTTGCATTAGGTGGCAGTTGTTGAGGCGTGAGATGACGCTCAGGGTGGCACAACTGATGCTATGGTGGGAGTACACCCAGGATGGCCCAACTGGATACTACATTTATATTTTTCCATGGCGTGAGGGTGATGCTCGGTTTGGCACCGTTATTGCTTTGGGGGAGTACGCTCAGGTTGGCACAATGAGTACTTGTCGAGCGGTATAGGACGCTCAGGATGACAAAGGTTTTTATGAATAATCCATACACCGATAGGACCAAATGATGCAAGTAGAGGTACTCAAGTGAACCTAATCCAAAAGTTGTTGGTTTAAAAATGGACTACTTCTTGCTTGATTACTGTTTGTAATCCTGTTTTAACGAACGAGTATCATATATAAAGTAAAGGAACATGTATGTTTAAACAATGTGGTAGTAATTAGATAACAAAAGAAGGATGAGTGTGTTATAGAAATGATATTTTATGATTTATTGAAGTTGACAGGTGGAAAAGACTAGACCGAGCTAGGCCTATGCGAATGGAAATATATATTGTACATTTTATTATTCAAGTGCTCTTTAGGAGCTTTGGCCATTTATGACCGGCCGGCCAGTTTGTAACCAATTTGACCATTTATAACAAATACGTGCAAGAGGAAAATGGTCATTGTTGCATGGGGGGAGATTTCACCCAGTGTCGTCTTATTCTTCTCTTCCCTCCTCTCTTCTCTCTCACCGTGCTAGGCGTAGCACTCCGCTCTAGGAGGTGTGCTTGCACATGCTCTTTTGCTCTCTCCCGCTCTCTTTCCCTCTCTGTTTGTGTTGTACTCGATTATGGATTTGCGTGAGTCAACAGGTACGTAGAATTATTCATTTTTTTCTTGCTATGTGCTATTTCGGGTATCTTATAGGACAGCCAGGCTTCCGGCTGTAGCAGTGGTATCATAGCACAAGGAAACGCTCCTACATGCTGTGGACAACAACAACAAAGGAAGACGTAGAGACCAACTAATGACTAGGGTCATCGTCATATCACTTCCATATAACAAAGCTAAGTTTGTATCATCATGTTTTCAGAATAAATGTTTTCTTTTTTACATCAATACATCGTTGCTTGAACTGAATTACAAAGAAATTCATTGTTTATGATTAGCAGATGCTAGCAATATTAGAATTAATATATGATTAGTTAGCACTGAATTTCATTCACGATATCATCCACGTGAATAATTATGTGAGTAACGGGCACATAGGTTCTTTTGGTATGCAATGATGATACATGTGTACGATCAAGGAGGGATCTGATAGAAGAAGATAGAAGGGAAAAATTTTTAACATTGGAACAGAGTGTCGAATATTGAGTTGGCGAAATTAAGTGGGGGGAAATCCTTGTAGATTTTCAAATAGGAGGGCACATGAGAAGATGAAGAAGAAAAATTCGCGCCTTAATATATGTGTTGTAGAAATCCAGCGGCTATCCCCGACAAGGTCTCACTGCAAGGAGATGCTCTCGTTCAAAGATGAGCTGCCTTCCGCTTTGAGTCATGCAGGAACCAAGCCCAACATAAACTCAATCCTTCAACGTGGGAAAAAAAAACAATTAAATCAATTGGCTTGCTGCAGTAGATGACCTCATGGTTTTCTTGCGGCGCTACAAAATGACAACACATAGTCAGCGGCACTTTAACCTCCTTCTACGCTCATCATATTCACCATCTTGCTGAGATAAGTGTTAGTGTTAATTGTCCTCAGAACAGTGCTGCTCAGCACTCTCTTTCTCCCTCATATGCAGCCATCATGTTGCTGCGTTCTTTTCTGGTATGCATGGCCTCGGTTGGTTGACTGGCCGATGTGAGGGATCGCTCATGGACTGGTGAACAATCATCCACTCTCACTTGAGAACCATGAAAATCCTCACACTCTCTCTCTATCTCTATTACTTCTTTCCTGTGCCATGCACACTCCTATTCACTCCAGTCTACTCACCGTTCCCTTTATGCACGTACCTTGATCCACACACACCCTCGCACACACCCCTACTCCAGCAGCCACCTTTCCCAACCACTACATAGCAGCCACCACACACAGTAGCCGCACATCTCTCTCCCTCTCGTCTTCAACCACCTCACCCCACTTCAGTGGATGCACTCGATCGCACAGGTCATATGCCGTGACGCTCAGTTCTCTCTCTCTCTCTCTCTCTCTCTCTCTCTCTCTCTCTCTCTCTCTCTCTCTCTCTCTCTCTCTCTCTCTCTCTCTCTCTCTCTCTCTCTCTCTCTCTCTCTCTCTCTCTCTCTCCCCCATGCCGCTCACAGTTTAATCGTCCCTCTCTCTTACACACACAGGTGCCGCCTACTAGAGCTGCAGTGCGTCTACCACTGCATGGTGATTTTTTTCAATTTATTTTTTATTTTCATGGCGAGCCGTACATGCGTGTGGCTTCTTGCATGGTGGCTGGTGAGCTTGCGACCTGCATGTAAACATCAATGCTTAACACACACACACAGTGGCGGGCCTTTCAGCTCTGCAGTCCGACTCACTACCTCTCTCTCTTTCCCTACCCCTTGTTACAGCAGTGCATGTGCAGTACAATAGCCCTTGGCCACCTACCAAAAACCCACCCACCTCCCTATGTTGTACGCACGTCTAGTAGCCTACCTACCCTCCTACGACGAGTGGTTGACAGGTGTAAAGCGTAGTCCACACGGTAGTTGTGAGTGGCACAGCGCAGTGACCACTTTTATTTTGGCAATTCTCCAGCCACCACTGGCATCTACTGAAACGCACGCCTCGATCATGCATCCGCAACCTCTTGCTCCCTCTAGTTTCTGGACCCAGCCAATCAACCATCATCAGGCGTACTCACGCAGCCCACTCACTGCAGGCATCATCCCTCGCAGCCTGGCTTCAAACGCTATTCCTCAACATTCCAACTCGACTGGGAACTTGCACAAGCATTGCAGACCTTGATCTTGAAAGTTTCGAGAGTTGAATGTTGAAGCCAAAGCGCTGCCTGCATGGACAAGATGGGAGAACAACTGGAGGGGGCCGTTTGTAGGTAACCGTGAGCAGGGCAAAGGAGGTAAAGTTGGGTGATTGAGGGGGGTGATCCGAGAGAAGGAGAAGCGGTACCCTAGAGGAGTGCAGGAAGCTCATGCCATAAGCAGTGGCGCCTGCTAAACGCAATAGGGCAAAGGTGGTCACCAACGGGGGCCTTCGGGACCTGCAAGACGGGAGCAGACCTCTTCATGTTGCTGCAAAGAAAGGGAATATCGACGAGTTTTGAGTATTGTTTTTTTCCAGCTACAAAATTTAAGGACATATTTGTTCTCATTATTCTACAACTAGAAGCCATAACCCATTTCCTGTCTCGCATTTTCTACCGTTACCCACAATTTTCTTTCCTTATCCCTTCTGCAACCCCACCTCTCAAACTCCATAACTCCTATGAGCTCTGTAATGAACTGCATTTTTGTAGACCTCCATATAAGACAATGGAAGGAAGCTTGAAAGGATGTGTTACCTTTTGATGGTGGAGCGCTAAATACCAGTTGAGCAAGTTTCCTTCCAGTCAAGATCACAAATGTAAAGCATCTACAGATACTAATCCTGGACGTAAATCACCTTTCGGGTTTTCACTCTAAGTCCTCTGATCTGAGCTTGAACAATGCTACCAGCCTGATTCAATTATCTATGTTTTCAAATCGCATCGGTGGTAGACTTTTTCCACAGCTTCGCCAACTACAAGGTCTACAGCTCCTAGATCTTGGATACAATCAGCTCTTAGGCATCTTGTTGACAATAGATTTATCCTTCAACCATCTCATTGGCACCCTACAAAACAACGATGACAATGTGTTCAAAAACGTAGTGTCTCTAAAGAGTTTTCACAAGTACAACTAGCTTTGTGACCAAGTTTGGCTCATACACGTAGCATCCACAAACTACTAGAGTCTCACTCTCTCTATGACCACCACATGACATCCTCCATTTCAGCTAACTTCCTTGTTTTTGCACATGTAAATAATCTAATAGAAGGATTGAGCTCAATACGCGGCATCATTTAGTTGAGCACAGTAGGAGCGCTATCACTATTGGTCTTTCACTAAGTAGTCTAGTCATTCTCATCATGTGTTTATTCATATACAACTGAGCTTGGAAAACCTCAACTGGCATTTTGGAAAATAGAATCAATGGTTGATGCATGAGGAAGTCTTATGCAACTTATCATCGAATGGCTCATTTATTCCCACTCCCGGAATAACCTATATGATTGCAAACGCTGCCTACCTATAGAGGAGAACATTGACGATGCTCTTCAGTGCCTGATGCAATACTTTCTCCGACAAACACCCGTTGTCGAGCATTCTCAAGCATTGACGATGATGATTTTGATTTTCATAATGATTTTAGGCTTTTGATTCTATATACGCTTTCAGTCTTTCATTGTACTTCATTTTAGTTTATTTTTATTCTTATTTTTATCTTTGTTTGTACCCAGGCATTGGAATAGATACACAAGGATTGTATCAGTTTGTTCTCATAGTAATTTTACACGAGAAATTCTCTTGGAGTTAATGTTCGTGGCTACGCGGTGTGAGATTTGTGTGTCTATATTTAAAGTGGTGATAAGCGCTGCTATGTCTCTTGGTATTTTAGTTTTTCTTGTATCCATTCAAAGAGGACCATTGAAAGTAGTTCCTACAAAATTTTTCATGAGAAATTCTCTTTGGATCAGAGTACTCATAGCAATGTTTGTTGATCGAGTTAGGGCTTGCCAAAAACAATTTTTCTAACTAAAGACAATAAGGGCACACCTAAAACTTTTTTTGTTTTTAGGTCACAACTTAAAGGTTTTCAAGTATTCACACTAAAACTTAAAAAACTTTGCCGATTTACGTGAAGGACAGCATGGAATCTAGCCGATGTTTTACTATTTTAACTACTTTCAATAACACTGGTGCATTAGAAAATTTCGAAGGTCATTTGGAGGGCCTTGTAAGAAATTGTATTTCTCTCTCTAGAAACTTTTTTTAAAATGCACTTGCATCTTGTGAGTATGTCCAAAAGGACAACCAGACACTCTAAAAAGTAGATTTATATTTCCAATCGTCCTTGAAAACGGTCACTTTTTTATTTAATACGAGCGTCTTTTTCAGGAGGCAGGTGCGGCACATTCAATGCTACTTATGTCATCATTGAAAGTTGAAAAGTCACAAACTGTCAAATAGTGATAGATTTTGAGGCTTTTGACACCACCAATGCGTCCGGAATGCCAAAATACCCTAAAAACGAATGTCTACTTGTCTCATTCCGACATCCAGAGAGGCAAAAAATATCAAAAAAACCCCAAAAATTGGCTTTTTACTTAAGGCACGCGAGGAGGCATTCTAAAATTCTAGAATGCCCCCCTGCGCACCGTTAGTACAAAGCTCCTTTTAGTGATTTTTGGACACTTATCTTTCAAGGAAGCCCCTTTTTAAAGTTTTTTTGACATTTTCCTCTCAAAAAGCTCCCTAAAAAGAGAAAAAAAGAGGCTTTTTACTAATGGCGCGCGAGGAGGCATTCCAAAATTTTGGACCCCCTCACGCGCCGTTAGTAAAATGTTCTTTTAGGGGTTTTTTACATTTTTTGCCTCCTTGGATGTCGGAGCGAGGCAATTGGACATTCATTTCTAGGATATTTGGGCGTTCCAGACGCATTGACAGTATCAAAAGTTTCAAAATCTTCCACCACTTGATAGTTTTGTGACTTTTTGAGTTCTAGTGATGACGTAAGCCGTATCAAATGCACCACATCTACCTTCTGAAAAAGGTGCTCGCATTAAATGAAAGAGAGTGATCGTCTTCAAGGACCACTAGATTATTAAATGAGGAGAGGGACACCTTTTATATTTTTGTTAATATCAATCTATTGTTCTACGTAACGTAGGCTCTTCTCTCATTGGAGGAGCTTATTTTCCTCTCTCTTCCAAAAGGCCCTCCAAAAGACCTCCGAAATCTCCTAATGAAATTTTACTAATTTTCTTGCGACAAAAAAATCAATGGTTTAAACACTTACTCACATATACAGTCCACCTCACCGATATCTGACATCCATCTGTACGACTTGAATTTTGGTTTGTTCTAACTTGCATAAACTCACATGATGAATTGTGTTGTTGACCTTTGTTTTCAAGCAATTGTTTAGCATTTGCCGATTTGGATACTAGTCACTTCTGCAAACCACCTCCAGGTACGTAATTTCTCGTTGTTTTCCAACGTCTTTTTCTCCTTAATGAATCCATTCCTATATATATCTATGGCTATCATATTTCTTAAGCTCACATCACTTACGCAACATATCTCGTCTGCCTATACTACAATGACATTCCTTAACATATTCCTACAATAATACTCACTTTCTCTACTTGCTTGGAAATTTATATTGTTGGTGCATATATTTAATGACACAACGTCAAGCAGTTTGCAATAAGGATAATACCACTAGACAATTTGAAAGCAAAAAGATCTTTTACTTCCTTGCATTTTCTTGTGACATATGAAATTAAGAATCCATAAAGTTCTGGCTTGTGTTTGCACTGCATGTAATTTCTATTGAGAGGACTTGGCATTAAGCTATGCAGCTACTCATATGAGTTGCGGTGTTTTGAGTTCGTGAACAAAAATTTGTAAGTACTTTGCTACTCAACTACACTCCAATGTGGTTTCACATAGGTAGTACATGTTTTGTCTTTTTATGTCTTGTCTAGTACATTAGTCACATACACACAGATCCGCCAATTTAGGCAGTGTGTAAATCCTCATCTTGGTGTAGATTCGCCGATTTAGGCAACACCGGTTATTTGTGCAGATCCGTTGATTTAGGCAACACACTGAAAATTACAGATTCATGATTTTTAAACAATACCAAATGCAGATTCTCCGATTTAGGAAGCACACTTTATTGGTGTAGACTCGCCAGATGAGGCAACACCGATCACAAAATCATGCTGCAGTGGCTGGCCACCACTGTAACTGGTATGATTTTGTTACCCGGGTATAGAAAATGAAAGATATTGGATTTGGAAATGGGATTTGAAATTGGTATAAGATGTCGCGACAGTAGTCATGGAATTGGACTTGAGATTGATGAGATCAATGGATTATTGAATGATGAGTGTGACCAATGATATCCTGATTCATCAGGATATGACATATATTGCTTATTCTAGTGTTATGGGACACTAGAATAGGTAGTATGTGGATGACGGCAGGCATAACTAATGTATTTGATTTTATGGATTTTTTCTTCTATTATTTCATACAGATTTCTAATCACTGTTTTTGACAAGTATTGTTTGCAGATTTTATCTTCGCAAGTGAGGACAGTTGCTTTCCAACGGAGAGGTATGTTATAGAAATGATATTTTATGATTTATTGTAGTTGACAGGTGGAAAAGACTAGACCGAGCTAGGCCTATGCGAATGGAAATATATATTGTACATTTTATTATTCAAGTGCTCTTTAGGAGCTTTGGCCATTTATGACCGGCCAGCCAGTTTGTAACCAATTTGACCATTCAAGAAATCTATACAACAAGTACGTGCAAGAGGAAAATGGTCACTCTTGCACGGGGGGAGATTTCACCCAGCGTCGTCTTATTCTTCTCTTCCCTCCTCTCTTCTCTCTCGTCGTACTAGGCGTAGCACTCCGCTCTAAGAGGTGCGCCTGCACACGCTCTTTTGCTCTCTCCCGCTCTCTTTCCCTCTCTGTTTGTGTTGTACTTGATTATGGATTTGCGTGAGTCAATAGGTACGTAGAATTATTCATTTTTTTCTTGCTATGTGCTATTTTGGGTATCTTGTAGGGTAGCCAGGCTTCCGACTGTAAGCAGAGTGCGCTGTGGAAAGTGGGAGAATGATACCCTGATGGTATCATTCTATGGATGGGTGGACCCGATGAGTCGGGTAACTTTCCACAATGCTAGAAGTTTTCTTCTTTTTTTTAGTCGTAAATCTTAAAAGAGACGAACTTGGAGGTTGTGCTTCTAAAACATGGGGAAGAAAGCGTACATGTTGGTCACTCTAAGGTTTATACTCTTAGGTATAAATGATTATAGATAGTGTTTAGATAGGGTTATGGTTGTCACACGCCACCATAGCAAGATAGGGCCAATCCTTCACCAACGGTTCATGCCCGTAGCTACGTAGTAGCTAAGGCAATGTCCATTGGTTTTGCTTTATTAGGATTGGAGACCTATCAAAAGTACTCCGCTCCTTAAAAAGGGGACAGGGACCTCACATTTTCCACTAGTCTAAATTAGCGGTCCTAGGTACATTAATGTTGAGAATACATGTGGGATATCATCAATCAATAGGTTCCCTTTACAATTTCCCCTACTTAATTATCATCCCATCCCATATATATTATGGTCTCCTTCAATATGAATTCTACTATTTGGTAGCCAATGAGCCTGCATCTATGGTAGCACATACAACTTAAAAAGTGGAAGGCGCCTTGAAACCTACACATAGGACAACTGACAATTGGGTTGCATAAGGATAGATACAAAATTTTAACATGCCGTAGAGAGAGAGAGAGAGAGAGAGAGAGAGAGAGAGAGAGAGAGAGAGAGAGAGAGAGAGATTTCCAAAGTAGAGCAAGATGAATTCCTCATGGCAGTGGCTACTCATTCACAAATTGTTATCAATCACTGACAACCAACCATCTACTCAACTAGACTTTGGCTATTGTTGTGAGATATTTGGCCATCTCAACTACATACTACTCTATTATTGTTTTGAGCTACTGTAGCTACATTGTATGTAAATCTAATCCCAGAGTAGCAGGTCGATTATGTGAGATGTAATTATCTCATGATATGTGTAAAGGCCCATGTGAGCCAGAAACTAGCCATTTAGAAAGCCCTAGGTAATAAAGTTGGTAACCTTAATGTGAATGAAGGCTTATCTTTTGAAGAAGAAAGAGCTCTATCGTACGTACACTCAAGTGACCAAGAAGCTATGACTTGTTATCATCATAATTAATGATTGTATAATTTGATTTCAATTTTAAAACTTTCATTGTGTTCCTATTTCTTTTCTCTTTCATTTAGAATTGCAAATTTTATTGTGATTTGAAACTACATGTTGATGGAGCAAAAGACACCGGACACACACTCACACACCTTGACACCTTAACACAACACAAGAAGTATACTTACTTCCCTCACATCACACATAACTCAACATCTCATTTGAAATTGTGCCCCCAAGACCAATGCAAACTCCAAAATTCTCGATCTGCAAGCCCTTGCGTACTTGCAAACACTACATGGTGAGTCGCATTGATCGAGGCTTGAAATCACACTTGATGGAAAACAAAAGATATAGGAAAAACAATCAAAACCTCAAAAATGACAGCCACAAAAAGGCCTCTCTCAAACCATTGAAAAATATTCACCAAGCTCCACTCTGTTAGACTATTTGGAGTAGCCTCAACCCTAATGGCACCGATAAAGGGTCACATAGTCTTGAAAAAAGCCGCACCTCCTTTCCTCGATTCCTCACACACACACACATCCATGGAAACCTCAAAACTTACATAGACTCTTCCAAGTGAAAAATTGTAGAGAAGATACTCTCATTCACTTCTCCACACACTCAAAAATAGGACGCAAACAAGACGGGACTACTTAGGACCACCTATAGAAACCTTGCTTCCTCCCACACAAAAAGGTGAAAGTGCTGATAATGAGCTTCACAAACAATTACCCATCATGAACACTCACGGGACCATGAGTGATGTGGAAAATTTTCCCCTTGTCACACCATTTTGACCATTTTTTGACTTTTTGGGATCCAATTTTTGCCATATTTTATTTTTGACCACTTCTAGGGCGGTTTGCACATCACTGCATATGAGGTGATGTAAATAGATAATTATTGCAAATTGGAGAGGGGGAATGGGGGAACACACCCAACACACAAAACAAGGCCTCTCTATAGCTCAGGGAATTCATAGCACCCCTATCCTCTTGAAAAACACCTTCAAAACTCACAATTCCACTAGCAAACCACCATCTACACTCACACCAATGCATAAACACTCTTGTTGAGATAGGCTACCCATGCATTTCACAGCTACTTTCAAACCACACACCAATGTTGCACACAAATCTCACTCTCTCACAAAAAGGGCCCGAGAGCACGCCTGCTGACACCACCGGCATTGCACACAAAAGCTGAAGAAGTAGAGAAGGGCACGGGAAATTCGACTCAAGAAATAGCTATGGAAGCTTAAACATGCTCAAAAACACCATATACAACTCACTTACATCAAACAATGCACCCACTTGGTCACCGAGAAAAATATTGGGATTTTCATGAACACACCTCTGCACAAAGAAGCCCCTCAAAAAACACACTCATCCACCTTGGCTCTCTTGCAAATGACACACAAAAAGAATTAAAAATGGTTCAAAAATAACTTTTATAGTGAGCCTTTGTTCACTTTTGGAAAGGGGCCTCTGATTGGCCCATCTAGAATCTCTTTTGGGAAACTTGGAGCTTCTCTTGAACTTGAGGGGAGGGGTGGAGGGTGCACTAGAGACATTGCTTATTCCCCTTTGCCTTTTCAATTTTGATTTTTTATCTTTTCCTTTCACCTTACTGCCTTTTTCCCACCTTGGAGCTTACCCTCTAGCCCACTTTGACGGGCTTGGGATTCATTTTGGATCACCCTTTGAGGAGCTTTGTCAGGCCTTTGAAAAAACCTCTCTCTCTCTCTCTCTCTCTCTCTCTCTCTCTCTCTCTCTCTCTCTCTCTCTCACATGCACCTTATCTCTCACATGCCCTCTCCTCGAGCACTAGAGACGTCACTAGTGTGTGTGTGTGTGTGGAGGGGGGGGGGGGGGGGGGGGGGGGGGGGGGGGGTACTGCTTTGAAATCAAACTTTATGGCCCTTAGAGGGAACAAGACCTCACCCCCTAGTTTCCACATCATCCACAATGCATTCCATGCCATTTCCAACAAAACACCAACACAACTCATAGTCCAATATCTACACAATGCACTTTTTGTCCCTGCATCCCTATGTGGGGTCTTTCACCTACCATGTGGTAGCCCACCACATTTCTCTCCTCAAAGAGGTTAAAAAAACCTTTGAAAAAACTCAACTATCAGCTGCACCAAACTTCATTGGGCCGTAACTTGGCAATCGTGCCTCTGTTTGACGAGTTGTCTAGACCAGCTTCTAGAGCACTTAAAGAACTACATTCCAAGGCACAAATCCACCACTTTAAAAATTTTACCTATCATCCTAATCGTCCCATTTTGTAGACCTTTTGGCCTAGAAAACCACATCAAGAATACACTCCCACTATCACCTGCCTTCCCAGGTCCACCACTTTTGCTTTTGCCTTTTGTCTTGCACCTGAAGACACCTATAGCTGTGCTCTGCACACTTCCCAACTTTGACCAAATTTGGTTGCACCATCATAGACCAACCCCCTTGTTGAACATTCATGTTCAACCACACATAGGCTTATTGATCTAAAAAACTGCACTACCAAACAAACACTCTATGCACAACAAACCCGCAACCATATGTGAAAAACCTATCTCCTGTCAACCTCAATTTTGCTCAAACAAGTTGCCCACCCCTTGCATCATAGCATGGCTTCTACCTGGGTCAAACACCTGGAACTAATCTCATTCATCCATCTGCAGTACCCTTATATATTTCTTCTCCCACTCACATAGCCAAACACATACACAAATTGCCCATAACATACCTTCACCACTCCAAGCACCCGTTGGTAAAATACCCACCTCCAAGAAAAGACCATCATGCATACCATCAATTTCATGGGACATACTTGACCTGCCATGGCATATAACCAACCCTCCATCTCAACCATGTAGAGCAAGATCCTCCTCAAGCAGACCCTGTATCTTCTTGATAGCCCACTACACAAATGCACCTACCAACATACCTTTCAACCACGTCTTACATACCTCCATTGAAAGCTTGGCCCCAACTTGGTATTTATCTTCATGACAAAATAGACTTGATTAGGAAGAGGATTAGTATCCAATTATTACTTTTTTTTCCATCTTTGATGTTGTTTTCCTTCTAATTTGCATCTTAAATTAATCTCTCCACCTTTGCAATCACCTAACAATATTTGCCTCATCTCAAAGTGCATGCAACTTGCAAGGTGTTCGTAGAGCCTTCAAGTTCTGCAAACTGAGTCCGGGAGCCAATTTGGTATTTATCTTCAACCACGTCCCACATACCTCCATTGAAATCTTGGCCCCAACTTGGTATTTAACTTCAACCACATGTTCTACCATTGCATCATGCTCCATCAAAGAAGATAAGAAAATTATTCTCTACCGCATTACCCTGTTCTCGTCGTCCATAAGCAAGGCTACCTTGTCCTTTTGTACAGAATCTTGCATGTGTTGCACCATCACAAAAAATATCACTGCCACCTTCATAAACATGGCCATTAACATGGCATTACACACCATATTCACTTGCATGTCATTACCTATAGGCCTGATTTCCTCCTCTTGATGTCCATCCGGCTTATTGGCTTGCTTTTCACCCTCCCTCTCACACATATTCATTGCATCTCTATTCACATGCAAGAGATCAAAATCTTCATACCTTGATTGGGATGAATTTGTCTCCCAACTCGTATTTGCATCCATAGAACTGCTATCACTTGTTTCCATGTCCTCCTCTGTCTCAAGCTCTCAAATCTCCTCCAGATTCATTGCTTCAACCTCATTACAAATCTCACCCTTTTATCTCTAGAACTCTTCAATGGAGCTTGACCAATGATACATGAACTTGTCCATGCACCTTCTACACCTAGAACCAGTGGAACTTCCTCTACAATATTTGGAGCCTCTCTCACTACCATCCTCGACATGGAAACTTCCCTATCTCCTTGCAACCACAAAACCCTCAATTATTCTCATATAGGCACATCTATTTTTACCACTTTTCACTTTACTTCCATCGCATCAATATGCTTTGGCACCACCTGACTTGACCAATCCCACCTAGCTTTGCGTTTCTTCAAAATCTTTTTTGTCCATTGTGACGTGTTTTTGTGGAATGATGTGAAGCACACCAAAGTATTTAAGAAATTTTTTTTAATGATTTTGGATCCTTTGTATGTAAATAAATCATGCTTGTACAAATTGTACAAACGTGGTGTGTGCCAGCTATCTCTACGCATGCGGGCCAATTGTCTTGGATACATAGTTTCACTATTTTGTACATAAAAGTGTCGAGACTTCAAAAAGTGAGTAAGTGATTCAAAAATATATTGAAAAAACTGAATTTTTATCATCTTGGGGTTGTGAGTGAAGAGGGATACTCAGATGTGAAGAAGAAACTCCGTGCTACTTGCAGCATGCGGTGAAAGGTGGGGGTTTTGATGTAGGGGTGCCCCTCTTGCCTTGCAAGAGCCTGGTGTGGTGAGTTGAGAGTGTGTCTCTCCTCAATGGGCTGATGAAATTGGGTGCTTATATCTTCATATTGACCTATCTTCATCTTGATTTGAGGTATGGCATCCATGTTATGTGCAATTCCTTGTGGTGCAGTTAGTCGAGGGTAGACTATGTATGCACCACAATTCCTTGCTTGTACATATGAAAAAGGCCAAGGTTTTCCCTGAGTTTTCCATCAATTTTTTTGCTTATATTTTTTGAACTCAGTGTGGGTTTTCATATTGAGATTGATTTGGATGGGTTTTGGTCAAACTATGTGTATATATGGGAGTGCCTATGGAGTCTCTACTAGCACATGGAAGGGCGTTTGAAAAGGAATGAAGCCCTTGGTTCTATAAGAAAAGGTGCAAAGATTTTCATGATTTTTAATTCACTTTTTTCCTTGTTTTTTTAAAATCCCATTTCTTCCTTTGACGCATCCAATTGTAGCAGGAACTGTAGTAACGATGTAAAAAAAAGCTAGTCGAGGTTGAGTGTGGGTGAGGCTGTCAAAATTTGCGAGCGAGGATCAACCCATGTTACCTTGAGAGAGATATTCTCTTCATCCTATTTTCTTCATGTTGTCTTGTTGACCGCTGGGTCAACAACACAACATAACTCAAGTTTCGTACCAAAGTCTTATCTTTTGCGAGTTATGAAATGTTGCGGATTATGGCTATAAACGTCATTTGTAACGAGTAGTTATTCTAGTTTCAGAAGCCGGGGTGCAATGGCACTTCCAGATTGTAAGTACAAAGCCATTTGACCCTTTCAACCCCATTTTTGGTTAAACCTAAGGTAGCCTTAGTATACAAGGTACCTAGGTCATTTTGTAAAGAGGACTTTTATCATAATCAAAACTTAGCGCTGCCGTCTACTGTGTGTGAGAGAGAAAGAGAGTGAGCGTGAGCTTCATCCTCTTGCTACGCCCGGCTCGCTCATCACATTGGAGATCCGACTGCACCATTGCGGTAGGATCGAGGAGAGCTACGCGACAACGCGAAGCATTCCACGCGAGACGAAGCGCACACGCCGACGCATCTATGAGCTATTAGTGGTCGTAAGTGTATCAAATGATGTCTGTTTTTTGCGTGCTAGTAGTCTATAGAATCGTGGCGACATAAGCTACGCATAGGTACTCATAAATTTCAGTTTCGGGCACTTTTAAAATTTTGCTCTGTCATCCTACACGTTTTCCGCAGATGGGTTTAGAGTGAGGGTTTTGAGTGTAGAAGCTTAGGGAGAGGTGTATCCTAGTGAGGGGATGGTGTTCCTTAAGTTTCGTATGAATCTGGCATGATTAGGCGAGTTACCTTCCGTATGTGTGTATGTGGCTAGGTGGTGTAGTTGAGAGCAGTGAGGTTCTTGATTGTGGTTTAGTTGGCCTTCCAGAGTGTTGTATGTGTAGGATGGTCTCAGCCTGACAAGCTTAAGAGATTTCCTCCGGGTGCTTATGGTGTCATCTGTGTCCTCGATTGACATTATGTTGATCTAGGTAGTGTTTGCATGCACTTCATGGGTGTGTGAGTCGCTCCGTCCAACATTGGCGCCGCTGCCGGGGGCACAAGGACCTAAGTAGGTTTCCTACTAACACTTGTGTGATGCTTGCTTGATTTAGTTTCGGCTAAAGAAAGCGTTTTTCTTAAGTGGATCTGGAAGAGGATATTCCGCGATCAAGTGGATAGCCAGGAAGCGTGTGTCTTGCCGAGGGTCTGTGACTAGATAGGTTTAGTTAGGATCTATGGATTAGAGTAGTTGTTGGTGGTCGAGTGATTTGTGAGGTGATAAAAGTGTTTACTAGTCCGTGTGTGGCAGTGAAGCGTTTTTCTACTCATAGATGCAAAACCCCAAAAGATTTAGGTAAGTGATCCGATTCTGCTCTAGAGCTATTCAGCACTGAATTATTTGCTAAAGTGCTTGATTGCATTTGAAATCACGGAAAAGTGTGCTTTTGAGGGTAAAAATGCATTAAACAAGCTTTTGTGGATATTTTTGTATGACTGACTGATACTGTGCATATAAAAGAGCATTTGCAAGGGTTCTGTGAAGAAAACCTGCAATTCTGTAAACATAGACATCCTACGTGTAGGATGTCTCAAGGGGGTTCTGGAGACCAAATTTGAAAATTCTGACTGCACCAGTGTGTTCAGAGGGTAGGTTTTACCCTAGTAACATATTGACTTGGGTGTTTTTCCCTATTTTTGTTGACCAAAAGCCAAAAGGCGGAGTCAAAAAACGTAAAATTTCAAAAAAGGCTTAAATTGAGTGATTTTTGCATGTTTTTGCAATTGTGAAGCATACTTGCACTTGCTGAGAGTATAAGGAAGCATCAGGGACACTTCAGTCTGAAAAAATAAGTAGTAGACATCCTACGCGTAGGATGTCTGTAGGATGATTTGGTGGAAATTTTGAAATTCTGAGTTGACCAGTGTGTTCAGAAGGTAGGTTTTACCCTATTTTCACCTGGAAAGTGGAAATTTGACCAAATTTTGACAGATCAAAGCCAAAAGACGAGAATTGCCAGACATCCTACCCAAATTGTGTCCAAGGCCTAATTTTGAGACCAAACCATAGGATGACTCCAAAGGCATGTTCTAAATATTGTATTGAGTGCATGTGATAAATTTCATCTCATTTGGGTCAATGAAAGGAAGATTGAACAGACTTTAGCATTTTTGACTGAAAAAGGCAAGGATAGTCAGTTTTAGGGTCTTTTGACATCCAAATTAAAATCTAAGCATACCACTGGGTTACTGACATCAAGGGGAAGCTGTGGGACAAGTCTGGGGTCAAACATGCCAAAAAGACATCCTACGTGTAGGATGTCTTTTGTGTGATTTTGAACTCTAAACAAAATTCTGAGCATACCACAGTGATCAGCACATCAAGGAGAGTCTGTGGTTCAAATTTGGGGCAATTCTGAGCAATTAGACATCCTACGCGTAGGATGTCTAAGGCATAATTCTGAAACCAAAATTCTACTGTGACCATACCATGCTGTCATATAGCCTTAGATAACCCTCCTAGGCAAATTTGGTCCAATTTGGAGTTGATTTGACTAGTGAATTCATCAGAACAGACATCAGGATTTTGGAACAGATTCCTGATCATTTGACGACCCTATAGGTGTCAGAATAAAAAAGTAAAAATAGCTGTGAGCTAAGCACATCAAGGGGAAGCTACAGTGCAAGTTTGAGCTGAAACAGAGCCAAAACACATCCTACGCGTAGGATGTCTCCAGGGTCATAAAGTGGTCAAAATTCTACTTTGGCCATATAGGGAGGTTCTAAGTGTCTCAAGGATTCTAGAACTTTTTTCAAAAGTGAATTTGGACCTTGTTTGTCCTATTCACCAAGCAAAGACACGAATAGTCAGACATCCTACTCTTGGAGTGCACTAGAAGCTTATGCAGCCCAAATCTTGACCTATTGGCATCCAAATTCAATTTTGAGTATACCATTGGGTTGCTGAGCACTAGGAGAATCTTGGGATCAAGTTTGGACAAAATCTAAGCAGTTAGACATACTACGCGTAGGATGTCTCCAGCTTGATTTAGGACTCCAAACCAACCTATGAGCACACCACTGTGATCAACACATCAAGGAGAAGCTGGGGTGAAAATTTCAAGTCATTCTGAGCAAAAAGACATCCTACGCGTAGGATGTCTCAAGGCCATTTTTAGGTCCAAATGAAATTTTGAGCATACCATTGTGTTGCTGGACTCAAGGGGAGTCTCTGGACCAAACTTTGTTAAATTCTGAGCATATAGCGTAGGATGTCTCTAGGCCAGTTTTAGGGTCCAACATTAATTTTGACCATACATAAGTGTTCACAGTGTCACAGAGATCCCAAATCTTCTTTTAAAATTGAATTTGGACTCATTTTGACCATTCTAAACTGTATTTCACTATTTTGGCCATAACTTTCACAAAATATATCGGATTGGAAAAGTTTTTATATCAAAACGTAGCCTGACAGCAGCTCTACAGATCTTAGAGCAAAACTTGAACTAAATGCATGCCAATTGCAACCATTTAGGTCAACTTTGAAAAAAACATCGTTTGAGGCCTCAAAATTCATCCGCAAGTTAGGGGTGTCTAAAAGCGACAATTTACGAGAATTGTGACGAAACGGTTGCGGTTTTGGACATAGTTTTGACTTTTCCTTAACCAAAGAACTTGAACATAGTGGACTAAGTCTACTTGAACCAAGCAAAAGCTCTTAAGCCCAGAAATCATGTCTACCCTAGATTCAAACGCAGCTTACACAAGCTTGGAGATCCCGACGATAGAGGAATATCCTCCCACAATGGATCTTCCAAACTTGCGATTCATAAAGACCCATCTTGTTGAGAGAGTCTGGATGATTGGTCATGAGAGTGAAGGACTATATAGATACATTGACGACAATGAGGTCAATCTTTATAGGTGCTCAGATCCATACCTAGAAGAAATAACGGATTACAAGCTCTTATATGTCTACACATACGGAGTCGACTGTCAATGGAGATCTATAGTTGTCGACAAGTATGGACGAGAATACAGAGTTGTAGAAAGCACAAATCCACAGACTGTACTCACAAATGAAGGATCACAAATGCCTCCACCAAACACGAGAATTCCTATAGGAATTCCAAGAAGAGAGCCACCAGGATTCCCTTCAAGAGAGATAACGAAAGAAGGATTGGGAGAGTCTCTGGTTAGACTTGTAGACAATCGACGAGTTAGACCATCCCAAGTCCAGAAATGGGTAAACAGAAAATACTCCAGAGATAAAGATCCAAGAGATCACGTAGCGGCTTTTAGAAGAGTGATTAGAGCAGAGGAAGTTTCAGATTTTGCAACACACTTTGCGGGATTTGGATTGACTCTAGAAGATGATGCAGCTACATGGTTCGACTCGGTGGAAAAATGGGATTTTGAGACCCTAGATGAGCTGTTTGAGGAGTTTATTGAAGATTTCTCACCAAAAGGCATTGCTCACAACACGGTCTCGAAAATCCATAGATTCAAACAGAAAGAGAATGAATCAATACGCAAAGCATCATTACGGCTCAAGAGATATGTTAAGCTCTGTCCGAGAGCGGAATTACCTATGCAAGCATGACTGATGCTCATCTTTATCCAGGGAATGAGACATGCGAGCCTTCAGAAGGATCTGCATATGATAAGGACGATGACGCTAAAGGAGTTGATCAAAGAAGCTCTTTATCTAGTGGATAACTGTGAGGCATACAAAGAAAAGGACTTAAAGAGTCAAGGAGATGACACATCCTCTCAGCATAGTGTTTCACAGATAAGTGAGTCCATTGACAAGCCAACGACACCTATTGATCAAGAAAATCTTATCAACGACTTGATCAAGAGGTTGATTCCTCTTGTAAGGTCTGATTCGGGAGAGCCGAAGTGGTGTGAAATTGAGAGAAAATGGACGAATCATACGGGGGAAGAGTGCTATTATAGCATGGAAAATACTAGGGAGAGGTATGTACGACCTGTTCCAGAAGCACCTACTCCACCTAGATAAATTACGGGGAATGCGCTAAGACCAGTAGGAGTTTTAAGGCCACAGCTTGTCTTAGGACAACAACCTCCGCTGCCAGGTGCTAGAATGCCGGTAGACATGAGATACATGCCAATGATGGAAGCATCAAAGAAATCAACGCCAGTACCAGCTACAATGTGGTATAGCAACCAAAGTGAGTACTACCCTTCGGAGCAACAAAATGTGAGAGAAACACATGGAGTGGTGAGGCCAGTACAACCTCCACCTCCTCGGTTTCAGTCGAAATAAAAAAGGTATGAAATGGACAAAAGGACATTGTGATTAATTGCAAATAGCGGCTTATCTATGTCAAAGCTTGCTTATAGCCAAGAGGAAATGCTAAAATAATCTCCTCAACCAGAGACAGATTGTCACAAAAGTCGTGACAACCACTTGGTCAAACAATGTCCTCATACGGAGATCACTGAAGTAAATGCCTATTGTCTTGAGTGTGGCATCACTCACTTGATCCCCGATTGCCCGAAAAACCCAAACCAAATCAGGACAAGCACGACAAATGTATTAGGGAGTGTTCAGCTACCTAATAGCTCAGAAAATGAAAATGTCATACCAGTTCAAGTGGTTACGAGAGCACAAGCTCAAAAGAAAGCTGAGGAGAACCTAGAGACAAAGAACACAGAAAGTGACATGAGTCCAAAGACAGATGATGGACCAAAGACAGACGCACCTTATCAGAAAACCAAGAGCAAACGAAATAGTTGGAAAGCTAAAAAGACTAGGATGAAAACACGCAGGGAACGAGAGCAAAAATCCCTAGCTGAGAAGCTTACCGAAGCTGAGGAGAAGATAAAACAACATGAGGAAAAGGAGGCAACTTCTCTTTCACAGATGGTTAGACCTCTAGAAGAACCATCCACGGATGAGAAACCGAGAAGTGCTAGTTCAGGAGGATCTGTGTTGGCAGAGAAGGTTAATGAGACATTAGATGCCCTCTTGAAAGCCTATGATGTGAGGCTCAAAAACAACCAAACCCAAGAACACAGGTGGATGACATATCCCTATGCGGAGCTAGAAAATCAAAGGTTTGAAATGTGCCAGAAAATGATTCAAACCGCCCAAGCTTTACTAGAACCACCAGTTGCAAAACCTGAGGATGTGATCCGTGTCATGCCTACACATATAATCCCACCAAACCAGGAACTAAAAGAGCCATATTCTAGTCATAAGCACAGACCAAACCTCAAAGACCCAGCATTAGAACCAAGGATAGTACCAAATATCACGGATAAGTCTTCCGAGGGATTTCACCAAGCTATACCTGAGGATTGTAAAGAGATAGATGGTTTTGAAGAATTGTGGAACCAAGTCAGAGAGGCCAATGAAGCCGATGACCCAAGAAGACGAGTAGACAAGACTGGTGATGAACGAGGAGTGTTTCTACCACCAATAGAGGAATTTGAGACTGGACCTCAAATGAATCTAGACGTGCAATCGTGTTGGGGCAAAAAAGGATATGTACAATCTATGGATAGTCAACCCCATTCTCTAAGAACACTACTGTCCTACATGGGAGAGTACGAGACCAAGTCAGATGTGGTTGCAGTCCCATCAAAGAGACTATCTCCCAACAAGGCCATCGATTCAAAGGGGCTAGTAGATATTCTATCTACCCCAGTCACCTATACTATAATGTTAGCCGAGTTGCTGAGAATAAGACCAAACATGTGGGCTAATGTGGGTAAATGTCTAGAGAAATTTGGTGTAAAAACCCCAATGACTCAAATCGAGGAAGGCATCAAAGAGCTTGAAATGTCTCAACTAAATACTAGGCCAGTGCCATTAAACAAGGTAGGCGAGTATTACGAGGGAGAAGATGGAAACACCACCCTTCCTATGGAATTTAATGGTGTAAAAAACATGGCAATCCTTGATAGTGGAGCTGGTGTGGCCATTGCAACCAAAGAAGTTTGGAAAAAATGGGGAAAACCTGCCTTGATATCCACACGAAAGACCCTGCAGCTTGCAGACGGACACAAGGAAAAGCCCCTAGGACTGCTAGAAAAAGTACTTGTTACTTCTTGTGGCATTGAATATAAACACACTTTTGTTGTTGTTGACTTTGGCAAGAAGAACAACTATGACATCATTCTGGGAAGACCATTCATGCGACAATTGAAAATGGTCCAAGATTGGGGTGATGATTATATATACCTGAGACATATGGAAACCATAAAAAAGATAAACTTGAGGGACCATAGCTTTAGGGATGTAACGAGAACACCGGTTAAGGAGTTTGATTTTGCCACAGTAGCAGGATCAGAACTTCCAGCTTGGTTAGGTAAGCCTAAAGAACTGTGGATGTGTGGAGCTTCACAATGTGGCAGCTTGAAACGTGAGGAATGTATCCTAGAGCGGGTTATAGAGGATAAGGACTATATCCCAGAACCATTTCCTAAAGAAGAGTTAGAGCCTTTTGGATGGGAACGCATCTTGGCTACTCTGGATGTGTGCGCTGTGGAGGATACTCCCACAACCAAGTTTTGTGATGAAAATGTCTATGATGTCGTTCCTTATTTTGCAGTGAGTGTAATCCAGGAAAACGAAGAGATCCAGACATCAACAAGCTCTCAAATTAAGGAGCAAACAAAGAAATGTGGATAATCAAAAGATGAAGAGGACGACGAGTTCTATGACTCTGTAGAACACTTCGAGCTTCAATAAGATCAACGACCCGGGAATCAATGTCATCGCTACATGAATAAAGTGCATCAAAAGTGGATTCCAAAGTCCTCGGTAAAGACACAGCCACCATAAGCATCCTCATACATGGCTCCTAATAAGGATGCAAAGACTCACCTAGGAGGAAAACGACCAGAGCAACGAGCTAACAATTGTCTAATCAATGGGCTAGAAAAGTCCTCCAAGAAACTACCACCCACGAGCAAACAGACAGTAACTTTCCACTACCAGCCAAAAATCAAGGGAAAGTACAAGAAGTCAACCTTGCTGAGAATAGTAGTGATAGTGATGAATCTTACGACATCCCCTATCATCAACTCAGGCCATCACTATCACCAACCCCTTCAGCAACAACCATGATAGGTCAAAAAAACAGGACAACAAGTCAAAGCCAAAAAGCTCGACAAATCTAGATACCAAAAAGCCAGATCAGCCAAAAACAGATATGGATCAAGAAGACAAAGATCTCTAATGACAAATCACAAGATCCAACACCAAAACAAAAACAAGGAAAGCATGCACGAACGGGTAAGAATATCACAAAGTCTCAAGCTTTCACAACTCAGGTTTGGGCTCCAAAGAAGTTGATTCATGCACAAAAAAATCAGGAATTCATTTGGATTCCAAAACAACCACAGTATCAATTTTCAAAGCCTAAATCCAGTCCCCAACCAAGCGTACAAGGGCTGAAGCAAAGACCACTGTCGACTCGCACAACAAAAAGGTGGATCCCAAAGAAGTCTCTTCAAACACAAACGAAGCACGGGCACGTATGGGTTCCCAAATGAGAGCGAGAAACAAAACAATCAATAATCGCAAAGAAATGGGTCCCAAAGAAGAACAACAAAACTGCTGTCAGTGCATCGCCGCTTGAATTCTTACAATTCTTCCTACGATTACAGTAGAGTTAGAAGAGAGCAAGTCGATTCAATCAAGCAACGATAGAGGAGCTTCAAAGACCATTACATTGCTTAGAATAGGAAGCCTCGCCAAAAAATGCCAATAAGCAAATTTCTTATACCCGCATCTTGCACAACATAAATCTTTTCCATGCATTGACTGTGTATGCATAATAGGGCTACATTACAAGGCCTGCATAGGCACAACTTTTAATTGCCCAAGCACAACACATACCCTTTGCGATACCCTGTCGTAAAGGATGACTCCAAATAGGAAGGGGGGAGGCCTTCTGAATGCTGACCTAACATTATGACTATTAGAGGGAAATGTTTTGTGAGATGCATTGAATTCTTGCATTTTATTGTGATAATTTTTCGACGAAATTTAGAGTATATGAGCCCCTAGGGACATGTGTATAGTGTACATAGCATTTAGATTTCTATTTGAATGATTTTTATTTTGTTAAGTTTTTTTTAAGATTTTCTTTGTTTATTATTAAGAAAAAAAATAAAAAAATCCATAATCCACATGAAGAAAAGACTGACGAGAGGCCTGAGCACTACAAAGAGAAGAAGGTACAGGAAAACAATGAAACTTCACGAAGTATGTCTCAGCAGCCACTACAACAGCTGAAGAACTTGTCACAAATCAGTGTCTACATGCAACCAACAAGTCATACAAGTCAGAGACGAGTAGCTAAGCCACAAAATGAGTGAGGTGTTAGTCCCAAAGCTTCAAGTAATATTCTCTGTGGTCTAAGCGTCTTAGCTATTCTAGATACTGCTCAAGATGGAAGAGTTGAGCATATTTAAGTTGTGTCGCTCATGCTGGTATAGGTGAGCAAAAGAGTCGAAGTCTAAGTACTTAAGTCTGGTGAAGTGAAGGAGAAGGTCCAAAAGACACTCACGTACTGAGCACAATGAGATATGAGTGGAGAAACTTCTACATCAACAACCCTTCTTGGAAAGGTGGAAGCTATTGAGACATCTTTTGATGTCACATGTGCTACATTTATTCCTCGAAACACCCATCATCTCCTTCTTTCACATTGCATGCTTTTGTTGACAAATTTCTCATATGCATATAGAGTGTCCCATAATTGGCACTTGCATCAGGCACTCTTTCCGTGTTTCACCCAAGAACTCACCTTTCATGAACATGTACTTCACGTTCAACTGCTCAACTCCAATAAGAGCGTATACCAAAGGCATTTTTTTCCCACCGGGTTTTTTCCCTTTGGTCATCCAGGTTTTAGACCCTAATCTAAAGACACCTATCACCATCCTCTTGTACATATTCCTTCTACATCAACAATAAGGAAATGCTACTCAAATCAATTGACAAATGAATTGGAGCACCAATTTCAAATCATAGCATACTTCTCCTCAATGGCGAGTCGAAGAATGGCCTACAATGACAACGCTGCAGACAACACTAACAACATGATTGCACAAGAACAAAGAAGTCCTCAATGACAAAGAGCAGACATAAGGGTAATCAGAGGATCTGAAAAGCTTGTCCTTGATAATGCGCATCTAATGCTCGGAAGGGTTTTGAACCTCAAATTAGCATAATTAAGTCCTGGATTCGGCCTGACATACAGACTTTGCATTGGAGTGCAACTTGGCCTAAAGAAGTTATGGGTTTAGCCATACAATTTCTACAAAATCCTTACAAAGTTGTCATTGGCTCACAAGATCAGAAAGCCAATCACTCAATTCTATAGATTGTAGAAGTTGTTTCTGAGAACCACAAATACTCCGAATTGATAGATTTGCTGGAGCAAGTGATGGATGGAGCTTTCTCTATCCATGATGATAAGAGTCAAGTTAAACGACATTGGGTTCTTTTTTAATTTAGATCTGGAAGTAGACCTATAATGACAGAAACAGATGTTGCAGCTCAGAGCGTGGATGTAAAAGAAATAAAGTTCGTCCTCAATTATGATTTTCCTGAATCATGTGAAGACTATGTACATCGGATTGGACAAACAAGACAAGCTACTACAAAGGCTATAGTCTATACTTTCTTTACAACAACAAAACGACAGCAAAGACCACATCGCCATCGACAATCAGGTCATGCCGGGGACGACATGAACGCGGAAGGGGGGAATGTTGACCGTTGGGTCAACAACACAACATAACTCAAGTTTCGTACCAAAGTCTTATCTTTTGCGAGTTATGAAATGCTACGGATTATGGATATAAACGTCATTTGTAATGAGTAGTTATTCTAGTTTCAGAAGCCGGGGTGCAATGGCACTTCCAGATTGTAAATACAAAGCCATTTGACCCTTTCAACCCCATTTTTGGTTAAACCTAAGGTAGCCTTAGTATATAAGGTACTTAGGTCATTTTGTAAAGAGGACTTTTATCATAATCAAAACTTAGCGCTGCCGTCTACTGTGTGTGAGAGAGAAAGAGAGTGAGCGTGAGCTTCATCCTCTTGCTACGCCCGGCTCGCTCAACACATTGGAGATCCGACTGCACCATTGCGGTAGGCTCGAGGAGAGCTACGCGACAATGCCAAGCATTCCACGCGAGACGAAGTGCACATGCCGACGCATCTATGAGCTATTTTTGGCAGTAAGTGTATCAAACGATGTCTGTTTTCTGCGTGCTAGTAGTCTATAGAATCGTGGCGACATAAGCTACGCATAGGTACTCATAAATTTCAATTTCGGGCACTTTCAAAATTCTGCTCTGTCATCTTACGCGTTTTCCGCAGATGGGTTTAGAGTGAGGGTTTTGAGTGTAGAAGCTTAGGGACAGGTGTATCCTAGTGAGGGGATGGTGTTCCTGAAGTTTCGTATGAATCTTGCATGATTAGGTGAGTTACCTTCCGTATGTGTGTATGTGGCTAGGTGGTGTAGTTGAGAGCAGTGAGGTTCTTGATTGTGGTTTAGTTGGCCTTCCAGAGTGTTGTATGTGTAGGATGGTCTCAGCCTGACAAGCTTAAGAGATTTCCTCCGTGTGCCTATCATGACATCTGTGTCCTCAGTTGACATTATATTGATCTAGGTAGTGTTTGCATGCACTTCATGGGTGTGTGAGTCGCTCCGTCCAACATGTCTTCAGGTGTTGTAGAGGATAGCCCCCCAATCCTTTGCATAAACTGGTGCCCCCACAAAGGAAGGGAGAGTTGTGTTTGTTGCTTTGACTGCCAGGTTGGAGTCCACTTGGAAATCAAATCTAGGCCTTCCATAATCTTGGTTCAAAGATGATTTTTCAGGATTTTGATCACTTGAAGAGGTACTTGGGAGCATGTGATAATGTATTTGAAACTTGTGGACAGAAAGGTGACCATAAGCAAGGTTTCCTCTTTATGCTGGCTTGCCAATACATGCAATTTGAGTTCTTGTAGGTGCTTTGTATGAGACATGTGATATTTGGACAAAGATAAAGGATGCACTTGTGGATTTTAGCATAGGCCTTTCACATGGCAATGATGAGTATGTTGACGAGTATGCATATTTGTGGGATAAGGAAGACATTGTTTTTTATAGCACATGTAAAAGGGATGAAGTTATGCAAATTGTGAATGTAAAATTTCATTATTAAGAAGCTCATTTGGGTAAGCCTATGGTGAAGTATGCACTATGGAAGTTGGAGGTAGGTCTTTGTGACCAAGAAGTCAAGTGTGAATGAAGCATCATGTGATTGTCTGGAAGATGAACTTGCAGCCTATGAGATAGATACTTGTCATGTGGATTTGGATAATACAAATGCTCTCATGGATACTTCTATTGGTGATAAAAATTATTTTGATGACTCAAATGCTGATTTGAAGCCCTTTTTTATGAATGATATTGAGATGGAGGAGGACTATGTCTCTACATGTGGGTTGTTTGATGGCAATGCAGTAGAAGTTTTGGAAGAATATACTACAATTAAAGGTCAATATGTGACCTCTTTGGAATGTTCTCTTGAGTATAAGGTTGCTAAGGTTGATGATCTTCATGGATTAGAAGACTTTCATGTCCGTGATGTTGCAGTGATGAAGACTTTTTTTCCGTGTATGGGCTATTTGATGAGATGCCTATCGATGTGAATCATGTCAAAGATAGCTGCATTGAAAATAATCTTATGGAATTTTGGGCTTGAACTTTTTTATTTTCATGCTTCTAAGATTGGCATGGGTCCTATGGTTATGCATGAGAATATGATGTCCAAAGACCACTTATCGCTTGTTTCATGATATGCCTCTGGTTGTCAATCATGTGGATGGTTGTGCTATAGACGATTCTATGCATTCCTATCTTGAGCTTAAAAGTACTGATTTGGAAACTTTGAATGTTCATTTGAAGCCCACATTTATCCACAATGTTATGCGTATTGATGATGGTATACTTTTTAGTGACTTGTTTGGTGAGCTACTTGTTTTTGCAAGCTCTAATGTCAATCAAGAGAGAATCTTAGAGGAAGTTATGAAGATAGGGAAAGAGGGTTTTGGCTTTGTAAAGCTTGATGGGATGGATGGTCATATGTAAGTGTCTTTGATGTAAAAAGTCGAATGATGGCATGCCTTATAGTCTCAATTGTGATGGTCAAGAGAAAGTGATCTTTTGTGGTTTGGCATGCAAGGATACCTTGACTGTCTTAACTGGACAAATTATGGTTCAAAAAATGTAGAAGCTTTGGTGGATAGATTTGAGATCAATGATTTGCATACATTTAATCATGAGTATTTTGGCTTTAATTCTGTGCAGTCTTAGGAGATTTGTTTTGTGTCATGACCACATGGGCGCTTGCTTTTATGGGAAAAGCTTTTGGTATGTTATGAGTATGGTAATTGGATGCAACATGGAGGTGGATTGTGAGAGAGTCTATTTTGATTTTATCTCTCAATTTAAAAATTGAGAATTTTGTGGGATGCAAGACCGAAGAATGCTTATGCAAAGCTAGAATAGGTATATGAAACTCTTGAAAGTGTTTCATGCTTGTTGGGGAGGCAATATGTGACGTGTTTTTTATGAATGCTGTGAGCCACCCCAAAGTCTTTGAGAAATATTTTTTGATGATTTTGGATCCTTTGAATGTAAATAAATCATGCTTGTACAAAGTGTACAAAAGCGGTATGTGCCAGCTGTCTCCATGTATGCCGGCTAGTTGTTGTGTGAGAAACATAGTTTTGCTATTTTTGTACATAGAAGTGTCGAGACTTCAAAGAGTGAGTAAGTGTTTCAAAAATATGAAAAAAAATTGAACTTGTCTCAGCTTGAGATCATGATTGAGAGAGGGATATTCATTTGTGAAGAAGAAACTTCGTGTTGCTACAACCTGCGGCGGTGAAAGGTGGGGGTTTTGATGTAGGGGTGCCCTTCTTGCCTTGCAAGAGCCTGTGTGTGGTGAGTTGAGATTGTGTCTCTCCTCAATGGGCTGATGAAATTGGGTTATTAGATCTTCATAATGACCTCTCTTCATCTTGGTTTGAGGTATGGAAGGCATGTAATGTGCAGTTCCTTGTGGTGCAGCTAGTCAAGGGTGGACTATGCCCTACAATTCCTTGCTTGTACATATGAAAAAGGCCAAGGTTTTCTCCAATTTTTCCATCACTTTTTCTGATTATTTTTGCTGAAATTTTTGGGTTTTCAAACTAGGCTTGATTTGGATGGGTTTTGGTTAAACTATGTGTATATATAGGAGTGCCTATGGAGTCTCTACTAGCACATAGAAGGGTGTTTGAAAAGGAATGAAGCCCTTGGTTCTATAGGAAAAAGTGAAGATATTTTCATGTTTTGTTTCTTCACCTTTTTCCTTGTTTTTTTTAAATCCCTTTGCTTCCTTTGATGCATCCAAGTGTAGTGGGAGTTGTAGCGGTGTAGACGAAAGCTAATTGAGGCTAGTCGAGGTTGAGTGTGATTGACGCTGTCAAAAGTGTGAGCGAGGATCAATCCACATTATCTTTAGAGAGCTATTATCGTCATCCTCTTTTATTTGTGTTGGTTTGAAGTGTTGTAGAGGCCAGCCCCACAATTCTTCACACCGTATTGTCACTAATGCCACGGCTTCTTCATATGACACCGAGCCATCTATCTCCACCTTGTCTCGAACCTCCTCATGCAGGCAATCCATGAAACTTGCTTGAGAGATACCCCTCCCCGGGGGTCTATGCACAAAATATACAATTTACACCTTTATAAAATTTTCAATATACATTAGAGTTGCGGAAGCATTTGCATAGGGGAGGAGTTCTCAGCGCCCGACCAAGCATGGAGTTTAGGCCATGAGCTGGACTGCATCCAGAGGTACCTAGCGGCTAGTGCTACCCCTGAATGGGTGTTATGAATGAAAGTGTACTCAAGAAAAAAATACAACATTGTGGAGGTTGAATATATGTGTACACCACGTTGCCGGAAGAGAGAGAGAGAGAGAGAGAGAGAGAGAGAGAGAGAGAGAGAGAGAGAGAGAGAGAGAGAGAGAGAGAGAGAATATAGTGGAGAGGGTGAAATAGAGTGCATAGAAACATGAGAAAATGAGAACAGAGAATCTTTAGATGCCCATCTAAATGAAAAAAGGCAACCATGTATTAATGCAATGACAAAATCTAGGTATACCATAACATCAAAAAGTTTATGAAAAAATAATTAGCAAAGCATGAGGACCCTGTGTAGGGATCGACCGGTCCACCCATCCACATCCACTCTACTACGGACAGAAAGAACACTTTTTTTGCGAGTGAGCAAGAGAACCTCCAACCTACCTGAGCCAGACATAGGCTGAGGCCGCTTTGCCTCCCTCCATGAACCCGAGCTCTGAAAGGATCCCAAGTACCAATAGGTGATAGGGTATCAACACCAACCATACCAATTTAGGCGCCACGTCTCTTCGATGTCCAGCACAAGAAAAGCCAAGGCAAAATTCTCGACGCATTAGCCGTGTGGTCATTCAACCCCCGATGCACTAATCGTGTAGATGAGCCTAACAAAAAGAAGAAGACCTAGACAACACCCCTGATCCAGCAAAGCCCCAGGTCAATGACCCTTTAGTCTAAGGCTAAGAGATGTAGATGATCCTAGTGAGACGGTTCGGGGCGGGCAACAAGAAGAGCAACCTCTAGACACCCTTCAAGGCTCCCGTGTTGCTCAATGGGGCTGGGGCACAACACAACACAAACCAAAACAACAAACCCACAGCCAAATCCCAACTACACAAGGGGCACCACCTAGTTTAAGAGCGAACTAGGACGCAAAAGAGGAGAATCGTTAGAGCAACCCACAAACAAGCAAGGAATTTACACTAACCCTAACACCAATGGAACACTCTCACACACTAAAACACGAGAGAGAGAGAGAGAGAGAGAGAGAGAGAGAGAGAGAGAGAGAGAGAGAGATGGTGTACAACTTAGCTTCAACTTTATATTTTGCACAAAAAAGGAACTTAGAGCTTGCGGAATCAAGTGACAAGATTTGGTTATAGCATCACTAGCACATTGTCTTAGGGTTATGGGAGCCCTCTCACCATCCACCCTCTTACAATGGTAGCCAAACAATAGCCAATGAATCACAAGCAACAAAACAACAACCTTCAATGAAACAAGTCACCTTACGAAGCTGAATGAGTTTGCCAAGCCAAATTGGAGGAGAAGCGTGAGCCTTTGGACATGAATTGCACCCAAAACTACCAATTCATTGATGTTGGGGTAGATACAACAATGGTAGGAAGAATATCTTCTACTCGCACTCACTCAAACTAGCTCAAGCTTTTCTATGCACCAAGGTGATGGTGTATAGAAAGCTTACTCTCTCTTTACAACCAAGATAGAACTGGCGTGTGGTACGCTCAATCTAGTGTGCAATGGTATAGTGATGTCTTTTACAAGGAGGAATGGGTTCTATTTATAGGTTTTAGAAGCATTGATTAGGATTAAGCCTAATCAATTTTATTCGGAAAGATCAAGGATTATGAATTTTTATGAATTTTAAATGAGAATGGGGTCTCTCTTATCTCTTGAGTCACATGGATGTGGGCTCAAGTAAGATAATTATTGATGTGGTGAAAGGAGAGAAGCTTCCATGGGAGTGAGTGAATTTGGTTTACTTGTGCGGTTGCCTACTCCATATGTTGATAGTGTGGGTGCATTTTTACAAGAGAAGTTAGTTGTTAGTAGTAATAATCACTAGAATTTTTAGTGATACATTTACAATGGGTAGGATGAGTTGATTTGATGAAGGAAGAGGGGTGAATTAAAAGAGAATCATTGAGATGGTGAAGCTTTGAAGAAGCTTGAACTCACCCTTGTGTAGATTGTGGAAAAAATGACCGTTGGTTTTCTTCTTCTTCTTCGTTTCTTTACGCCGCCGCCAAGGTTGACCACCACGATGAAAAGAGGATTTGTTGATGAAAAATCCTCAATTTGCAGAAGTTATCATGGTTAAGATGCTGAATTTTAGATATTTTTAGGAGAGGTAAATGAAATTGTAACATAGAAGCAATAGAGAGAGAGACATGGAGAGGGTGTATGTATGTAGAGGTTCATAAAAGAACTATAGGGATGAGAAAGAAGGGTAATGGTGAAGAGGGTGGGAGAAGCCATGGAAATTGCAGGTTTGAGTGAGGGAAGGAGAGGGAGGGATGTGTAAGAGTGAGTAGGTGTGTGGAAGGGTGAGAGAAGACTAAGGGCTACTTGTGAGAAAAGTGGGCAGACTGGGGTCCACTCAAAAATTTGAGGTGATTATTCAAAGCGTGGGCTACATTTTCTCTTTTGACCACCGCTCCAAATTAGGAGTGGAGATAGGTGCCAAAATTCTCACCAAAAAGCCTATTTTTTATGCCTGCAAAAGTCTTTTAGTGGCCCCCTCCTTTGTTGAATTTGTACAATGCATCCAAGAGTGAGCCCCTCCTTTGTCATATTATAATACAAAGCATCCAATTTGCCCTTGACCCATGCATGGAGGAGGATTATTGGTGAATAAAGAAATATATACATGGTGGGACTAGTGTATGGACTATTCATGGACTTTAGCTCAATGAGCACATGGTGTTAGAATAATGAGTAAAAATAATAATAAAAATATGGAGGAGTTATGGATATGGAAAGATATTGGAATCATATGATATGGTCCCTCCTTGAATTATTTTGGGTGAAAGAGGAAAAGGTATGCAAGTAAATAATATAATAAAAGTAACCAATGAGTAGAAATCAATTTTTTGTTTTCACGAGGGTGAGGGTGAAAATGTGGGAGTGATTTGTATAAAGGAAAATTATGAGGTTAGAGTATGTACAATATTGGCAAAAAATATAATTATGGTGTAAGAGAATGAAAGAAGGTGTACATAGGTTTAATAAAACACACACCTAAGTAGAATATTTAAATAAAATACCAAAATAATTATAAAAAATCCCTATATTTAGGCCATATATACAATGAAATATTTACACACAAAGAGGCCATAATATACTTTTTTTTTCTTTTTTTCTTTTTTTTTGGCTCAACTAGCCCAGTGACTAGCTAGCTGAGGGTTTTTAAGAAGATATGGGAAAAGCCCCCTAGCTCACACACGCCTATGTATAGTGAAATGGTAGGGATAGCCATAGTGTTTGGGTGAATTTGGTAGGGTGAGGTAGCTTACTATGGCAATTATGGAAAGCCGAAAAACGGCTATCACTAGTCTTGTAGCGAGCTGCCATGAGAAACATAACACATGAGTCCAATCACAATAGCACTTTCCATATGCACAAACAATATTTTCCAAGCAATTAGACTCTACCCTTACACGTCTACCATAAACCATCTAGATCACTTCATGATCCATTCCCAGAACCATAGAATATCAACCATAATCCATAAGGGAATCTCAGTCCTTAACCATGAATCATAATCACACCGAACCAACTCCCACACTTGAAGTTTGACATATCCCCTTCAATAAACCGAATCCACACACATATGACCCTTGAGACATGATTATTTCATTCATAAAAAGAGTCTGACCAAAAACTAATCATGATATAAAAGTCCATTTTTGACAACATCCAACCATGCAAAGTTGATGCATCACATTTGCACTTCACCTCCCTAGCACATAGAGCTAGTTTTTGACCTAGAAAGGTGGAAAGCAATCATAACCATTCATATGAGGCATCCTCATCAATCCATAAGTTCCCATACATCATATGATAATATTCCATCACCCTAAACATGATGCAAAACAACTCCTATCTTTAGGTCAACCATAAACCATAATTACACACATATGCAAAAAATAACTTTTTTGCATTTTGGGAGCATGCAAAACCTAAAAAATGAAAGTATTTGACTTCAAACCAATGCATCAAAATTAGATCCATTATATAGAATAGCACTCTATCACATCACTTCACCCATATGGTACTCATCAACAAACGGGAACCCCAGAAGAAAGCCACTTTAATCATATCTGCCGATGCGGTTTGGGATGTCTAACCATATACTCTCACATAAGTTTATAGACATCTAATAGTTGAAATCAACTCACCAAAACAAACCATAAATCATACCAAAAGAGCTCAGTTAACTCACGACGTCATAACGGTACCCCCCCTTGGTAGCACCCTTATACATGTAGGTAAAACCGATTATAGAACGATTAATAACTCGCATTTTTGAGGTGATAAAGGAGACCTAATTACATTTGTCATCAAGTTTCATCAATATTTTCAATTGGTTAAGTGGGTTTGCCCATCCGATGAATCTATATAGTGGTTCTTCAAGGAGCCTGGAGTCGAAAATTTTGTTGTGCAGTGGGCAGCAAGCTGTTTTTTGACCATATCTCTTAGCTCGTGCGTGATTTTTATATGACATCAAAGAGAGAAAATGTTCTAAATGATGTGTTTTATCTCTGATATAAAGAGTTCGGACTGATTCATAACGGTTTGTTATTTATGACTAAAACAGTGTTCCGATTGCCTCTATGATGTGAAACAAAAAAATGCTTTTTATGCACGCACGTGATCATAAACGCATCATGTGCATAAATCATCATGTTAAACATGATAAAACAATTATGCGGCAACTTCATACTTACTCAGTTAATCCATACATGCACTCGTATGCAAAAAACATCACCAAAAGTGTGACTACTCAGAAAAACAATATATATATAGAGAGAGATAATGGCTATCGAGTTTAGAGCTTCTCACCGTGCTTTAGAATCGATTAGGGACTGTTGAAAGGCTTCTTCCTTTGCCGCAAGAAAGCGGTGATGAGAGCTACGTAGAGGTATCCACCACGAAAGCTTCCAGGGAGCGTGTACACCATGAAACGAGAGAGAAGATAGTAGGCAAGTAGAGAGAGGGTATCCTTCTTCTTCTTCTTATTCTTCTCAAGAGAAGAGCTTATGGAGACAGTGATTAGGAGCTTGCACCACTCAGTATAATAGATATGTATAGCCTTGTGGTAGTAGATGCAACAGACGACACTGAAAACTGAGGCTTGCAGGCGAATTTATAGGCTCTGCAACTGGCTGGAGTGAGTCCCAAGCAGAAAACTAGTGCTAATTTTTGAGCCACGAATAGATTCTTCTTTTGGGAACTTTCATAAAAATAAGCCTTTGCTTTTGGTGGTCTACTTTCCCACTTACCATTTAATTTTTACAGCAAAATTGGCCAATTGAGCAGTATTCGGCCGACTAATGTAAACTGTAGCTAGACTATGCCGCACCGTAATGTCTTGACATAATTACGACTTTCCCGTACTGCCCCGACGTATTTACAGTACCGATTTTTAAAAAAAGAATCTCGTAAACATCCTGTTTGGTCTTGTTTTTGCTCCGAATGATCATTTTTAAATCCGACGGAGATTGAAATTAATATTTTTATGTTTAGGTAAAAAGCACATTGCTTTTCAAAAACGTCGAAAAGCACGAAAATCTAAAATTAGCGTAAAAAGCACAAAAAAAAAGCAAAATTTTCTAAAATTGAACCACGGGTTTCCCTCGTCCAATGGAATAAGAAAGCGGACTCGCTTTACACTAAAACGCACTAAAAATCATAAAAAGCTAAAAATAGAGTGAAAAGCACTCAAAAAGAAGATTTTTACAAAATTGAACCATAGCTTCTCTGGAACACGTAGATCAATGATCCAACCTTGCTTTTTGCAAAAAAAACACCTAAAAGCATGAAAAAGATAAAAATAACGGATTTTAAAAAAATGGACCAAACATCCGTCCAACCTACTGGAACATGGAAACAACCTTGCTTTTTACTTTAGAACCTTCCAATACTGTCAATCAAGCATCTTAAGTCAAAATTTGGCAAAATAGATATATTATAAGCTATTTTTCTTATTTTTAGAAGAGACCCAAAATTTGGGGATATTACATCCTTCCACACCGAGGTGTCCTCCCCTCGACATGAAATCTGGATAATTTAGTCTCATTACATCATCATGTTCCCAAGTGTCATCTTCCTGAGGATACGTTGACCATTTAACAAGGTGTTCAATAATGGTCCGATTACATAGAGGCTTGTTTCTGCTCTGAAGTCTTACTTCGTGATATTCTTCAAAAGTTCCATCAGTAGAGGTAGATAATAGAGAATCATCAAGAATATGTTGCGGATCAGGTACATACTTCTTGAGTAAGCTGATGTGAAAAATATCCCGTACCTTTATGTGTGTTGGTAACAAGAGTGTGTAAGCTTGATCATTAATCCGCTCTGTGATTACAAAAGGTCCACAATATCTCGCACTTAGCTTCTTACACTTACCCATTGATAAAAAACTACGTTTGGGTTTCACTCTCAAAAATACCATATCGCCCTCTTCAAAAAGTCTGGCAGATCAATTTGGATCAGCATAACTCTTCTGTGTATCTTGAGCAGTCTTAATATCCTATCGTATAAGATCGTTTTATAGTTGCATTTCATCCAACATTTCTTTGGATGCTTGAACTTGTATGAGAGGGTCTGTCCATTTGAGTGGAGTAAGACACTCTTATCCGCGCAATGCTTGGAAACGAGACATTCCAATTGAGCGTTAGAATGCGAAATTATATGCAAATTCAACCAAATGCAAATATCTAGTCCATTTACTCTGTTCATGCATACAATAAGCTCTAAACATGTCTTCAATGATTTGATATGTTCTTTCTGTCTGTTGTTAAGAGCCGACGTCAATTAACAGAAGCTGCTAAAGATCCAAGCCTTATGCATACACATTGAAGATGATTATAAAGAAGCAATGAAGATTGGAGTTACACAGTTTTCTCATTTTTCCAAAATGGCCATATATTGTAGTTTCTTCATTTATTTAGCCATTGTGATAATTGTGATGTGTTACGGGCTCAATAAGAGTTCCAAGATGTAAAGAATAGGTGAGTTAGTGTACCTAGGTTGCAGATACAATAAATTGCAAAGCCTCAAAGGTCTTGGGCACCGAAAATTACACATTTTAAATCTTGGCTAAGGTATAAAAGCCAACTTTGTAAAGATTTTATTAAGTTTTTAGATAATAGAAACATAGCGTGAGCAAACGGTGCTTACATCTCTCGTTCTCGCGCTTCCTACTCCCTTCCCGATTGTCACATTGCAGTGCCGTCTGTTGCGTTGCAACCGCAGGTAAGAGCTCTATTGAGATGTAGAGAGAGAGAGAGAGAGAGAGAGAGAGAGAGAGAGAGAGAGAGAGAGAGAGAGAGAGAGAGAGAGAGAGAGACGAGAGACACACCATGTATGCTCCCAAAGACTGATTCATATTGAGGACAACGATACAAATATATATGTGAGACCAAGTTGAGTAGAGTGAGCCATATATAGCTCCAACACCCCCACTCAAACAAAGGTCTCTAGATTTTGATGAAAAAACCCTTGGAGAGTTCAAGGGAAAAACCCAAGCCCCTATACAATGTGAGAATATGAACCAACGATGATGATGTGAAAGTGAATTGTTTATCTATGTACAAATATACAAGTGACTCAGAGATCACAATGTACAAATGTGGAGTGTGCATTCTGCATGGTACCTATAGGATTACAATGTCATATGTACAAATCTATTACAATAGCAGAGAAGCTAATCTAGAAAGAGTGAGTCCGAAGCAACTCCAAGCTCCGAGCACAAGAGGATGAAATGTGACTTGTTGAGACCTTTGGTAGAATGTCTGCAATCATTTGATCACTTGGACACTGTTCAACCATAATGGTTCCTTTGCGTACTTCATACCTGACATAATGATAATGGACAACAATGTGCTTTGACTTATTATGTTGAACATAGTCTTTTGCAAGACTAATAGCACTTTGGTTGTCACACCGCAAGGGTGTGCTAGAAAGAGGAGAGTGACCAATATCAACCAGCATTTGTCAAAGCCAGATCAGCTCACGAGCTACAAGTGATTCCGCAACATATTCTGACTCAACCGTTGAAACTGCAACACAGTGTTGTTTCTTCCTGGTTGAAGAAACAAGACAACCATTTATAAAGAAGCAATTTCCACTAGTAGATTGCAAGCTTGCCCAATCTGCATCTGTGTAACCCAAAGAGAAAGAGATTGCATAGAATCCGATGTGATTTGTCATCGATAGACCAAACCAAAATCTGTAGTGCCTTTCAAGTATTTTAATACACACTTTGCTACAGACCAATGCTTAAGAGAAGGACGTGTAAGATGTTGTCCAAGATAATTAGCAACAAACAGAATATCAGGATGAGTGTTCATGCCAACAAACTGAAGACATCCAATCAAGTTAGCATAAGGTTGATTTGTGACAAGTTGACCGCCATTGTCAAAAGTGTTCTTCGTAGAGCTTGCAAGACAAGGTGTGTTGGCCGAATGTGCAGATTTTATACCAAATTTTTGAATAGTATCTAAAATAAACTTTGATTTTCAAAGGAATAAAACACCTTTTGTACAATTTCATTGGATCTGAATGACAAGAAATGAGTGAATCTCTCCAAGATCCACCATAACAAATGTAGAAGACAATAACTTTTTCAATTGATGAAGAAATCCCAAATCACTGGAAACAAGGATGGTATCATCCACATAAAGAGCAAGAATCACAAAACTGCTACCTTGGCGTTTTATGTATAAGTTGGGGTCTGAAGAGCAAGAGATGAATCCTTTAGAGGTGAGAAAAAGATCAAATATTGTATACCAGGCTCGTGAAGCTTGTTTGAGACCATATAGTGCCTTATGGAGTTGAGCAACAAGGTCTTCTTTACATGGAATAACAAACCCTTCTGGTTGTTCCATATAAATTTCCTCTTCCAAGTCACCATTAAGAAAATCAGTTCGCACATCCATTTGATAAGCTTCTAAATCAAATTGAACAGCAAATGCCAATAAAACTTGAACACTTGTAATGCGAACAACTAGTGAAAGGTCTCTTGATAATCAACACCAGCTACCTGGGAGTTACCTTTTGCAAATAAATGTGCCTTGAACTTGTCAAAAGATCCATCTGCTTTTGCTTTTGTCTTATACACCCACTTACACTTAATAGATGTACGACCAGGAGGTAGTTCAGTTAGTATCCATGTACCTTTAGAGATAAGAGAATCGTACTCTGCTTTTATAACTTCTTGCCATTGATTCTTTTGTGGTGAAGAGATAGCTTCATCATAAGTAACGGGATATTCAGAAGTAGAGAAAGCACTATCAACAGTATTGTCATCATAAACATGACATGAGCCATGTTCAAAGTCAATAGGCATATCAATAAAAATATCAATATCACCATTGGCAACATTCGGAATGGATGGTTGTGAAGAGGAAATCTGCTCTATAGGAAGAGTTTCATCATTTGAAAGAAATGGAAAAGCTTGAAGCAATGATTTAGTATCATCAAAATCATACATGGACCATGAGCCTCCCATAAGCTGCTTGTTAAAAGTAGCATCACGATTCACAATTACTTTCTTGGAGTAAGAGTCGTACAATTTGTAGCCTTTGGAAGTGTCAGAATATCCAATAAAAATAACTTTAAGATCAGGAGCATCAAGCTTTGTTCGTGTTTCTTTGGAAACATGAATATAATCAACACATCCAAAGGTTCGAAAATGAGATACAGAAGGAATGTCACTTGTCCATGCAGTGATGGGTAACTTACCAGAGGGTGCAGTAGTAGGAAGATGATTCTGAATAAATAATGTTGTCAAAGTAGCTTCAGCCCAGAAAACACAAGATAAACCAAAATTAATCAGCATACATCTTACAACATTGAGAATAGTGCAATTCTTTCGTTTAGCAACGCCGTTCTGTTGAGGTGAATATGGAATAATGTGTTCATGATGAATTCCATTGTTAGCACAGTAACTCACAAACTCTCTAGAAACATATTTGCCTCCATTGTCACTACAAAGCTTCTTAAGGCGACGACCAGTTTGAAGTTTTGCAGGCTTGTGGAGTTATTTGAAAACAGATAAGGCCTCAGATTTTTTTCTAAGTAGAAATACAGTTGTATACCGTGAGAAATCATCAATGAAAGTAATGAACTAACGATATTGTGATCTCAAAGAAGGTAGAGATCCACATATATCAGTATGAACAAGATCCAATATGTCATGAGAATGAGTTGTATTTGAAAGAGGAAAGGGTTTACGGTTATGTTTCCCAAGAGCACAAAACTCACAAATTTCCATATGGGGATAAGCTTTAAGATCAATGCCATGAACAAGATCGTGACGCTAAAGATCAAGGAGTTTTGAGAAATCGGCATGAACAAACGGTGATGCCATACTTTGCAATCATGATCACCTGGAGAAGTGACAACATTTGCTACATCATCATTGAGAGAGAGTTCAAAAAAATTACCATTTCGAGGAGCAGTGGCTATAGTCTATCCATCTTTCTCAATTCGACATTTGGTACGATCAAATCCAACAAAGAGACCAAGATCAATAAGTCTAGCAACTGAAAGAAGATTACGTTGAAGATCTGGTACATGTAATGCTCACAAAATTCGAGTGGAAGAAGATAAGGTACCAAGATATAAATTTCCAATACCCTTTACTTGACAAGCCGTATCATCAACAAGATAAACAATACGTTGAACTGGTGGTGGATGATAGTTATGGAACCACTTAGACTAATATGTCATATTTCCTGTAGCACCATAATCAACAATAAAAAGTGATCCATCACGTACATGAAGTATTCTGTATGGAGCAACTGAACATAGGGTGCATCTTGTTTTTGGTACAATATTGTTTCGATTTCAGTAGCATATTCTCTATTACGATATGTGTCGAATCGATGCTTATATCACATATGAGTGGGATAATCAGGTCGTCCACAATATTCACAAGAAGAAGAAGAAGAGTCTCTAGATAAATGTGGTTGTTTTGTGGTAATATTGTGTTCTTCATCATATTGAATTGCCAACAATCATCTTCACTATGGCCATTTCTATTGCAGTAAGAACATTGCTTATTAGGAAATTTGAGACGAGAGAAAATATTACTGCGATGGCCACCTCTACGGTTTCCTCATTGAAATGGACGCCTTCGAGCATAAAAAGCACGTTCCATCTGTTGTGACTCAGTCTCCTCATGTGAAATCATGGCTATATCATGAATAGCATTACGTCATTCATGACGTTGAGAGTATTCAATTAAATACATATAGGTTAGTCAAAATCAAGAACATGTTTATTAGAGAGAATAGTAACAATGTTATCATAAGAAGAGTCCTTCACCGTGTCAATGAGAAGTGTAATCAGTTGTTCTTGTGGAACAGGATCATCGATAATAGCAACTTGATTAATAATATATTTGAAAGACTCAATATGTCGTGTCATGGCCGTACCAACTTCATATTGTAACTTGTTAAGCAACCCTCTCAAATAAAGTATTTCTGCAACAGATTTTTCTGAAAGTTTGCAATAAGGTACTTCCATACATCATGGGAAGTAGGCAATTCATACATATCAAGCAAAAGGGAATCATTAAGAGTAGAAAGAATATATCAATGATCTGCTTTATCACGTCGTTGCCAATCTGTATACGCAACATTCCAATCTTCAAATATAGGTCCTTCAGTGATAAGCACATTATCATGATCCGTATCAATAGGCTGAGGTGGACAAACACAATTTCCAAGGACAACATAAAAAAAATCATCACCTTCAATAATTAACAACATCTTTGATTTCCATCCTGAAAATCCTTGGCCTTGGAAAGGAGGAACAGAACGCTGGCCAGAAGGAAAGCCATTGACAAGAATAGTCATAGCCATATCTGGTTACGAGAAGACGTATAAGATAAGATCGCAGAATCTGTATAGTGAAGGCTGCAATTGAGAAATATAACGACTGTGTTTTGTCAACGATAGACGCAAGAAGGATTCTCAATAAACCTCCAAAGATGTGAGAGACGTCACCCAAAAAAGCAAAGAAAAGGAGACATTAATAATAAAAAAGTCCTCAAAATAGAGTGACGTGAGACGCAAGATTGATGGCCACAATATGAATAGAAAAAAGATAAATTTGCTCGAAAATTTTGACACCAAAATTAGAAAAACGATTGCGGACGCTTCACGAAGATGCACGAGGACAAAAGATGCATCAGGCTCAATTACAGTAAAAACAACATAACTTTCTACTCCGAACTCCGATTGACGCAAACCTAGAACTCAAATCGAAGAGCTCGAGGAGACCAATAAGTTTTGGATGGAAAGTGCCAAGTATGTTGTGTTTCATTGCGCTTTTCCCATTTCTCCAAATTTTGAGCAGAAGACCCCCAAAAATTGAGACGAAGTTCAGGGTGTCAAAAAACAAATCAACAAGAAAACGTAATCAATGATTCATTATATCGATTAGCAATAAAAACCACACAAAACACTAATCATATTCTTCTTAACATAAAACAAACACAATTAACAAGAATCAATCGTCAAATATAAAATTAGTAGCAATTTTGAATCTTACATGCAAATCGCATACACATACTGTTTTGTCACCATGAATTGAATCGGTGCATGTTAGTTACCACTCTGATACCATGTTGAGATGTAGAGAAAAAGAGAGAGAGACAAGACAAGAGACACACCATGTACGCTCCCAAAGACTGATCATATTGAGGACAAGATACAAATATACAGGTGAGACCAAGTTGAGTAGAGTGAGCCATATATAGCTCCAACAAGCTTGACACATTGACGTAAACATATCATGGTAATCCATAGCTTTTGGCATCGTCAACCGGCGGCCTAATTTCATCATAAGTAGAAGTTTAAGCTAAGAAATCACAAAGTAAGTATAGGCGGGGTATTGGGGCATCTTCATTTCTAAGCATTTAGATACATTCGCGGTAAAAAATGACTAGGTCAAAAACTCACTGAGCTGTTAATAATCGTGATTTTTTTACTTAATCAAAAGTGATATTTGAGACCATAAGCATGTGTGCTAAGGTCTTATATACTTGTCCTAGAAGTTTCGTAACATTCTGATGTTGTTTGATGCTGTAACAGTCATGTTTTGTTTGTCGATTATTAACGACTAGCTTTTGATAACTTTGGTCATTTGAGTGTAGCTTGTGTTAGATGCGAGTTGTTTGTTGTTTTCTAAAATATTGACACCCTCTTGTAGCCTCTATGCACTAGTCGAGTCAGCTTAGTCCCATGGATTGACAATTATGTCCGTGGTTCTCGCTATGTTTATAATAAGATAGGAGTGAGGTTAGAAACCCATCCCACATTTGGCGTCGTTGTCGGGGAAGAATAGACCTAAACTAGGGAAAACAAGAGTACCTTGTGTAGTTTTCCATTAAATTTCTCTAGGTTCACCGAGAGTTAAGCTTTCTCTTAAAAACCGCATAGCTTAAGAGTGTCATCTTTTGTTGTGTAGAGGTAGTTTGGGAGTAGATTGTACTTGCTAAGTACCTTGTAGGATTATAGAATTGTAGGATTAGGTTAGGATTTTGAGAATGATTGATGGACAAGAAAAATCTTAAGATCAATGCTCAAAAAATCATAAAACACAAGAAAAGAAGTGTTTATGGACACTTTCCACAACCCAGTTGCAGTAGAACCTAGGAGTAGGGTAAGTAGAACCCAAGGCGAGATCTCAAATCATTGCTCACTCCAAAGGAATGATCTCTGAGTTGTTTATGTGAAGTTGTAGAATTTCAGGTCTACGGATTGAAACAACACCAAAAAACTGTCAACCATTGAGCCGGCTAGAGATTATGCTCATAAAAGTTGTATGAACTAGTGGGTAAGCTTAAAGATGCATTTGAGATAAATTTTCAAGAGTTTGCAAAAACTCAGATTATTTAAATTTTCTTGAGAATTTAGGCCAAATTAAGTTTTGAATTGACTCAGAGGCTTAAAGCATGTCATAAATAGACTGAGTATTGAAAAAAGTGCAAAAATTATTCATTTTAGGTCAAAAGTAAATAATCGTATTTTTTGCATTTGGATCAAAATTGATCAAGGTTGATACGACACACTCTATGCATGATTACAAACATCTTTTGTGAAGGCTCATAGAGTTTGGATCACAAAACAGACCAAAAACTCGACAAAAATAGAAATCCGTACTGATTGTTGAGAAACTGAGTTTGACTTGATGAATCTTGTTCAAATTCTGTGAAACTTGACTCAGAGGCTTGAAACATGTCATAAAAAGAATGTGTATTGAAAAAAGTGCAAAAAATACTCATTTTAAGGCAAAAGTAAGTAATCGTATTTTTTGCATTTGGCTCAAAATTGATCAAGGTTGATTACCACAGACTCTATGGTAATTTGGCTCAAAATTGATCAAGGTTGATTACCACAGACTCTATGCATGATTAAAAATATCTTTTGTGAAGGCTCATAGAGTTTAGATCACAAAACATACCAATTAAAACTTGGTAAAAATTGAAATCTGTACTGATTGTCGAGAAATTGAGTTTGACTTGATGAATCTTGTTCAAATTCTGTGAAACTTGACTCAGAGGCTTAAAACATGTCCTAAAAAGACTGAGTATTGAAAAAAGTGCAAAAAATGTTCATTTTAGGTTAAAAGTAAATAATTATATTTTTTGCATTTGGCTCAAAATTGATCAAGGTTGATACCAAAGACTCTATACATGATTACAAACATCTTTTGTGAAGGCTCATAGAGTTTGGATCACAAAACTTGATAAACACTGAAATTTGTACTGATTGTTGAGAAATTGACTTTGGCTTGATGAATCTTGTTCAAATTTGGTGAGACTTGACTCAGAGGCTTAGTTTAGAGTGTAGAACATGTGTGTATGCTTAGGTGACCAGAAAGTGTTAAAATTTCCCAGAAGTAATTAATCCTGATTATTTGCTTTTGTCCAATATTCAAGTGTTTTTGGCCAACCAAGCATACCGCAAGTTCTATCATATTGTATTGAGCACTCACATCAAGTTTAGTAAAATTTGGATCTATAAAGTGAAAATTATGGCCACTTTTGTAAAGATAGTCTGCAGACACAAAACTATTGACAAATTGACCAGAGTTTATCCAAACTTGGTAGGGAGCTTAAATTGAGTTGCTTTACCTGTTTGTATATATTTTTTAAAAATTCAGAAGTAAATTATCGCGATTATTTACAACTGCTCCAGATTTGAGACTTTTTGCACAACTGAGTATACCACTAGGTCAAGCATATCAAGTAGACTGCACATATCAAATTTGGTGAAATTTAGATCACAAAAGTGAGACTTAAGCCAGATTCTACGAAAACTGAGTCTGCGGGACACTAAACATTTGGTAACTTGGACAAATCTTGTTCAAACTCAATAAAACTTGTCCAAGACTTCAAAAAGGTGTCAATATGGTAAAACGATTCTAAAAAGTGAGAAAACCAAGAAAAAGTAAATAATTAAATTATTTACTTTTGAGCCCAGAGGTAAGATTTTGGACTTTTGAGCTTCTACAATGTTAAAACAACATAACACAAGGCCACTGGTCAAGTTTGAATTCCATCAGGTCCAAATTGGTACATGTTAACTTAGTTCTCAAGTTGCAGATTAGTCCTTTAGCTCTTTGCAAGGGTAGAATTTGGAAATATTATTTGCTAGCTCACTTAGCTCAGATTGAAGTGATATACATAGACCAATCACAATAGCTAGCAAAAAATTGAGCAGTTTGAGCGAACAATAAAAAACCTGTCAAAATGGGATCAACCATATAAAAGTGCACTTCGAAACTAATTTTTAGTAAAATCAAGCCACTGGGACAGTTTCACGCATGGAACTTGCGAATCAAGACACAAATCACATTGGACTAAAAGTTAGGTTATTCAAGGCCTAGATTTCCATCATTTCAAAGGTTGCAATCAATTTTGATACTTTTGAGCTAGAGTTAATCAAGTCTAAGAGCAATCAGTTGCCAAGAGTACTTTGGCAAAAGGAATCTTATCAAACTCGATCATGAGTAATTCTGCTAATCAACACCAGGATCTGGTAGAGATAGTTCTTAGAGACCAAGACGACATGGAGTCAAGTCAAGCCAAGAGTTCAAATGCACAAGAATCAAAGCTAAACAATAGCAGTAGCAACACATGTACAATTGCAACAAAACAAATTTTACAGCTATATGGCTACATTGGAGATAAGGTTTTGTATATAGATCCGGAAGGCCATAGGTATCTTATGAGTGAAAAAAGCAGCACAGGAGACACAATCCTTTTGATCAGAGTAAAGCGAGATTTAGAGAACTCCCAGATGTTCACAGATTTTAGTGGAGCTAGGTATTGCAAGCTCAAAAATGAAGTGCAGATAGAAGTGTAAAAGATTGATCCAAGTGGTTATCCAGCAATCTGCACAAGCCAGCAAATAATCCATTTAGTTTATATGCAATCAAGGTCATTGTACATGCATTACAATGGTCAAATATATTGTTGAGATCCAGAATTGCAAGATCCAACAGATCAGCCAATAGAAGCCAGTCTAATTGGAGAACCGAGCCAAAGACAGTAGTAGAAAGGTCAAGATGGAGCAGTTTATAGCCTAGTGCTTAGTGTTTTAAAAGAAGATGCCGACAACTTGGCAAGCACAAAAACAGAAGATCCTCTGCAAGAGCTTGACATGATAGAGCCAGTTGAAATACCACCAGTCATGGCATATTGCTCAAAATGTGGAAGAAAAGATGGACATTTTTTTGAAGATTGTCCAGGAAATCTAGACAACAGGGACACATCAATTTCCAAGCAAGGTACAAAGCAAATTGGAAATGAGAATTTTGATGTAAGTGCTTCTAACTTGTCACTTTTAATGCAATCAGATGATTTTGTATTACCATTAGAAGCACCAATAAAAGCACTGCAAGTTCAAAATCAGCATAAAGATGCACAGGCACTTGAAAAGCTTAAAATTGATTCTTTGAACAACAAACTCCTACGTGAATTTGGTCAAAGTGTCCAGATATCACCGAATGTTGAAAAGACTGTTAGGTTTGTAAATGATTTTGCATCCACTACCACAAGTGTGCAATCATTCACAGTCTAAGGGACACGTCAAAGTGAATGATGTTAGCATTGTATGGTACACATAATTCATATGCACACTATGTAGACAAAAAAGGGCAATTATACAAAAAGGGATCAACCAGTGTTCAAACAGCCCACATACCATCTCACAGAAGTGTGTTCAGTGATAGATTAGAAAGAATGGTTCATTTCAGAGGATAGAAACTATTATAGCCCATCCTCTCTAGAGTTGAAGGATATTACCCAAGTGAACCCAAAAATTTGTTCAGAGCCAAACTCTCCTCCATCAAAAATAAAGCTTTATCGTTGTAACCAAACGAGCATATACTTTGACCAAAATAGTCATAGAAATAGACGAGAGTCTAGGATCTATCATGACTTGGGTCCAAAAACCAAAGAAGCTCATATCATAGGAGATCCATGGGATAGACAATATCAAGGCAAAGATAGTGCTATCTAGATCTTGACTTGGGAAATAATTTGACATGTTTCATGGAGATACATAGGAAACTATGCAGAAGGTTTATAAATGCCAAACATCAACAATGCTACCCAAAGTGTGCCTTCACAATCCCAAAAGGTGAGACTAAACCAGAGTCAAACAGTTTTAAAATTTGAACTCTCATAATGAATGTGAGGTCCCCACCCCGCCGTATCCAATGGCGGATCTGATGGTGAACCCGGTGGCCACTAGATCTATTGCGGAAGCAAACAAAATGGTTCAGGGTTCGACTAGCGGATGATCTCTCATCACAAGGTGAGTCGAGTTCGAGCCTACTAGCAGGGAGATCTAGCTCCACCTCGCAGGGGAAGCGTACTTAAACTATCTAGCGATCCTAAGACCCACCTTCCAAGAGGAGAGAAACCTTAAGTGCCTTTTTCTCCATGTTTCAGAGGCACATACCCTCGAGATTTCACCGCTCTAGGGGCAATGAGTATTACTAATATCGAGTAAGAACTATGGGGACAGAGAGTTCCCGACCAATCGGGACCACCCATCTCGTAGGCATTGGCAACCTGAGCCAAGCCCCCACTTTCCACCCCCATACTCACACTTCCTTATGTGACCTAATTATTACCACAAAGGTTGTTCAACATAAACATTCCTTGTTTTAATTCCGAAGCACATTGTTCGTTAAGACAGCCCTTCAACCAGTATTGCAAACAACACCAAGACAGAATTCTAGTAAAAATTCTACTCAAACTTATTCATTAAAATTCCAATGTTCTAGAGGTACAACATCCCCCCTCCAGCGAGAGTTCACTCCTCCCGTTGTTGCCTAGCTGCCCATACAACTAGGTATGTCCACTGCATAGAAAGCATGTCATGGACACTCCCACCGCATAGAAAGCAAGACGTGGGTTCCCACCGCATAGAAAGCAAGCCGTGGGTATCCACCGCATAGAAAGCAAGTCGTGGATTCAAGAGCCCTTAACGAGGAACTCTGCCCCCGTTTATTAGTAGGGGAGTCAGGACTGATTCAACATTGGAAATAAAATGAACATGTCGAGCTAAATTTTCCCTAGCAGACATTCTTTCCTATTGCAACCAGCATACCCATCAATCATTTCCTTCCTACTTTAGAACTTAATGTACGATGAATTCAATGCCGAGGTTTCCATCGGATTTCTCGAACATGTTTGGGGATATGTTCATTCCTAACTAAACATGTACAATGTTAAATTAAAAAACTTGAATGAAGTTATGACCTACCTCTTCCATTTCTTCGTCGATGGCCCGTGAGATGGCCGGTAATTGTTCGTCCATGGGAGCTTTTCACTTCCTGTTCACCTTGCTCGTTCCTGCCTCGTGGTCGTGGGCTCCAGCAAAGCGATTCCTCTTAACCGGGGCCATTTTAAACTCACTACTTTAAATAATTAACTTGGAGAAAAGAGCTAATGTCCGCAAGCGTCATAACAAGCCAAATGATAGATTAGCAACATCAAACAATGCTTGCTACATGAGAGGTTTAGATTTTTCCATATAGCAATCATTATGGATGATGCATATTCCTATGGGAACCTGCTCTAAAGATAATTACTCGACTTACGTGATTAAGAATAGTAGAATTTCACTAATGGAATTATCAGAGAGATGAATTAAGTATGATTAATCTCTTTCCTAGCAACTAGATGATGCAGATTTATCTTATGCGTATGTGTGAGGAAAGTCAACTCGTAGAGACTTAATAACAGATTAATTTTTCCTTAATTACACCTTAATGCATAAAGGAACTGAATTTAATTTAGTTACAGTATTAATGGGTGATAGAAAACATGATTCTCTTAAATCTACACAATTACTAGCTTATCGACTAATTTCTATGCCGCCTAGAGAGAGAAAATTCTAATAATTATACACTAATCATTAATCGAGAATGATGAATGGCTGATAATTCAGATATGGAATGATGATTACATAATAGAATATGGTTAAAGAGAATTTAGAGAGTAATTATAGAGAATTACGACTAGGAATAAGCATAATAGACGAGGAATTTAGATGGTAGAGAAAGGAATTTACAGATAGCATTAATTAAACCGTGGTTACCGTGATTAAGGGCTCATAATCTTCTCGATTTTCTGATCTAATCGAGCTTCTTGAGATGAGAATTCGGCAGCACCTTCCTCCTTGCTTCTCCTTCAAAAGGTGTGTGAACCCGCAGCACCTTCCCAGTGTGTGTAGGTGTGTGTGTATGCACTGTGTGTGTGTGTGTGTGTGTATGAGCATAAGTGTGTGTGTGAAGGACTTTAAATAGGCTCCTACAGGCTGAAAATCGACCAGCCTTGCTAAATGCAACTGCAGGAGCACTCAGTCTCTGCATTGGCAAGTCCAATTCCCCTACCCACCAAGTGTCAGGTTGGCTTGGTTAACTGGCTCTGAGACTTAGTTACTGGCTTAGAAACTCTCCTAAGACTCCCACAAGGCAAGAGGGCGCCCCCTAGCTGCTAAAGCTGATCTGGAGTGGCCTGGTACCTGTTCCCACACAGCCTCGGGCCCCCAGTGCCTCCCCGCTCAATTTTTTGGAAAATTTGATTTTTGGCTAAAACGGGTCATACGAGTCGGATTTTGATGCCGTAAATTTCTATACGGAGCTCTAAGTAAGACGTATTGGCTCGAGTACCTGCCATATTTAGCAGCCCTTGGGGTTCAAAAATGCATTTTTTTGAAATTCGGGGTACGGGTGCAGTTTTTCGAGACGATCAAAACTGGACGGGTCGGGTGACCAAAAACTTGCTATTTTTGGAATTTTTTAACAAAAATTATTTTAATTCACATTTCAAAGCTTTAAACCATTCTAAATATCATGGCACTGACAGAATTTGAAAAATTGCTAAAAATAGTAACTCTTTCCATTATGATGATTTCATGGTACAATGGTGATCTTTTGATCGGGGTCAGAGACCTTACAATGAAGGAGGCTATAGTAATCACCCTAGGAAGAGGGAAGCTACAAATTCATCAAAATTAGCTCATATATCAGGAACCCCAATGTCAGTTAGAAGCTCGAGAGCCTCTAGCCAACAGACCCCTTCAAAGAAAAAAACATTGAAAGACCATATGATTGTTAGAAGTTTCCAATTGACCCAGATTCCATCAGAGTCTATAGATAAATGCCTCTATGAAGATCATCAGAGACACAAGTTTCAGCTGATCTCCACAAGTTAAAGTCAAAGCCAACAAATCCCATAGTGCTCAAGCAATTGCATGAGACCAAGCTCGCATATGCATATCAAGATGCAAATGGCAATGATTTGCAGCAGGTTCATGACCTTGCACAAGCCCCTACGAATGTTAAACTTGGAGTCAAAGACTATTTGAAGATGATGCAAAGCATCAAGCTGCCAGGACAGATGTTAGAAAAGTCAAAATCAATGAAAGTAAAGCCCAGAAGGATATACAAAGGTCACCACCAAAATCTCCTTCAAAGAGACAGATTCTTCCAGACAGTACAATGGACCTTCTAAGATCAAAGGCTACATAAATGTAGGCAGACAATTCTCAACAGCTGCAAGCAAAAAGTAGAGTATTACAGCCAATGGAGTCAACATTGATTGAAGCAGGTGTTCAAAGAAAAGAAGTTGAAAAGAAAGTTCAACCAAAGGACACTACCACAACAAAAGCACTCAATATAGAAAAAGATCCTGAGACGATCAAGTGCAACATTTTTTGTGAGAATTAAGAAAAAATCAAGCAAAGTAAAGCTAGATTTTCAACTAGATAAGAACCTGATGTCTTTTTGCACTTGAAAAAAATGTGGCCAACCAGAGCTGGAAGATGCTCCTAAAGTTGTGAGCATATCTGGAGACAAACGAGCAGAATGTTGGGGAATCATCTCCACCACCATTGAAGTAGTTTACTAAACATTATAGCCCAATTTCATGTGATCATAGTAAAAGATGCACCTAATGGCCTTATATTGGGAAAGCCACTATCTGAAAGGGTTCTAGAGATACAGAATGCAAACAAGATGCAGTCTTCAGAGACAACCAAGAATCAAGACCAACAAGGGTCACCCGCGAACGACAGCACAAAGTCCTCAAGCATAGTTGAAATGGAGACTGATATCAAAGAAGATCCTATTCAAGATGATTCATCTGCATCGCACAGAACTTCAAAAGAGCTTAAAGAAAATCAGGTAATAGAAAGTGCAGATCAAATAGAGAAAAGGGCAACCACAAAATCTATTGAGTAAAGAATGCCATCAAAGCCATAAGTTAAGAAAAATGAGATTGCAGACAATCAAGAAGCTATAGGAAATCCACAAAACCAGGGATTTCTAGTCGAGTCTACGGATGTAATTCATATTGGGAAACAGAGACTCAAGCCACCCTCCATAGAGACACAGTTAGATCAAGATGAGACCATGGAAAATGCAGGATAGAGATCTTCAATAGAACCAACAATGAGAATAGCTATAGTCCTCAGTAATACAATTGGAGCAAGTGTCAGATGCAATGCTCTACTCGATAAAGAAGCCAAGTGCAGTATGGTTGCAGACAACATCCAGAGAATTCTAGAGATTACTCAGAGCAAGCCAGATAATAGAGAAATCATGGGTAAAGGTTACAAGTCAAGAAGAAATGGTTGCTACTCTTAGAATCCAAGAGCATGAAGAGCAAGTAAAGTTTCAGGTGAAGCCTTCAAAGGAAATGCTTGCAGATTTCATCCTTGGACATCAGTGGTTAGACCAACACATGGACTACAAAGAAGATACAATGCTAATACTCTCTTTTCCAAGAAGTAGGCCACAACATTTACAGGTACCATTAATGCTAGATTCAAAGTTGTAGAAGTTACAAGTACCATTAATGCTAGATTCAAAGTTGTAGAAGTTACAAGAATCAAAGATAAATCTTGCAGAAAAACATAAAGCCAAGGTGAACCTTCCATTGATTAGGACCAAAGGTGTGAAAACATATGCCTCTACATCAAAGAACCCTCTTGGATCACATACTTCTAGCAATTCAGGCTTTCAAAACTTCAAGTCAATTGCTGACCCAGCTCAAACCTCTAAGAAGACACCCAGAAAAGCAAAGATATATCAACCCAAGTACTCAAGAAAGTAAAGCAAGTGTTTGTTCAGAGCAATTTAGTCAAAGGCAATGATCCAGTTTGGATTAAAGACAGAAAATCAGCACAAAAAAACAAACACATGGGATAGATAGCATCACAATGGAGCTTAAAGGTGTTAAGTATGGAGCCTGATTTACCCTTGTAATTTTCTGTGGTAAAAGCGCACATTTGTAAGGCCCCCATTATGAGGAGAAGCCATCGTGCGCTAAGGAAAATCACTCACCGGAAACCAAAATTTTCACGGACAAGAATCAGGGGCAACTTTAAAGGCCTCGGGGGCGGAGGCCCCCGAGACTTTTTTTTTCGCCGGAATATTATGTCCGGACGGCGGCCGGAAAGTAGTCGGAAAACAACCGGTCGGTTGGCCGGTGGTCAGTAGTCAATGGCCGATGGCCGGTGGCAGGTAGTCAATGGCCGATGGCCGGTGGTCGGAAGTCAATGGCCGGCGGCCGGTGGCCAAATTCAAAAGCGGACTTGTCTTCTCAAGGGCGGCCACACATGGGCGGATTGGAGGGTCCAATTTGGACTTATTCACATAAGGGCAGCTACACATGGCTGTCTCTCATAAGAGAGGGCAGCCCTTTTGGCCTATAAAAGGAGGCCATTTCTACACACATTTCATAGTGTGAAGTTGATGCAACAAGGTGAGTGTGAGGTGGTGAGAGTGAAGCAAGGCGGGAGCTCCATTAAGGGTATAATCCCTTTGTAAACTGCTTCTTGTTTTGAAGTACTAAAGCCATTGAGTGGCTGCTTTCCCGTGGACGTAGCCCACATTGGGTGAACCCCGTATATCGTGTGTACTCTCTCTCTCTCTCTCTCTCTCTCTCTCTCTCTCTTTCTCTACTCTATAATCTCGTGTATATAAATCTGTCTCTCTCCATTAAGTAATCTACTCAATTATCTATTTAGCTACGTCTTATTTCCTAACAAAAGGAACATGAGTACTATAGAGATACCAGACAGATATGGATACCAAAACCTTAGGTAAGGGCATATGAAGTAATGTCAAGTCCCTCCCAAGAAAGAAGACCCACAAGGTATCAATCTTGTCAATATCCTAGGAAGTAGGTATACAACAAAACAACAATGAAAGATGCTAAAGTCTACCACAACTCTCAAGTGGATAGAAAACAAAGATGGATCTCAAAGAATCTTCCTCTTGGACAAGGATTCTATACACGTTATATAAAGATTTGGCTACTAGTAAATCACAAGCCAGCTGCAAGTACACTAGACCTGCATAAAGATCTCAATAACACAACAAGACCTAGAGCAAAGAAAAGTCAACAAAGGAGATACAAAGGTCATCAAAAGATTTGGATTCCTAAGTCTTCCAATGATCCTAGTCAAAAGCCAAAAGCCAACAGTGAACAAAGGCCTAGAACAACATCAAAGACTCCAATCAACATGCCTAATTGGAGAATCAAACAAATAATAGAGTCTTCACAGTCAAAGAAGAACAACCCAACCAACGTCAATGCAGATTCAAAGATGATAAAACAGGTATGGCAAAAGAAACCTTCATTGCCAACTTGGTCCTTCACTAATCCTCTTTTTGAGGATTCAAGCTTAATTTTACCTGAAGAAATGTTTGTAGTAAGCACAAGAATGTAAAAGTCACATCACTAGGGTGCAAAAAACACTCTTTGGCATAGTCAGAGTCGGATTGATGAGCCATAAAATGAGCAAAGCATTAGTCCTAAAGCTTCAAGTTGTAATAACTATGTGCTAAGAGTCGTAGTTATTAGGCTTACGCTCAAGCTGGAAGAGTTGAGCATATCTAAGTCATGTCGCTCATGTTGGATGAGATGAGCATAAGAGTCGAAGTCTATTAACTTACAATTGGTGGAGTGTCGTAGAGTCCAACACTCACAAAGTGCACAGTAAGATGAGAGCACATATCCTTGACAACAAAAACCATTCTTAAATGGGTGCCAGCTTGCAAAGCCATGGCATATGCGTTTATAGCTACACCATCTTTCTGAAGAACCCCTCAAAATCTTTCTTGCATAGCATATTATTTTCCATGCATTTCTGTGTATGCATATATATAGGATGTCCCACCATTGGACATATGCATTAGACACTCTTTTTTGCTTCCACATGTGCACCTTGAATGGATTACACCAGGCAAACCAATGTTTCATCATGCTACCTTCATATATTGGCTGCCCTCTTATTATTAGATCTATCAGCTAATAATCCCTTCAATACTTTATTAATATTTCTCATGCTAATCAGTACTTCATAATGCGATTATCCCAAAGGCACTTTTTTTCCACTGGGTTGTTTCCCTTTGGTCATCTAGGTATTAGAGCCTAATTTAGATCCTCGTTGTTCTACTTCCCTTGTACATACTTGTTATGAATAAACATCAATCTCGTCATTATGCTATTACAACGGACAAATGCGACATCATCTTTCACACGAATGAAGATATTACATCAAAATAAAGCTCATGAACAAATTCAATGACAAAGGAAGACAATCAGCCCATCAACAACCAATCAAAACCTCCATTGCCTCCATGGACACTTCTCAATAGTGCCCAAGGACGGGCACTAAAATCCGAAGGGGGGAATATGTTAATTGGGCCAAGGTCAATTACTAGAAGCTCCTAAAGATCGAAGCCTTATGCATGCACATTGAAGACGATTAGAAGAAGCACTAAAGATTGGAGTTACACAATTTTCACATCTTTCCAAAATGGCCATGTGTAAGGACATGGGTCCTATGGGCAAGGCCACCGGCACGACCGGACAGTGTGTACGCTAGGGGGAGGCTATAAGATAGCATGGTTGGGTGGAGACTAGCACACGCATTACCAACTCCATTTCATTGGTATCCGAGCTATTTTTGAGAAAGGGGAAAAGCGGGTTGTAAGATAGCACGGTTGGGTGGAGACTAGCACACGCATTACCACCGCCATTTCACTGGTATCCGAGATATTTTTGGGAAAGAGAAAAAGCGGGTTACATGTGCATGTGACGTGCTGTTTATCTCCCATGTTCCACAAACAATGACATCTCCACTGCACAGCAAAAAGATCAGGCACAGTTTCCTTTGCGTGCAGACAGACAACGACAGCCCCACCTACGCCATCCATAGCGCATGACCAAGGCGGGTGACCAAGGCAAACTCGATCGACAACTCAACGGCATTGAGGCTCCAAAGGCTTCCGATTGGAGCCGTTGGCTACACGCGTAGGAAGGCCCTCTTAACCCTTGCATGAAGAAGGATTGAACCTACCCCATGAGGGTAAGAGGCCAACACTTTATCTTCAAGCTATTGACCCTTGTGATACATAACAAGGAAAAATAGCATACTTGTGTTGAAAAGAAAACTAAAAGGAAAGGGAAAGCTTCAAACCTTAAGAAATTAGTTTCACCCTTCCTTTTGACTTCTTGGAGGAAGGCGAGTTTTTCTCCAAAAATTCTTTTTTCCTGAAGGAGGTAGTTTCAAAGTGAATAAAAGCCTTCACAAAAACGACGAGTTTTTGTGAAGAATCAACAAAGGTGTTCTTACGATGAACGACACGTGAAGCGCTACAATTCTCACAAGGCGATGTTCGCATTCAACACAAATTGCAGAGCATACAAAACACAAAGACTTCAATCTTTCAAGGTATACGTTGACATTTGTTTTTCTCTCTTTATATTAGTGTGTGTTTACCATGGCTAGTGAGGATATCTCACCTACACATACGTTTGATTTTGAGTATGTAGATCAAAATCAGGGCACCATGGGTGTTGTTGACACTAATATGCATGACGATGATGATCTAGGAGATCATGGCCTTGTAGATATGGATGCTTTCAAGACTTTGGAAAATTGCCAAAGCGTACTTGAACGCAACCTCTGCACTCAATGAAAATGTTACCAATCTTACGAAGCTACTTGTGACATTTATGAATTCATAGACGGCTCAAGGAGCCACAAGTGGCACAATTCAAGGGAGCCAAGCTCGCACCACTCAAGGAGTCCAAGAGACAGGTGCTTCAGAAGATGCAGAAGGTAGCAATGCATTACTCAATAATATCACCATTCCCGAGTTTCACGAGGAAGAGCATGATCGCAACAAGGATGCGATCAATACGTTCCTACACAAATGGAGTGATATTCATAGATTGAGACACACCTCGGATATGAATATGGCTATGGAAACAATTCTATCTCTTAAAGGCAAGGCCTATAAGTGGTGGATGACATTTCCAATAGATGCTCGTCCTCCATCTTGGGTTGCGTTTCAAGCTTCTTTCTCCAAAGAGTTTTTGGACTCCAATGAAGAAGACAAGAACTGGTTAGCATGGGATGCATGCCGCATGTCTAGACTCTCTCTCACATAGTACCTTTTGAAGAATCGGGAAATCATATTAAAACTAGAAGGTCTAGATGAATTAAAAAAGATACGGGGTTTTAATAGGGGTCTTGACAAAGACTATTGTCTTCATGTCAAGACCCAACATCCAAAAACTTTGGAAGAAGCCATCAGTTATGCCCAAAGATATGATGATGACAAAGAGAGGAAAGGAAATTTTCCCTACTCTAAGAATAATTTTGCTAAGAGCAATGGGGTCAAGAGCCAATGGCGAGGTAGATCTCCCACACGTTCCAAGAGGAATAAAAGACAATCTACCTCTCCACACCCACAAGAGGCTAAGAAGCCTAAGCAATCACGAAATACTCCATGTGGGTCTCTCAGCACTGTTGATTTTGAGCGTGCAAAGAAACACAATTTGTTCTTTAGATGTCTTTTGGACCAACATAACAAGAAAGATTGCCCTCTTTTGCAAGGCAAAGAAAAGGCCATGCACACGGTGCAACGCCTCACATTAGATTCATCTCCTAAATATTGTGCTGTAGAGGTTTTTCATATGGAAGAAAAGCACAAAGTGTTGTGTGCCTACTTCAATGTGGTGGCCCACCTTTGGCCCCATGATTTGATTTGCATGCATGGCACCATTAACGGACAACATGTTCGTATTTTTATGGATGATGGTGCAATTCATAACTTCCTGAACTATAAGCTAGTCAAGAAATTGAAGCTTAAATAGGCACCCTGCTCTCACAAGTATGTGGTCAAACAGATGTCTGACAATGATAAAGAAGTATGGGACACAGTAGTTCAAGGGGTTGAGCTTATTGTTCAAGATCATACGATGACCCTTGACTTTCAAGTTATGAACATGGATCGTGCTGATGTAGTTTTAGGACGGGAGTGGCTGCATGGTTTAGGAAACACATTGCACACTAGTTATGAACACAACTCCTTATCCTTTATGGCCAATGGTAAACATGTGCTTTTGCTTAGTGAGAAAAATATACCATCTGCACCTCATATATGTACAACCGAGCTTTCTATTTTGCAGAAAGAAGATTTAATAGATGAAGTCTTTTTGTGTTACTGCTTGTCTCCAAGTCTTGTGAAATCTCAAGAGCAAAGTGCAGTGAATTCTAGTAATGGTATGCAAAGTGCAATGAATTATAATGATAAACAAAGAGTTAACAAATCTAACGAGCAAAGTGCTCTCAACTTTAATTCTATAGAGCAACGTGCAACTGTTGTAAAACAAACATTACAAGAATTACAAGATTCTCCATCCCAATATAACTCTAGTTTACTTTCTCCTTTTGCATGACAAAAGATGAATCACTTACTCACGGAGTATATTGATGTATTCTCAAGTGATTTAGCGCCGGGTTTACCCCCTACACGTGATGTGCATCATGGCAAGATTTCTTGCCAGGCACTAAACCAGTGAGTACACCACCTTATCGTATGAGTGCTACAGAAGCCAAGGAGGTTGAGAGTCAGTTGGCCGACTACCTCGCCCGTGGTTTCATTAGATCTAGCACTTCGCCTTGGGCATCACCAATTCTATTGGTAAAAAAGAAAGATGGTACTATGTGCATGTGCGTAGATTATCGCGGATTAAATGCCATAACCATCAAGAACAAGTATTCTCTACCAAGAGTGGATGAGTTGTTTGATCAACTCCATGGGGCAAGATACTATACAAAGATAGATCTTCGTTCAGGATACCACCAGGTGCGTATCCTTTGCAAGATATCTCCAAAACTGCCTTTAGAACACGGTTTGGGCATTTTGAATTTTTGGTTATGCCTTTTGGTTTAACCAATGCTCACGTGTTGTATGCTAAGCAAAGCAAGTGCACTTTCTTTCAAACAGAGATACATTACCTCGATCATGTGATCTCTTGTTTTGGCATCAAAATGGACACTGAAAAGGTCGCTGCCATTCTTCGATGGCCACATCCCAACACGGTTGAGGAGCTTCAAATATTTTTTGGCATGGTTGGATTTTATCGACAGTATATCCGTGATTATGCCAAAATCCATGATTATGACAGATCAACTTAAAGAAAAAGGTAAGACCTTTTCTTGGGAAGAAGCCCAAAAACGCATTTTTGAACAGCTCAAGGTAGCTATAGCCGCTGCTCCCATCCTACCAATCGTTGACCCACTTAAGACGTTTTTGGTAGAGACTGATGCTAGTGATAAATCAATTGGTGCAGTACTTCTCCAGGAGGGAAGACCTATAGCCTTTGAAAGTAAAAGTTTAAATAAAGCTCAACAAAATTATTATGTCTATGAGAGAGAGCTCTACACAATAATTCACGCTTTACGAAAGTGGTGACACTATTTATATGGTGCCGAGTTTGAAGTAGTTTTTGACTATGAGAGTGTCAAATGGTTTACTACTCAAACAGACTTGAAGGGCCGTAAAGCTAGATTGCAGAAATCCTTCAAGATTATGATTGTAAGCTATGATATCGCAAGGGGCGATATAATGTAGTAGCAAATGCACTAAGTCAGATGCCTTAGATTAATTCACTTACTTTCACGGAAATAAAGAGTGGATTTTTGAAGTCATTACGTGGCAAGTGTGCACAAGATCAATCATATACTAAAGTGTGGAGTGCAATTTTAAAAAGGGATCCTTCACACTCACATGTCTCTGTACAGCCAGATCAACATGTCTCTACATGCATAGATAAAAACTCCAACACACAGAGCTCCACCCCTACTCAGGAAGAGCTTAAGCGATGGAAGAATTTTTCCATTGATGATGGCTACTTACTCCACAAGGGTAGATTATGTGTGCCAAAGGACTCAGAAACTAGGCGCCAAATCTTATTTGAGTGTCAAGATAGTCCAAGTGCTAGTCATTTAGGTAGTCGTAAGACGTATGCCTTAGTTCGATGGCAATTTATTGGCCGGGCCTACATCATGATGTTGAAGAGTACGTACTAAACTGCCAACAGTGCCAAGTTAATAAGACAGAGCACCTCAAGGTAGGTGGCCTTTTACATCCTTTAGGATTCCACAAGGTAATTGGGAGAGTATCTTTATGGATTTTGTAGTAGGGATACCTACTACAAATCGTGGCCATGATGCCATATGGGTAATTGTAGACCGTCTCACAAAGATGCATCGATTCATTCCCACTAAGACTATGGTTAAGACATCAAAATTAGCATGGCTATTTGTAGAGCATATATATAGACTCTAGGATCTTCCAGCTTAGGTCTTATATACTTGTCCAAGAAGTTTCGTAACATTTTGATGTCGTTTGATGCTGTAATGATCATGTTTTATTTGTCGATTAGCGACTAGCTTTTGATGACTTTGGTCATTTGAGTGTAGCTTGTGTTAGATGCAAGTTGTATTTTGTTTTCAAGAGACCATCTTGTAGCCTCTATGCACTAGTCGAGTCAGCTTAGTCCCATGGATTGACAATTATGTTCGTGGTTCGCGCTATGTCTGCAATAAGATAGGAGTGAGGTTAGAAACCCGTACCACATCTTTCCATCAGTCTAAGGTGATAAGCAGTACTAAAGGCTAATTGGGTTTCTGTAGTTGAGAATAAGGCTTTCCAAAAATTAGAGGTGAACTTCACATCACGATAAAAAATTATCCGTCGAGGTAAACCATGATACATGAAAACACCTTTCATGAAGACTTGAGCTATATCCTTAGCTGTATATGTTGTCTTGACTGGAAATAAATGGGTCATTTTTGTAAGCATATCCACAACCACAAAAATAGAGTCATATCCCAGAGATGTAGGAAGTCCTGTAATAAATTCCATGGGTATGCATTCCCATTTTATTTATGGAGCATCAATAGGTTGAAGCTTACTGGGGTATTGGATTCGTTCAGCTTTAATATGTTAAGCATCTTGTAACATAGTTCAACACATAACACTTTACTCCTGGCCAAAAGAAACTCTTTCTTACATTAGAGTAAGTCTTAATGTATCCTGGATGTCCTCCTATAGGTATAACTTGAGCTTTTTGTAATATTTGAACTTTGATTCCACCTTGATTTGGAATACAAAGACGGTTACCAAAGTAAAGGTCATCACCTTCAACGTGAAAGCCTTTGATTTTCCTTTCTGGCTTCTCCGTGCGTTATTTAAGTTCATCAAGTACTAGATTTTTAAGTAATACGGGTCCTGAGTCATATCGTCCTGAATAAGGTCAATTAAAGAAGTAGTAGAGGTTGTGAGAGACGCTACAGTAATTTTCCTGCTTAAAGCATCGGCCACAAGATTTTCCTTCCCAGGTTTATATTCAATTCCAAAATCTTTGTTGCCGCATATTAAGGTCAGGTTGAGTGTAGATCCACTTCAGGCTTTTATGGTCGGTATGTAGTTTAAGTCTCATTCTAAGAAGATAATGTCGCTATACTTTAAGAGCATGCACGACGGCCAATAATTCCAAGTCATGTGTAGGATAATTTAACTCATGTATACATAACTTACTAGACTCATAAGCTATTGGTTTTCCTTCTTGAATAGAATGCCACCAATTGCTTGTCCACTTGCATCAGTAGCACAGTGAATGTCTTGAGAAGTCTAAAAGTTATAGTATTGGAGCATTCACCAAAGCTTCTTTGAGTTTCTCAAAACTAGCTTGAGCACGTTTATTCCAAGTAAACGCTTTAGCCTTCTTAAGTGTATTAGTCAATGGAGATGCAATCTTAGCATAACCTTCAATAAATGTACGATACCATCCTGTCAAACCAAGAAAGCCACGTACTTCGCGTAGTGATTTCGGTGTAGGCCAAGCTATAACAACTTTTATCTTACTTGGATCAGTAGAAAAACCATCCTTAGATACAATAAATCCCAAATATTTCACCTTGTCAGTGAAGAAGGTGCGTTTCCTACGTTTGGCATACATTTGATTTTTATGGAGAAGTTCAAGTACTTGCCGTACATGTCGTTCATGTTCTTCTCTATTTCTTGAGTAAACCTGGATATCATCAAAGAAGACAAGAACAAAATCATCAAGATGCTCTCAAAAGACGTCAGTCATAAGACGATTAAAAGTTGCAGGAGCATTAGTAAGTCCAAAAGGCATAACTATAAATTCATATGTTTGAAACGAGTATTAAATCTTGTCTTTGATATGTCCTCCTCCTTGATTTGGATTTGGTAATGCCCTGACTTAATATCAATCTTTGTGAAGATGGAAGCTCCATGTAATCGGTCAAGTAATTCATCAATCCTTGGTATTGCATACTTGTTCTTGACTATTACGTGGTTCAATCCATGATAATCAATACAAAGACGTAGAGTAGCATCCTTCTTTCAATTAAAGAGAACAGGAGTACTTCATGGAGAAACGCTCGATCAAATGAAGCCTTGTTCAAGAAGTTGAGTTAATTACTCCTTGAGTTCCACAGATTCAGGTATTGATATTTTGTAAGGTCTAAGGGCAACTTGTTGAGATCCTGGAGGAAGCTCTATTGCATGATCAACATCATGCTTGGGTGGTAGCTTCAAAATTTCTTCGAAAAATACATCATCAAATTCTGTTATCCATTCGGGTTCAATTGAATCTATCTTCTTCTCCTCAGGGTTAAGATTTACTGCGTAAATCCTTTATTTCTCCTATGACTCTTCATAAGTTTGGTAAAGTTCACTAGTTTGAGCTTAGGATTCCCTCGTTTCCCAAAAATTGTAACTCTAGAGTTTTTATCTTTTTCAAAAGTCAATGAAGCGTCTTTACAATGTATGTGAGCATCATTGGCTTTAAGCTAATCCATTCCTAGAATTCCATCGTAGATTCCAATGGGTAAGACTCTGAAGTTTGTAGAAGTATTATGACCATCCAAAACAAAATTCAAGTTACCCATTGAAGTAGAAGATCTAACCTTCCTACCCATAGCTAATTCTATTGTAAGATATGTATCAGGGTGTTCAGGCAAAATGAGGTTTCTGATGCAATTAGGAGATATGAAAGAATGTGTACTCCCTGAACGAATCAATAAGGTAAAATTGTTACCTTGATACTCCACTGGGGTTTGAATTACTAAAAATCATTCATTCACTCTCTGATGCTCAATTGCAGCATGAACATACGTGTTTGCTTGATTCCCTTCACCTCTAGCCCCTTGAGCTCTGTTAACTTGAGGTCTTCCTTGAGGTTCTTTGATTTTCTCCTCCTCCTGGACGAGGTTGATGGTTAACATTTCTATTGTTGTTATTGTTGAAAGGCGGTTCATTCCGAAACAAAGGTAGATTGCCTGGTCTAAAATTTCCTTGGTTTTGAGATTGTCTCTTATTTTGGTTAAAGTTTTGTTGATTGAAGTTCCTGTGAACTGCCAATAGTCTAGGTCTAAAGTTTTCAAAATTCGGATTTGGATTGAAGTTTCTATGTTCATAATTGTCCACCAATCCTATGATGCTTGAATTGTTAAATGGACAATCTTTGGATTGTTGACCATGATAAAGAAAAGTGTAGCACAAATGATCCTGTTTAGACTTCATACGTGATAAGTTCTCTCTTCTTTGTTGTGGATTTCTAGATCTTTGTTCCTCCTAAGGACGAGGCTTTTTGATTTCACGAGACGAACAGGAAAAGGTTCTAGTTTCCTCTTTTTGGTAGTAGATAACTCTATTTCAATGGGTTTTCCTACATTAAGGACATCTACAAAATTAGTAAGACAATGGCTCTGGAGTCTAGTCTTCATAGGATTATGTAACCCTGACACGAATCAAGTTACTTTGACCTCTTGAGTCATCTCTGCTAGAGCATACTTGACAAGGGTTATTAAATGTTGATAGTATGATTTCAGATCTCTGGCTCCTTGAGTATAGTAAAGAAACTCATTCATACGGTCTGAATGTTAAACTTTGTTTTGATAGTTCTTCTTGAGCTATGTTTTAAGGTAATCCCAAGTTGCAGCATTAGGATCAACATTGTTTTTTGTGCAATGTTCTCTCTACCAACACTTGGCTGTTTTCTCTAGTTTGAACTTAGCAATGATGCTTTGTTTACTGCTGCCAAATCAGCCAAATCAAAGTAGTCATCCATGCGCTCAATCCAATCTTCAAGAACTTTGCCTATATCTTTGCTTTCCCCATTTAAATTCCCAGATTGAGGCTTGCGAAGCATAGCATCGATGTCTCTATTGATGAATCATGATGGTGTGTTGAGGAACAATAGGCGCATTTGCATTAGCACCAAATGCATTTCCTCTAGGAGCCACGGTAACTTATTGAACCATATCAACCAAGGTCACACTTAGTAAAATATTCTTTTCTGCTCCAAGTCCTTGAATCAAATAGAATAGACAGTTAAAAATAAGATGAGAGGGAAATAAGAGAAAGAATAATGAATAAATTGATCCAATTTCTATACCACAAAACTTTGGGTTTTTGAAAAAGTCTACAAGTGTCTCAAAAGCTTCTAATAAATCCTAATGGCTCTGACATAATGCACTCAATAATATCCATTGTGGAATCCTTCCACTGATGGAGCATAGTTGTCCCATTCCTTGAGTATATTGGATGAGTGATTCCAATAATCCTTTGTGATCTTCAGCAGGAACATCTCTTCATTGGCGTGTGAATCATATCATTCTTGAGTAAGGGATTTGTTTTTCATAGGTACCCCCATTTTGGTGTGGACAATCGCCATCTTGTACCCGAAGTACTCACTAAAGTAGATAGATTCTTTTGAAAACACATTTGGTGTGTCCCATCCAATTAAGCTGTGAATATTTGTACAATCTGCTTGACACTAAGGTCTGTTGTAGGCATTGTATAAAATTTTTACATTGCAAGGATTGTAGATTAGTGACTTTCCAAATAAGTCAAAGAACAACTTCCAAGGTACCGGGCTAAAGGAATGTCGATCATTGTTTTCCCATTTTCGACCCCATACATTAAACATAACAATGTCAAAGCATCTTGTAGCCATTACTAAAGGAATTATGTTTCTGGCCATCCATGTTTTTTTTGTCGATCTTAGGATAAGTTCATAAGAATTTATGTACAATATTTGATTAGTGACAACAATCTTCGTTCCCAATTCTTGGATTGTATCCACTCGATACTCCCAACAGGCAAGGATTTTATGCTCAGGTGGTCTAAACTCGGAGTTCCCTGCAGCATAATGATACCAAGCTCAGAAGGTATTAGGTACAATGAAATCCGTAGACATCAACCTTTTCTTCTTTTCCCCATTATGCTTGGTAGTGACAAGTCTTTTCACTTCCACTCCATTTTGGAAATACTCTTCTACTATAAAGGCAAGAGAATATATCCGCTCATATCCCTCGAGTAAGATTTTAGTCATCTACACACACACCCCATCACGCAAGTTAGTTAGTTGATAAAACCAAGATTCAAACTCAAATATTATATCTTCAAAACAATATGTCTTATACAAAATCAAATTTATATAACCGCAGAAGACCAAAGAGGTTTATAGTGTTTCTAGGGAGATACATAAATACGAAAGGGTCCAATGAACCAATTCTTGGTTCCTACAACCGAAATTCTACCTCTATATTTGTTCACATCTCGGGTGTCAAAGTTTAGAACTTTAACTTGCGCACTAAAAGTCACATCTTTCTTTTTGTACCATTCTTCCCCCCGTGATACATCCTTGGGTGATAATCCATTAAAGCAGTTTACATGAGCATGTCGTTCATTTACATCATTTTTATAGAAGTATCTACTCGAGCTCACTACCATTGGTTGTGCTTAAGCAAAGTCATCAATGCACTTTGGTTTCTTGTAGTCATTAAAGGTAATGGTGACATTGTGAGGGTTGTATTTGAGAATAGGTCCATAGACTCTACAAACCAATCGTGGGGTACATAATAGAATTGGTTGTTGCCATTTGACTTCTTACATACTATGATTATGATCATCTTTGGTTTAGCATAAGGGCCTTCTTACTAAGTATGAGTTCTTGACTTGATATGTCCAAAAGAGAACATAAGTTAATGTAAAGAACATATCCTTGCACTTTAACATAGCCTTCTTGGATCTTTTTTTTAATCCAAAGCTGTGGCACTTGTGTTCGATGTTCACGCTGAGCTTCAACATATAACTCCCATGCTATATAATTGTTGGATACAAGCTAATCTCTAGTCCCCTTTGAAACTCAAACCACTTCAATTCCCCAATGGAGAATGAATCCAACCGCATAATTGAAAAAGACTCTTTGCACAAAGTCACTCAGGAGTTCACCTAGACAATTAAAAAGATCCATCTAAAACAAGACAAGGAAAGATAGAAATCTTAGTTCACATGTGAACCAAAAGTAGGTCTCCGCTTCTTTTATTCATCAAAAGTTAATCTTTATGATTTCATTAGAATACTATGGGTGTTTCGGAGCTAATTCTCTAATTATTCTTTTAACTCTCATGATAGGGTATTCTCTCATACCTTCCACGCAACAACGTGGTCTGTAGTAGTTATTGTCTAACTTCTCCTTTCCTATGACAGCTACAAGAGCTTCAAGCTTCTTGGAAACTTTGGCAATCCTTAATATTTGAGAATGCATCGCCAAGTAGTAGAACATGTCTTCTATGCCTAACCATATTCTGAGTTGAAGTAGTTTGAGGTTGACAAATCAGTCGCTTGGACTGTCGTCAATATAGATGAAGAATTGATGGAAGGGTTCTTGGTGACGGTGTCAGAAGTTTTTTGGAGCAAGGGATTGCGCATATGTACATACACATGCATGGTGCATCGAATAAAGGATTGCCCAATTTCCATAGCCAGGTGATTACGTGGGGCCCACGTGTGTACGTGTAGGACAGGGTGTACATAGTGCAGCGATTTTCACTATTACCAGTACCAGTGTGTTTTTTCTACAATAAGGAGGAGCTGGTAGCGCGTAAAACTTCTCGAGGAATCTATCCACGGACCGACGACATGAGGTAAGTAGGTGCGTCAGATGGCATCTAATGGCGTAAGGACATCGAATGGGGTCAGTACTTGCACGCGGAGAAGTACGGACACGACGTGGGTGTTTTCTTGTGATACTTATGCAAAAAGGTCATCATGAGGACCACTTTTTGGGGCTACTTCATGTGGTTGCAGGATGCATTATTGGGAAAAACTGAGTGCCAAGTGTGTGGATGATGCAAAAAGGTGACAACTATGCACTACGAGGTCAGTTTTTGGCCTGTTGGGGGTCCGTTTGAGGTCATTTAAAAGGCCAAGGGTGCCCAAGTAATAAAGCTAAGTGTGGGAACTGAAAAAACTGAGAGAAGACCAGAAAAAATGTGGAGAAGAGAGGAGGAACAGCCGCAGGTGTGTTTTTGGGGTTTTTGGAGCCTGTTTTGGCCGTAAACTGCTCATCCCAGGTCGGATTTGAGCACTTTGACATTGTAGACTGGGGTTTTGGGCCGTTCCGAACGCGATGGCGCTGTCCATTTTGCCAAATTCCTCACTCTCTTTCTGCTGTTTTGGCTATGTAAGTTTCTCCTATGAGCGAAGCTTCTGCTCCAATTTGTGATTGTATCTGGCAAGTTTTATCTATATTGTGTGAGCTATTTGCCCCATTGGTGTTGGCCCAAGCTCTATTGAATCTAAAAATCAGAATTTATCCTCTTTGAGCTGAGTTTTTGGGTGTGTGTGTGTGTGTGTGTGTGTGTGTGTGTGTGTGTGCGCGTGTCTCTGTGTGGATTGGGTAAGCGGATAGTCTCTCTCCTCTCGCTCCATATGTTTCCTGTCTCGGCCAGGTTGGTTGTGTAAGCGGAGTGGTGCCCCATAGTGTGTGTGTGTGTATATCTTCCCAAGAGTGTGTGTTGGGTCGTTATAGAGGCGTTCTGTGTGTTTCCATCCCGCTCACATTCTTTTGGTGCCCCCACAGAGGATCTTCTTCGAGTACCTTCTGCTTCGAGCTTCGAGATTCGGGATTCGGGATTACAGGTTGCAGGTTGCAGATTAGAGGTTACAGGTTACAGGTTACAGGGACAGGTACAGGTACAGGTGATTCACACAGGTACAGGTAGCTGGAGTATAGTGATATACTAGCAGTGATGTCACTTACAGTTGTTGTTGGTATGCATCACTTGGCGCCTATTTGAGCGCATTGTCTGCTCAATTGTACGTTACTTGTGGAAACTGCCATTGTACGCATTTGTGGAGCCATACTTGGTTGTATTTGGCAATCCCAGCCATTTCTGAGACTTGGTCTGGAAGATAGTCATTTCTGAGACTTGACTATACGCGATTTGCATTAGCCTTCGTGTGAGGGTCGATAGCGTGAGGTTTTATTGAGCTGGGGGATTCTCAAATGTGGAGATCCTTTCGGTGATACAGGTAGCTGGAGCACCCTTTTCATGACCTCGCCATAGGCTATGTACTAGTGAGTCCTACTTGATGCTCGGGTTCTATTGTTGACAGTTTATGCATACATATACAGTCTATATTTTGGGTTCCTACTGCTCTATTTCTGGGGAAACTCTGCCAAAATTTTTCCAAGTTATGATGGATGGTTTTTTGGTCTTTTGAGCCATTTATGTTGTTATGCTACTGGAATTTTGGCAAAATCAGAGGTTAAGTCAGGTGTGCCTTCTTGGGAGCTTCATGGTTGTCTTTAATGGATGATCGAAATGGCCCTCAATTCACTCCATTTCATTTAACTCAAAGAATCCAGATAAATGTTCATGTGTCCAGGAAGATTTGTTTCCAGTAGCACATAGTCTTTATGTTCGGGCCAAGAAGATTACGAGAGATCTTGGAATGTCCTTTGCCTGTTGTAATTCCGATGATCAACTATGAAAACTCATTTGATGTGCATGTGTTTGTCCTTATCTAAAGCTGATCTCCATTGAAGTTTCTAGGGATTGGGTAGTCAAAAGTTTTGGGTTCTTGCACGTGTGTTCAAAGGGGTTCTCAAAGCATTGTAACTTGGGTAGCCATGGCTTTCTCTTATCCGGAGTTTCATGGAAGAAGTGATGAAGATGTGGAAGATTTTTTGGAAAAGATGGAGGTTGCCTGCATTAGCAACCAGATTCATGACCCTGCGTAGATGTTACGTCTTCTCCAAATTTGTTTGAAGAGTGATGCACAAGTCTGGTCCAAAACATTTGAAGAGGAGTTGCGTGCAGCGGATCCACCTGTAAGATTGAGTTGGGACAATCTACGGCATGGGTTGGAAGTGGATTTTGTGAAGATAGAAGATCCTGACAAAGTGTGGCAAGAAGTATAGACTTTAATGCAAAAGGAAGGTGAGCCAGTAGATGCGTACATACGTAAGTTCTCATTGGCATGGGAGCGGATGTGCAAGGCCTTAACACCACAAGTACCCCCGCCTGACATGATGAAGAAGGACAAGTTCTTGGCTGGTCTTTGGGAGAATATACGTTGGAGAGTGGAGCTAAAGAAGCCTAGGACATATGAAGATGCACTGGAGGTAGCAAGGAACAAAGAGTGGAAGTTGAGAAAAATGAGCCAGTTAGGGGTGGAGTCTTTGCCCATGAGGTCTGAATTTCAGCCTATGGATTCTTCACAAGGTCATATGCCAGAGGTTCATCATGAACCAGTGGTTCCTGTTACTCCTCAGGTTATGCCAGCAGTGGTCACTACAACAGTGCAAGATGATGGGCTAAGGCAAGACATGAGGCAAGTGGTCGATTTAATGAAGAATCTCAGCCTAAACATGCTAGGTCAAGTGGGAAATAATCGAGGTCGAGGGAGGTTTGCAAATCAGCCAAGAGGTGAAGAAAGGCCTGGGAATGGTGTTGGACAAAGCAATGGTAGGTTTTGGAGGCAGACGCCCACATGTTATATTTGTGGAGAGTTGGGTCACATCAGCCCTCAATGTGATAAGCCACCAAGGGTGGGGGGAGACATGTATCCATTGCCAAGACAGGTGTTAACTAGGTCAAATTATTATGGCATCGAAATTAAGGGAGACGAAGGAACCAGTGGACTGACCCCCCACCACAGAGGAAAAGGAAGGAAGAAGTGCCCCAGGTCCTAGTAAGAAGAAAGGAAAGAGCCATGAAGGCAAGGATGTCAAGGCCAAGAGGAAAAGGAGAGCTCGTCGAAAGTTTCATGTTTCATATTTTCCACTAGGGGATGGGCAATTAAGCTATGACTTGAAGGAGGATCTGACGAGCAGGAAGGCAGATGTTACTTTTGGGCAGCTTACAGAGATGGTGCCTAAGCTAAAGCGACAGTGGAAGAGGATGGTTAACCCAATGGAGAAAGAGCCAGAGAGAGGTTCAGTAAAGGTGTTGGCAATGGATGAGCTACCAGACATTTGTCCAATAGTAGATGTGTGGCATAAAAGGAAAAATTTGGGACAAGGTTATGTGGATGGCGGAGCCCAAATATGCGTCATAACACACTCATGCGTTGAGAAGATGGGTCTCACTGTGGCTGGGGTGTTAGGTTTTCGGATCAGATTGGCAAACCATCAAAAAGTAAAATGCTTGGGTGTTGTAAAGAGCTTAGAAGTGGAAGCATATGATGCAAAGGCAGTGGTTGATTTTCATGTGATGCCAACAGGGTTGGGAGCATATCCTATTATACTGGGCAGACCATGGTTACGTGCAGTGGGAGCTGTTCAAGATTGGTGACATGGTACGATTAGCCTCTATGGAAAGACAGGTACCAAGAAGCTTTATAATATGGACACAAGGAAACGATTAGAGGAGCTTTATGAAGATGAGGATGAGTCTAGTGATGAAGACTCTTCCACAGTGACAGATGAGGACAGTGATAGCACTACCAGCAGTGATGAGGATGCTGATGTTGCATTTCTTTTGATGGACAAAGAAATCCAGGAGTTTGGTTTAGTTGCATTTGCGAATGAGGTTGAAGATGAAAGTGAAGGGCCTTATGAAGTGATTGAAGGGCTGATGCAAACCAAGGTTGAGTTGTCAAAGAAGCACGAATTGATGACACAAATGATCAGTGGAGACCTCTCAGCTATGGAGAAGGATATTTATTTGCACATGCTGGCTAGTTTTCCTGATTTGTTCATTACTTCATATGAAGAGATCAGAGGGTTCAAGGGCGAAGAGATGCATATAGAGCTGAAAGAAGGTGCTAAGCCTGTGCGGCAAAGGCTAAGAAGGATGGGTCAAGAGCAAATGGAAGCCTTGAGAGAAGAGGTGGACAAGTTATTGAAGGCAGGGTTCATAGTCCCTGTGGAGACCACAGAATGGGTGAGTCCAGTTGTAGTCAGTCCAAAGAAGGATGGGAAGTGGAGAATTTGTGTAGATTTTAAACCCTTAAATGCAGCCACTAAGAAGAACCCATATCCTCTTCTATTCATTGATCAGATCTTGGATTCAATGGTAGGTTATGAGAGGTACAGTGTGTCTGATGGTTTTTCAGGCTATTTTCAATTGAAGATTGCTCTTAAAGACCGCACAAAGACCACTTTTATTACGCCATGGGGCTGCTATTGCTACACATTATTTCCATTTGGGTTGTCAAATGGACCTTCCTTCTATCAAGAGAGAGCAAATTGGGTGTTGGAACCATTCATTGGTAGTTGTGTTAAAGCTTTTATGGATGACTTCTGTGTTTATAGCAGTTGGGCTGAACACCATGAGAAGCTGCAGATGGTATTGGCTCGATATGATGAATGTGGAGGACAACTAAATCCAAAGAAATGTCATCTAGCACAGCCAAGGGTGAAGTTATTGGGCCACATGGTGTCAAAAAATGGCATTGAGGCTAATCCAGACAAGGTTAAGTCTATTATTCTTCTTCCATCACCTACGAGTACGAAGCAATTGGCAACCTGTATACACAAAGTGAATTACATGGCAAGGTTTATTCCATTGTCTTCTCAGATTCTTTATCCATTACAACAAGTGGCAAAGCATGATCCATTGCAGTGGGATGACAAGTGTGAAGAAGTGTTTCAAGAGGTGAAAGAGGTGTTAGGGGGGTTGTCAGCCATGCTGGCTCTTGATTGGGAGATAGTTTTTTATGTAAATCCCTCAGTAGGGGATGATGCCATTGGAGCCATGCTATTGCAAAAGGGGAAGGGCAGTCATTATATGAGGCCAGTGTATTGTGCAATCCGAGTGAAGCTGGTAGCGGAGAGAAAGTTCTCGGAAGTAGAGCTAGTGATGGCTAGTGTAATATTTGCTTGTCGACGATTTTGTCATTACTTGCTACCACGACCTTTTGTTTTCTTGACGAGTTATGCCTTTTTGCCACAGTTAATTAATGGTACTAACATGTCAAATGTGGTGAAGAAATGGGTAATTGAGCTGCAAGATTTTGAGTTCTCTTTTCTAGTGGAAGATAGTACAAGGGCTACCCTAGCTGATTTGTTGACCTACAAGGAGAATCCACTTATTGTTAAGGAAGAGGTGGTGAGAAAGGTAGTTGAAGAAGTGCCACAGATCAGCAATGCACATGTGTTGTTCTTTGATGGTTCATACAGAAAGAGCCATGATGTAGCTTCAGGGGGTATAGCACTTTATGATCCAGAGGGGAATCTAGTATGCAAGAGAGGGTTCAAATTGGATGCTCATAGTAACAATGAGGCTGAATATGCTACTCTGGAAGCCGGATTACACATTTGTTTGAAGCATGGGGTTAGAAGGTTGAGCATAAAAGGTGATGCCTTGTTAGTGGTGAAGCAAGTGCTGGGTGTGTGGAAGAGCAAGAACACCTCATTGAAGGAAATGTGCTTCATAATTAAAGGCCTGTTAAAAAAGTTCGAAGCATGGAGCATCAGACACATTGAACGTGCTCTAAATGGAGAGGCACATGAAGCAGCTCAAGGCATGATTGGGGAGCTATTTGTGTTGAGGACCACTTTACCTCTTTATCATGGCCAGGAAAGTTTGGCTCAAGAAGAGGAGTTTTTGCTAACAGGAATCATTCCAAAGGAGATTCATAAGTCTAAGAAGTATGGCTTTGTGCGTAGACCATACATGTACAAATTGATTGGTGATGTGTTATACATGAAAGGGGCTGATCTCGTGTTGAGACATGTACCTTGGTGAGAGGAGCTTTACAGAGTGTTGGAAGAGAATCATGAAGGCGCATGTGGTGGCCATTTTGCTCTAAAGATCACCTTGCATAAGATTTTGCAAGAGGGGTATGTATGGCCTAGTTTGCACAAGGATGTTCACCATTGGTGTCGGTCTTGCAATAGGTGTCAAGCATTTGGGAAGATAGTGTTGAAGCCAGAGCTACGAAAAACCATTATGGCGTTTGATGTGTTTGAAAAGTGGGGGATTGATGCAATAGGCCTGTTACCTATCACAAGCAGGGGCAAAATCTATATTTTGACTGCAGTGGACTATCTCTCTAGATGGGCAGAGGCTATAGCAGTAAAACAGATCACAGCAAAGGATGTGGCAAAATTTGTGTATGATGAAATATGTTGCAAGTTTGGGGTGCAACTGGAGCTACTTTCAGATAAGGGGCCTGGCTTTAGAGCTAAACTCCTAGATTTTTTATGTACAAAGATGAAGATTAGGCACCAGCATACCACTCCTTATTACCCACAGTGTAATGGCTTAAATGAAAGATTCAATGGTGAGTTGGTACAGATTCTTTCAAAAGTGACAGAGCACCAAGGAAATAATTGGGATTTGGAATTGCCTAGTGCATTATGGGCTTACCGTACTTCGGTGAAGACAGGTACAGGGTTTACTCCATTTCATTTGGTATATGGAAAGGAAGCACTATTGCCTGTGGAAGTAGAGTTGCCTGCAGTAAAGATTGAGTTGAAGCCAGAGGCCACACCTAAGGCTCAAAAGCTACGAAGGCTAGGAGTCATTAAGGAGCAGGCTCTACTCAAGGAGGTAAGAAAGCTTCTAGCAGCAGGTTTCATTTATCCAGTGGAGAATTCAGAGTGGGTCTCTCCCGTTGTTGTCACTCCTAAGAAAAACGGCAAGTGGAGGGTGTGTGTGGATTATCGTCCACTTAATGAGGCAACAAAAAGAGATCACTTTCCCCTCCCATTTCAGGATGAGATACTAAATGAAGTAGCTGGTCATGAGAAGTACACTGTGTGTGATGGCTACTCGGGTTACTTTCAAATAGGTATCGCATTGGAGGATCAATTGAAAACAACCTTTATCACTCCTTGGGGTTGTTATGCTTTTAGAGTCATGCCATTTGGCCTGACAAATGCTCCTGCAACTTTCCAACGCTTCATGAACATGGTGTTTCAAGCATTCTTTGGAAAGTCCATTAGGGTTTTTATTGATGATTTTTGCATTTATAGCTCAAAATCATTGCATCTACAAAGGGTAGAAGAAGGTTTAAAGAAGCTCTATGACATGGGAGGTCAACTCAACCCCGACAAGTGTCACATAGCTGAGGATGAAGTGATCTTGCTTGGTCACAAGGTTTCCTATAAAGGCATTGAGGTGGATCCTTCAAAGGCGAAGGCTCTTATTGAGCTCCCCTCACCAAAGAATCTCAAAGAGGTCATATCATTCATTCAAAAAGTGAAGTATATGTCACGCTTTATTCACTTAGCTTCGGAGTTGCTTCATCCTTTGCAAAAGTTGACACAACAAGTAGAATTTGCATGGTCTGATGAGCTTGAAGAGTATTTTTGTAACATTAAAGTCATTTTGTCAGAGCTACCAACACTCATGCCTCCTTGTTGGGAGTACACATTCTTTGTTAGCTCTAGTGTTGGAAGGGAAAGAATTGGTGCTGTGTTGCTACAACAAGATCCCCACATTACAAGGATGCGACCCATCTACTTTGCTAGTAGGGTCATGAATGCTTTGGAGAGAGACTACACAGAAGCAGAACTCATGATGCTTTCTCTCATGTTTGCGGTGAGAAAGTTTAGATCCTACCTGCTACCAAAACCTTTTGTAATTCTCACTGCAGAGAATTTGTTCCCTTGGGTGTCATCTCAAATGAATCTTAGTACTAGGATCTCAAAGTGGATTATGGAGTTGCAAGAGTTTCAATACTCTTTCAAGGTAGAAGATAGTGTGCGTGCACAATTGGCAGGGATTCTCACTTATAGGGTGCATGAAAAGGAGATTAAGATGCCTGAAGTAAAGACCCTACCATTACCACCACCAAAAAGTATTCCTAATGCTTTTACCTTGTTCTTTGATGGAGCTTTTCGTCGAGCCATAGGAAAAGCAGGGGGAGGCCTAGTGTTGCTCAACCCAAGTGGAGAGGTGGTCATGAAAGAGAAGTTCAATCTACCAAGTTCAGCTAGCAACCATGAAGCAGAATACGACACACTAATTCATGGTTTGAAGATGTGCATTGGCCAAGGGATACAACGCCTCATGGTAAAGGGAGATGCACTTCTCATTGTTAAACAGATTTTAGGTATTTGGGCATGCAAGAATGAAAGCTTACGGACAAAAGTTCATGCCATTCGTAGATTGTTTTATCAATTTGAAGAAGTGCAACTATATCATATTCCTAGGAAACAGAATGAAGATGCCGATTTATTTGCACAGCACAAGACTTCACGAAGGCTCAGAAGAGGAGACTCATGAAGAAGGCAAACGCATATCTCTTCCTAGAAGGCTCCCTCTATCAAAGAGGGAGGGATCAAGTGTGCAGAAGAGTACCAAGTATTGAGAAAATTCCAGCCATTCTAAAAGGTTTGCACGAAGAAGCATGTGGTGGTCATTTTGCCCAAGAATTAACTGTGAAGAAGATTTTTCTTGCGGGGTATGTTTGGCCAAGTCTGCATGTGGCATTAGAAAATTTCGGAGGTCATTTGGAGGGCCTTGTAAGAAATTGTATTTCTCTCTCTAGAAACTTTTTTTAAAATGCACTTGCACCTTGTGAGTACGTCCAAAAGGACAACCAGACACTCTAAAAAGTAGATTTATATTTCCAATCGTCCTTGAAAACGGTCACTTTTTTATTTAATGCGAGCGTCTTTTTCAGGAGGCAGGTGCGGCGCATTCAATGCAGCTTACGTCATCACTGAAAGTTAAAAAGTCACAAACTGTAAAATAGTGATAGATTTTGAGGATTTTGACACCACCAATGCATCCAGAACGCCAAAATACCCAAAAAACGAATGTCTACTTGTCTCATTCCGACATCCGGAGAGGCAAAAAATGTCAAAAAACCCCCAAAAATGGGCTTTTTACTTAAGGCGCGCGAGGAGGCATTCTAAAATTTTAGAATGCCCCTCTGCGCACCGTTAGTACAAAGCTCTTTTTAGTGATTTTTGGACACTTATCTTTCCAAAAAGCCCCTTTTTAGAGGTTTTTGGACATTTTCCTCTCAAAAAGCTCCCTAAGAAAAGGAAAAAAAGGTCTTTTTACTAACGGCGCGCGAGGAGGCATTCCAAAATTTTGGAATGCCCCCTCGCGCGCCGTTAGTACAAAGCTCCTTTCAGTGATTTTTGGACACTTATCTTTCCAAAAAGCCCCTTTTTAGAGGTTTTTGGACATTTTCCTCTCAAAAAGCTCCATAAAAAGAGAAAAAAAGGGCCTTTTTACTAACGGCGCGCGAGGAGGCATTCCAAAATTTTGGAATGCCCCCTCGCGCGCCGTTAGTACAAAGCTCTTTTTAGTGATTTTTGGACACTTATCTTTCCAAAAAGCCCCTTTTTAGAGGTTTTTGGACATTTTCCTCTCAAAAAGCTCCCTAAAAAGAGGGAAAAGGGGCCTTTTTACTAACGGCGCGCGAGGAGGCATTCCAAAATTTTGGAATGCCCCCTCGCGCGCCGTTAGTAAAATGTTCTTTTAGGGGTTTTTGACATTTTTGGCCTCTTTGGATGTCTGAGCGAGGCAATTGGACATTCATTTCTAGGAGATATGTGCGTTCCAGACGCATTGACAGTATCAAAAGTTTCAAAATCTTCCACCACTTGATAGTTTTGTGACTTTTTGAGTTCTAGTGATGACGTAGCCCGTATCAAATGCACCGCATCTACCTTCTGAAAAAGGTGCTCGCATTAAATAAAAGAGAGTGCTCGTCTTCAAGGACCACTAGATTATTAGATGAGGAGAGGGACACCTTTTATATTTTTGTTAATATCAATCTATTTTTCTACGTAACATAGGCTCTTCTCTCATTGGAGGAGCTTATTTTCCTCTCTCTACCAAAAGGCCCTCCAAAAGACCCCCGAAATCTCCTAATGATGTCCAACATTGGTGTAAAAGCTGTCACAATTGTCATATAAATGGAAATAGAAGGTTGGTGCATGGCCCGAGGCAAATAGTGCTTGCAAACGGACCCTTTGAAAAGTGGGGCATTGATGCTATGGGTCCTCTGCCTAGGACAAAAAATGGTAAACTCTACATTCTAGTGGCTGTAGACTATATGACTAGGTGGGTGGAAGCACAGAGTGTGGCAAAGGTAAATGAGAAGACAGTGAGCAAATTCGTCTACACTCACATTTGTTGTAGATTTGGCACACCTTTGGAGATTGTTTCTGATAATGGTCCAGGGTTTAGAAAGGGATTGCTCACAGAAGTCTGTGAAGAACTTCACATTCTACATCGTCACAGTACATCCTACTATCCCCAATCAAATGGTTTGGTAGAAAAAGCTAATGGTGTCATTGCAGGCATCATTAGAAGGATGGTGAAAAACAAGACAAAGTTGTGGGATGACTTCTTGGATGGTGCCTTGTGGGCGTATCGAACCACATATAGGGAAGCCACGGAGTTCACACCATTTCACTTGGTCTATGGTCAAGAGGCTTTACAGCCAATTGAGCTAAACATTCCAACAATGCGACTTCATGGCAAATCAACACAAGATGATCAAGAAGCATGGATGGATCGACTTCTTACCTTAGCTGAGCTTGAGTGGAAAAGAGAAGCAGCATACGAGTGCTATAAGAGGAAAGCCACACAGACAAAGGAGAAGCTTGACAAGAAACTGAAGGACAAAGGCATCAAGGAAGGAGAGCTCGTGCTAAGGTATGACAATCGACTTGACAATCGTTTTGATGCCAAATTTGAAACAAGATGGCAAGGGCCATACATAGTCAAGAAGGCTTTCAATTCAAGTTACTATCAGCTCATGGACTTGAATGGTAAAGAGCACTCCAGGAAAGTAAACGGGTATCGCTTGAAGCCCTATTTGAGTCGCCTTCTACCAAAGGATCTACCAAAGATCTGTCAAAAGGCCACTGTCTCATGTAAGTATTGTTACATGAAGCATGAGTGTAACTCTAGCCAAAATTCTGAGGGGCCAAACAATAAATATCTCATCAAGGACTCTGAAGCACTCTCTTTGGAAAAGATGCTCTATGATGGTACATGAATATACCATCATCCAGGGGGAGGGCTAATGATAGCCGTTTTTCGGCTCTTTGTAATTGCCACAGTGAGTTACCTCACCCTACCAAAATCACCCAAACACTGTGGCTATCCCTACCATTTCACTGTACATAGGCGTGCGTGAGTCATGGGACTTTTCCCATATCTCCTTACTGAAATAAAAAACCCTCAATTAGCTAGGCATTGGGCTAGTTGAGCCAAAAAAAAATTAAAAAAATAAGTATATTATGGCCCATGCGTATGTAAATATTTCTTTGTATATAGGGCCTAAATAAAAGATTTTTTCATAATTATTTTGGTATTACATAAATATTTCTACTTAGGTGTGTGTTATTTATGCTCTGTACATTGCCTCACCATTACCACAATTTTTTCTTACCATTTTTCATACTCTTTATTCCATATAGAAATATTTTCATGTAAGCTTCTCTTATATTTGGTGTAACTCCACCCCAACAAAAATCCAAAAAAACTAGTTTTATTTTTGTGTATATTTTTTCACTATTGTGATTTTTCCCTTCCTACATCTATTTTGTTTTTTTTTCTAAAAAATTAGAACACCAAAAATATTTATCTTTTTATGGTAGCCTCATAATGAGAGAGATTTCTTTTGACCCCTTTATATTTTTTCCACTTATATTATTTATATTTGACATGTACATATTTTTTAGACCCCTCAATATTTGATTTTCTTAGTTGTACTATTCACTTATATCATAATCTCAACAATATCTTCAATTATAGACCTACCAAATAAGGTCAAGGGTAGGTGGCATGCATACATGCACTATGGAGGGCTCACTCTTGGAGGTATTCAAAAGAATCATCCAAAGAAGGACCCCACAAAGACCTTGTGGTCTGGAAAAAAACGGTCAATTTTGCTGAATTTTTAAAGTTCACTTGCTCTCCGAATTTGAAAAGGTGATACAAACAAAAGTTGTAGCTCGTGGGCTGAACTTTTGCCTCAAAGTTTTTCATATTTTTTTAAGCTACGAGCTGTGAGCTATGATTTTAGTAGTGGACCCCAGTTTTCTCATGCTATTCAGCCACACTCTCTCTTCCACTTTATCATTTTCCTCTTTCACACACACTTCTCCACTCATCATCCCCACCTCTCTCACCACTCCTCTCTGCACCCTACTCACCTTCTCCTCAACCTTGAAGAATAAGAGAAACCATGGTGAACTCATACCTCCCACACACAACTCCATTCCAAAATTGACCACCTAGTCTCATTTTTCCTCCTCCAAATTACCCATATCTATCAAAAAAACCACAAAAGTCAGCCTCTTCTCTTAAAAGACAGCATCATGGTGGTTGATTACTCAGCTTCAATTACCTTGTCTCTCAAGGAAGGTCAAGAGTGGAGAAAAAATGTACCGTCAAAGCTAGTGGACCGTCAACAAGCGTCAAAATTGGCCCTACTCAAGACACTTGGAGCATCAACCTTGTAAGAAATCCACCTTTTCTTACCTCTTAAGAGTTTTTCTTCCTTATTTGTATCCTACATGGATACTCCCATTGTAAATATCCAATTCCATTTGTAAATTAATACCAACTCTACTAACACTAACCCACTATGAAAAGTCCTATCACCTCCATTTCTCTCCTCTCTCTTTCCCCACCAACTTCTTGATAATTCCAAGCAAAAGAAATTAGATAAATTGCTGAAAATCTAACCCAACCATGGTTAGAGGAGTAACCCTAGCCTTCAAAATTGCTATAAAAGGAGGGTGTAGCTAGCACAAAGAAGGGGGGGGAGAAGAAAGAGCACTATGCTATAGCTTGAGAAGCCAAGCTCAACCTCTTGAGAAGGAGCTCTTGAGTGGAATCTCATTGGCATTAGGCATATGTATGTGTTGTATTAGCGGTGATTAGCAAGGGAACTCTATGCCATTGTAAGAGAGAGTGATCATTCAATTGAGAGTAGGAAATCTATCATTTCTCCTACTAGTGTAAGCCCAACATTTGCTGAATCAAGGAGGGTGGATTTGGACTAAGCTTGGATACTTTGTCTCCCTTCCAACGTGAAGTAATGGACAACAATGATGCGTAAGTGTCTTGGTGTTTTTTGTTAAGTTCTTGATAGTTTGTCTCTGGTGTTGTCATCAATCTAGCCATAAATCCCACATACTGTAAGAGGGCGACAGGGTGGAGAGGGCTCCCCTGGCCTTAAGACAGTGATTGGGGTGGCTTTTCTTGTGATGTGTTGTGGTGAAATTTACACAAGCTATGTTGAACAAATACTAATCTCACTTTGATTTGTCATGACAGATTTGTAAGAAGGCATTAGTGCAACAAGCACCCCCTTCCCCCCTCTCTCCCTTTCTTACATATATATATTTATGTTTGCTTGATCATTAACGATACACTTCAAAGCAGCCCGAGCACCATCTCTCTCTCATCTCTCTCTCTCTCTCTCTCTCTCTCTCTCTCTCTCTCTCTCGTGTTTTAGTGTGTGAGAGTGTTCCATTGGTGTTAGGGTTAGTGTAAATTCCTGCTTGTTTGTGGGTTGCTCTAACGATTCTCCTCTTTGCCGTCCTACTTCGCTCTTAAACTAGGTGGTGCCCCTTGTGTAGTTGGGATTTGGCTGTGGGTTTGTTGTTTTGGTTTGTGTTGTGTTGTGCCCCAGCCCCATTGAGCAGCACGGGAGCCTTGAAGGGTGTCTAGAGGTTGCTCTTCTTGTTGCCCGCCCCGGACCGCCTCAGTAGTTAGCATAGAGTTTATCCAAATCTATTCTTGAGATGAGGACATCTCAAATTTTTCATGTTGGGGTGGATGTAAGGTCTCCGACCCCGAGTTAAAAGAACACCATTGTACCATGAAACAATCATAATGGAAAAAGTTACTATTTTTAGCAGTTTTCCAAAATCTGTCGATGCCATGATGTTTAGAATGTCATAAAGTCTCCAAAAGTGAATTAAAATAATTTTTGTGAAAATTTTCCAAAAATAGTAGGTTTTTGGTCACCCAACCCGTCAGTTTTGACCGTCTCGAAAAACTGCACCCGTACCCTAAAATTGAAAAAAATGCATTTTTCGGACTCTGAGGGGCTACTAAATATGGCAGGTACTTAGGTTAATACACCTTAGTTAGAGCTTAGTATAGCAAGTTCCGACATTAAATTCTGATTCGTATTGCCCGTCTTAGGTTAAAATTAAATTTTTCTAAAGTTGTGTGGGGAGGCACCGGAACTCGGGGGCTATGTGGGAACTGGCTCCAGGCCACTGCACACTGATTTTGGCAGTAAGAGGGCACCCTCACACACTCACAGGGCTCGTGGGCTACTTTTCATGCAGGAGAGAGAGAGAGAGAGAGAGAGAGAGAGAGAGAGAGAGAGAGAGAGAGAGAGAGAGAGAGAGAGAGAGAGAGAGAGAGAGAGAGACTAAGTGAGCTCTTGAGCAGGTTGGGACACTTGGTAAGTATGCAACTAGAGCTGCCATGCATGAAGTGAGTACTCCTCCAGATGCATATAGCTGGCAAATTCGATTTTTTCAGCTTGTGAGCCTATATAAGAGCATGCTCACACACACACACACAAGCACACATATATGCTCACACACACACTAAGTACACACACACACACACTCCTACACACACACACACACACACACACACCTTGAGGACGTGCTGCCGCCGGCGGACATAGTCTTTGGAAGAGGAGCTAGGGAGGAAGGTGCTTCCCGTTTCTCGTCTCAAGGAGGCCCTTGCATCAAAATTTCGAGAGGAATTCAGCCTAATCTTGGTAATATCGAATTTAATTCATGCTTGTTGCAATTCTCTCCAACATTCTCTTAATTCCGCATCTAGTATGCATACTCATAGTCAAAATACTCATTAGATACTCTCTAATTCTCCGTATCAATGATCTACTGCATAAATCTTAATTTAATTAGTAATCATGCAAGCAATTATTCACTCTTAATCATAGTTTAATGCATGTGTAAGGAATCATCCACTAGTCACCGTTGTGATTAAAAATCAAGTCAACTTTGAGGTGGGAATGGTCCATTGCATTCTATTACTCCCTAATGTGTAAATAATTAAATTAAAATTGATTGCTCATGGATTAGGATTTAATTAGGGGAAATTATTCCATCATTAATCATTAGGAAGGGAGAAATCTTCTCATCTATGCATACAGTAAATCTGCAATTCTCTACTTGCATTAAGAAGTGATTAAGCACGTCTATTTCATCTCTAGTAGAACTGATTAAGTAAAAAAGGCCAAGTAATTAACCTTAGGGCCTATTCCCATAGAACAAGTATGGTGCTAGCGGTATTCTCTATGTCTTGAAGTAAGTCTAACCTCTCATACAAGGGGATTTGCTTATTGAAACTAATCTATCATCATGGTTGTATGTTAATATTAGCTCGCTTTTTCCAAGTTGTCCAATTAAGTAGTGAGTATAAAATGACCCGGGTAAAGAGAACTCGTTTCAGTGGTTCTCACGACTGCGAGGCGGGGACAAGCAACACTAATGGAAAGGGAAAAGCTCCCATGGTCGACCAAGTACCGGCCATCTCACGAAGCAATGACGAGGAAATTGTGGAGGTAGGTCAAGTTTTCATTCAAGTTTGTTAAAGCAACATTGCATTCGATAAGGTAGGATGAAAAACACATTTCCCAACATGTTGGAAATCAACGGAAACCACGGCATTTAAATTAACTGTATTTTATATTCAAGTAGGAAAGAATGCTTTGGAATATACTGTCTGAAGTAGGAAAGATTGGTTGCTAGGGAAAATTTAGCTCAGCTAGTTCATTTTCAATTCCAATGTTGATCTAGTTCGAACCCCCTCTTGATCACAGGGGGCGGCTTGCGAAGTTATTCGCAGGAGCTAGAGTTCTTAGTTAAGGGCTCTTGAATCCACGAATTCTGGTTAAGCGGTGGATATCCACGACTGCTGGTTAAGCGGTGGAAGTCCACGACTGCTCGTTAAGCGGTGGGCAATCTAGTTGTATGGGCAACTAGGCGACAACAGGTGGAGTAAACACTCGCTGGGGGATTTCGTGCCTCCAAAGCATTGAAATTTAAATAAATGAGTTTTTGAGTGAATTTTTACTAGAATTACTGTCTTGGTGCCACTTTGCAATACTGGTTGAAGGGCTGTATTAAAGAACTTGTGAATCGGAAAAATAAACAAAGAACTTATATGTTGAACAACCAGTGTGGTAGTAATTAGGTAACAAAGGAAGTGTGAGTATGCGGTGGAAAGTGGGGGCTTTGGCTCGGGTTGCCAATGCCTACAAGAAGGGTGGTCCCGATTGGTCGGAAACTTTTCGTCCCCATAGTACTATAAATTGACGCTAGTATTACTCATTGCCCCAAGAGCGGCGAAGTCTCAAGTGTACGTGCCTCTGAAAGCTATGGGGAAAAAGGCATTTGAGACTTCTCTCCTCTTGGAAGGTGGCTTTTTGGATCGATAATTGATTAGACACACTTCCCCTGCGAGGTGGAACTAGATCTCGATGCTAGTAGGCTTGAACTCAATTCACTTGGTGATGAGAGATCGTCCGCTAGTTGAACCCAAAACCTTGCTGTTTGTTTCCGCTATAGATCTAGTGGCCATTAGGTTTACCATCAGATCCGTCGTTTGAGACGATGAGGTGGGGACCTCACAAGAACGATTAATTAACTCGCAGTTCCGAGGTGATGACGGAGACTTAATTACATTTATTATCAAGTTTCATCAAGCTTTTCAACTTTTTTAAGGGATTTTTCCCATCCGGTGAATCTATATAGTGGTTCTCCAAGGATCCTTGAGTCAAAAATTCTGTTTGTACACTGGGCAGAAAGCTGTTTTTTTACCATATCTCTTAGCTCATGCATGATTTTCACATGACATCAAAAAGAGAAAATGTTCTAAATGATGTGTTTTATCTCTGCTATAAAGTGTTCGGGCTGATTCATAACGGTTTGTTATTTATGACCAAAACAGTGCTCCTACGCCTCTCTGACGTGAAACGAAAAGCGCTTTTTATGCACGCACGTGATCATAAACGCATCATGTACATAAATCAGCGTGTTAAACATGATGAAATAATCATGGGGCAAATTCATACATACTCGGTTAATCCATATATGCACTCATATACGAAAAAACAATCACCGGGAGGGCAACTACTCAGAAAAACGACAGAGAGAGAGAGAGAGAGAGAGAGAGAGAGAGAGAGATGATGGCTATGGAGTTTAGAGCTTCTCACCGTGCTGTGAGAGAGATGACGTCTGTCAAATGGCTTCTTGCTTTGCTGCGAGAGAGCAGTGATGAGAGCTACCTAGAGATATCCGTCATCAAAGCTTCTGGACAATGTGTACACCGTTGTCAGGAGTTTTTTGGAGCAAGTGATTGCGCATATGTACATACCCATGCATGGTGCATCGAATAAAGGATTTCCCATTTTCCAGAGCCAGGTGGTTACGTGGGGCCCACATGTGTACAGGTAGGACAGCATATACATAGTGCACCGATTTTCACTATCACCAGTACCAGTGTGTTTTTTCTACAATAAGGAGAAGTTGGTAGCGCGTAAAAATTCTCGCGGAAGCTTTCTGCGGGCCGACGACATGACATAAGCAGGTGCGTCAGATGGCATCTGGTGGCGTCAGGAGGGCGAATGGGGTCAATACTTGCACACGGAGAAGTACGGACACAACGTGGGTGTTTTCTTGTGATACTTATGCAGAAAGTTCATCATGAGGACCACTTTTTGGGGCCACTTCAGGTGGTTACGAGACGCATTATTGGAAAAAGCTGAGTGCCAGGTGTGCGGATGATGCAAAAAGGTGACAACTATGCATTGCGAGGTCAATTTTTGGCCTGTTCGGGGTCCGTTTGAGGTCATCTAAAAGGCCAAGGGTGCCCAAGTAATAAAGCTAAGTGTGGGAACTGAAAAACAAGAGAGAAGACCAGAAAAAACGTGAAGAAGAGAGGAGGAACAGCCGCAACTGTGTTTTTGGGGTTTTTGGAGCCTGTTTTGGCCGTAAACTGCTCATCCGAGGTCGGATTGAGCACTTTGGCATTGTAGACTGGGGTTTTGGGCCGTTCCGGACGCGATGGAGCTGTTCATTTTGCCAAATTCCTCACTCTTTTTCTTCTATTTTTGCTGTGTAAGTTTCTCCTATGAGTGATGCTTCTGCTCCAATTTGTGATTGTATCTGGTATATTTTACCCATTTTTTGTGAGCTATTTGCCCATTGGTGTTGGCCCAAGCTCATTTGTATCTAAACATCAGAAGTTATCCTCTTTTGAGCTGAGTTTTTTGGGTGTGTGTGTGTGTGTGTGTGTGTGTGTGTGTGTGTGTGTTTGTGTGTGTGGAGTGGACAAGTGGATAGTTTCTCTCCTCTCACTCCATAGGTGTGTTTACTGTCTCGGCCAGGTGTGTTGTGTAAGCCGAGTGGTGCCCTCTAGTGTGTGTGTGTGTGTATCTTCCCAAGAGTGTGTGTCGGGTCATTATAGAGGCGTTCTGTCTTTTTCCATCCCGCTCACATTCTTTTGGCCCCCCCACAGAGGATCTTCTTCGAGTACCTTCTGCTTTGAGCTTCAAGCTTCGTGATTACAGGTTGCAGGTTGCAGGTTGCAGGTTGTAGATTACAGGTTATAGGTTACATGGACAGGTACAAGTACAGGTGATTCACGTAGGTACAGGTAGCTGGAGTACAGTGATATACTAGCAGTGGTGTCACTTGTAGTTGTTGTGGGTATGCATCACTTGGCGCCTGTTTGAGCGCATTGTTTGTTGCATTGTATGTTACTTGTGTAAACTACCATTGTACGCCTTTGTGGAGCCATATTTGGTTTTATTTGGTAGTCCCAGCCATTTCTGAGACTTGGTCTGGAAGATAGTCATTTCTGAGACTTGACTATACGCGATTTGCATTAGCCTTCGTGTGAGGGTCGATAGCGTGAGGTTTTATTGAGCTGGGGGATTCTCAAATGTGGAGATCCTTTCGGTGATACAGGTAGCTGGAGCACCCTTTTCGTGACCTCTCCATAGGCTATGTATTAGTGATTCTTGTTTGATGCTCGGGTTCTATTGTTGGCAGTTTATGCATACATATACAGTCTATATTTTGGGTTCCTACTGCTCTACTTCTGGGGAAACTCTGCCAAAATTTTTCCAAGATATGATGGCTGGTTTTTTGGTCTTGTGAGCCATTTATGCTGTTATGCTGCTGAAATTTTGGCAAAAAATCAGAGGATAAGACAGGTGTGCTTTCTTGGGAGCTTCATGGTTGGCTTTAATGGATGATCAAAATGGCCCTCAATTCACTCCTTTTCATTTAACTCAAAGAATCCAGATAAATGTTCATGTGTCCAGGAAGATATTTTTTCAACAGCGCATAGTCTTTATGTTCGGGCCAAGAAGATTAAGAGAGATCCTGGAATGTCCTTTGCCTATTGTAATTCCAATGATCAACTATGAAAACTCATTTGATGTGCATGTGTTTGTCCTTATCTAAATTTGAGCTCCATTGAGATTTCTAGGAATTGAGTCAGTCAAAAGTTGTGGGTTCTTGCACGTGTGTTCGAAGGGGTTCTCAAAGCATTGTAACTTGGGTAGCCATGGCTTTCTCTTATCCGGAATTTTATGGAAGAAGTGGTGAAGATGCAGAAGACTTTCTAGAGCAAGTCGAGGTGGCATGCATAAGCAACAATATGTGTGATGAGGAGAAGATTTTGAGGCTATTTGGATTGCTTTTGAAAGATGAGGCCCGTGTTTGGTTCATGGATTTGGAAGCTAAATGAGCAGTGGCTTATTCTTATGGTTTGAGTCTTGACAAGTTTATAGAAGCTTTTTTAGAGCGTTTCCAGGTTTTTGAAGATGCAAATGCAGTATGGAATGAGCTCAATGCTCTTAAGCAAGGTTCTTGTTAAGTTGAAGACGCCCAAGTCTTTTGAAGATGCGGTATGCATTGCAAAGCACAAGGAATGGAATTTTAAGCGTCTTGAGGAACATGGTATCAGTACAGGTATGCATGTGCAAGATGGATTTGACATGGAAGATGAAGTTAAGCCTAAGCAGGTGAAAAGTAGCCTATCCTATGATGTTTCTCGTTTCTTCCCAATGTCTATTGTGAAGCGTAAAGAGGTCTTGCAGGTTGACAGGTTTATGGAAGAGCCTAAAGAGGTGAGTAATACTTTGGATATAGGATTGAAAAGTCTTGAAAAGGATGCATTGGCTACTTGTGTACCTTGTGATTCTGGGTGTGAGTGTAAGGTTGAGGTTATTGATGATGAGCACGTATCTTTGGATACTAGTTCCTTGGAAATTAGGGAAGAGGGCTGTCATAATAATCAATATCTAATTCTCCTACATGATTTTCTCATATTAAACTGATCATTTAATGTGGGGAAGGCCATGGGAGAAAAAGCTAGAATATTGGTTAAGCTAGCAGACCGGCCACAGTAGGGATCCAAAGGAGGGAAAATAGGGATCCAAAGGGGGGGCCATCTGCAAAAGAGCCATGTGCAACAATGGGCTAAAAAGACCCTAAGGCTCAGACCATTAAGACTTCCAAAATGCTAAAGTTCCAAAATTCAAAGGTTGTGACCAAAGGTCAACCCTAGGGAAAATTGGATGCTTTGTGTGTGCCCTAAAAGTCTTTGCACATCCCTACATGGGAGGGGGCGAGCCCTAAAGGTAGGGGATGAGAGACAAAGACACACACACACACACACACAGAGGCTCCCTTTACACAAAGGGAATGAGGGACACATGTCAGCTCCCTAGGCCAGATGCCCACAAGGTGTGCCCAATTTCTATTGGATGACCCTTGAAGTGGACCAATGAGAATTTAGCTAGAGTAAATCTAGTTTAATTAATTAAAAAACATTTAATAAAAGAAACCAATGAGAATTAAGTCTCCTAGAAGACTATTGGGAAGTCTCCCAAGGGGTCCAATGAGCATTCAGGAGCCCCATGGCTTGCCTGATTCCTATTGGCCAGGAGGCAAAGGGGTCCAATGAGAGTTTAGTTTAATTATTTAATTACCTAAAGCTCTCACAAAAGGGGAAAGGGGGACACATGTCAGAAGGCTATCACTTATGCTGCTTAATTGTAATTGGCTTGACTTGGGGAGGGCCAATGAGGCTTCAGCAAGAGCAATTAGCAAGAGGGCTCGCCCAAGAGAGAGGGGGGGCTGATTTTTGCAAGGCATTATCACACACACACTCACACAAGCTCATGTGTGAAGAAAGACAAGACTATCTCTTCCAAAGCTTTAATGGAGAACTCATCACCTACTCCAAGCTTGTGAGATAGAAGCCTACATCAACACTCTCTTGGCATGTGGATGAAAATCCAACCAAGAGCCAAGCTTCAATGCATGCTCATCTCCTCTACCAAGCTAATTACTAAGCTAAGCTATGCTACATATGAGTGATTATGTGAGGAGATGTGCATCTTTCTCGTAAGATACTCCTTCTTCCTCTCAATCTACTCTCATACCCTGCTAGCTCTCACCATCTTCGAAGGTGTGTGAGGTCTTGGGTCTGAGAACGGGGATAATTCAAGTTGTGTTTGTTAAGTGTTTTGCTTAGTGCATGAAGTTTCCATCTTCATTGCACTAGCTAGTCTTGAAGGAACACAAAGAATTGTATTGTACAATGTCTCCCTTGATGGGAGAAACCATAATACAAAGCCTTTTGGAGGGGGGACCGGCTCCATGAAAATCCGGTCCTCAACTGTTGTCAATAGCTTAATTTCTCTCTCTTTTGAACGTATTGCCGATGCTATCTAACTAGGTGTTATGCTTTTTTGTTGCTCTCTCCACCCAAGCACTCTTGTCATTCTCATTAGGAATCTATTCTAATGAAATGCCCACTATGTTCATGCTAATTTCCGCTACACATGAGTTATTAGGCCATTAAATGTTACAAGGGCAATCTTGAGGGCCATTTTGTGGATTTGTTAGATGTGGAGCCTGTTTTGAACCATATTTTGATGTATGTGCAGTGATTGAACCGATTTATGAGCATGATTGTGGTTTAGAGCAGGGATCTGTATTCTTGGAGACTGATGAACCCATACTAGAAGCTATGGATAGTGGTGCTAGCCATGATTATGATGTGGATGAAGTTATGTGTGATGATGAGTATGCTCATGATGATGAGAAGGGGTTTGGCATATATGAGTCCAATCTCAGCTATGTGGATGACTATGCTAGGGATATGTGTGCTGCGGGGATAATTTTGTGCTTTGGATATCAACAACTTTACCTTCACACAATGCTTTTAGCTACTTGGGTTCATGATTTGTAGGTTGTTGCTATGGCTGGTAAAGCCAAGATGCCAGGTGATGAGTCACTTGAGTTGTCTCTATCGGTTGGGTTGAATGTGGCATGCAATATTTATGCTTTTGGAACTCCAGACAGGGCGGATGTGTTAGTTGGATATGCCTATGGTGCATTTTGGTTGATTGTTTACAAATGTAGGTGTGGTGTTATGATGATTCTTGTGAATCAGGCGATAGGCCTTTGGCCTTTTGATCCAGGTGGAATGAGCATCTACTAGTGCTGCTGCTGAGCATGAATGCTCTAGCAGGCTAGGGGGTGGGCAAATTATGTCAAGAGTTTTTTGGAGCAAGTGATTGCATATATGTACATACCCATGCATGGTGCATTGAATAAAGGATTGCCCATTTTCCAGAGCCAGGTGGTTACGTGGGGCCCACATGTGTACAGGTAGGACAGCATGTACATAGTGCACCGATTTTCACTATCACCAGTACCAGTGTGTTTTTTCTACAATAAGGAGGAGTTGGTAGTGCGTAAAAATTCTCGAGGAAGCTTACCGTGGGCCGACTACATGAGATAAGCACTTGCGTCATATGGCATCTAGTGGCGTCAGGAGGGCGAATGGGGTCAATACTTGCACGCGGAGAAGTACGGACACAACGTGGGTGTTTTCTTGTGATACTTATGCAGAAAGTTCATCATGAGGACCACTTTTTGGGGCCACTTCACGTGGTTACGAGATGAATTATTGGAAAAAGCTGAGTGCCAAGTGTGCGGATGATGTAAAAAGGTGACAACTATGCACTGCGAGGTCAGTTTTTGGCCTGTTCGGGGTCCGTTTGAGGTCATCTAAAAGGCCAAGGGTGCCCAAGTAATAAAGCTAAGTGTGGGAACTGAAAAACAAGAGAGAAGACCAAAAAAAATGTGGACAAGAGAGGAAGAACAGCCGCAACTGTGTTTTTTGGGTTTTTGGAGCTTGTTTTGGCCGTAAACTGCTCATCCGAGGTCGGATTTGAGCACTTTGACATTGTAGACTAGGGTTTTTGGAGCCTGTTTTGACCGTAAACTGTTCATCCGAGGTCGGATTTGAGCACTTTGACATTGTAGACTGGGGTTTTGGGTTGTTCTGGATGCGATGGCACTGTCCATTTTGCCAAATTCCTCACTCTTTTTCTATTTTTTTTGGTGTGTAAATTTCTCCTATGAGCGAAGCTTCTGCTCCAATTTGTGATTGTATCTGGTATATTTTACCCATTTTGTGTGAGCTATTTGCCCATTGGTGTTGGCCCAAGATCATTTGTATCTAAACATCAGAAGTTCTCCTCTTTTGAGCTGAGTTTTTTGGGTGTGTGTGTGTGTGTGTGTGTGTGTGTGTGTGTGTGTGTCTGTGTGGAGTGGGCAAGTGGATAGTTTCTCTCCTCTCACTCCATAGGTGTGTTTCCTGTCTCAGCCAGGTGTGTTGTGTAATCCGAGTGGTGCCCTCTAGTGTGTGTGTGTGTGTGTGTATCTTCCCAAGAGTGTGTGTCGAGTCGTTATAGAGGCGTTCTGGGTTTTTCCATCCCGCTCACACGGTGAAACGAGAGAGAAGATAGTAAGCAAGCAGAGAGAGAGAGTATCCTTCTTCCTCTTCTTCTTCTTCTTCTTGAGAGAAGAGCTTATGGAGATGGTGATGAAGAGCTTGAACCACTCCATATAATAGATATGTATAGACTTGCGACAGTAGACGCAACAGACGGCACTGAAAATTGAGGCTTGCAGGTGTATTTATAGGCTCTGCAACTGGCTCGAGTGAGTCCCAAGCAGAAAACTAGCGCTAGTTTTTGAGCCACGAATAGCTTCCTGGTTTTGGGAACTTTCCTAAAAATAAGCCTTTGCTTTTGGTAAGTGGTCAACTTTCCCACTTACCATTCAATTTTTACAGCAAAATTGGCAAATTGAACAGTATCCGGCCAACCAATGGAAACCGTAGCTAGACTATGCTGCATCGTAATGTCCCGACATAATTATGAATTTCCCGTTGTCGGGGGATATGTGTTTGCTACGTGAGCCTGGCAGGCGGGCCTCTGGCTGTGGGAGGTGTGAAAGAGAGAGAACAAGAGACAATGACAGCTTTGCCAATCACCGCAATCATCAATTAATTGAATATTACTTTGAGTACAGTTTATCCTTAGCCAAGGCGGGCTGTTAACAGCGTCGTCACTTGGGTCATCTGCTAACCAGGAGTTTAAGCTCCTGCTTTACAATATTAATCGGGTCTTAACAATTATTTAATCAATCTCTAGTCGATGACGATGATGGTAACTCCCTCATGTCGCTTCATCTGTTTTGATTGCCCGTGGATTCTGCAGTCTTCAATTCAGTTCACTGTCTCGATCATCAAGCTTCAGTTATTATCAAATACTCCGCAGCTTCTTGCTCCTTATGCTTTGCATTGGCTTAATTTCCGCTCACAAATTTTCCGTCTTCTCTAATTGACTTACCTTGATTGCCGTCAGGCTCTGTATACCTTTGATTTCCTCTTTTCGAGCATCCTTTGTTCCACTTCCTTGCCTTTGCTAACGTTACCCTATTACCCTCGTTCATCTCTTCATTAATTGCCCTTCGATGCTTGCTTGCCGAGGTCAAGAGCGAGCGAGAGAAAGTCTCCCTTTTATTTTTCTTTTCAAACTCGAGCGAGAGAGACAGAGACAGAACTCTCCTTGTGCAAGCCGAGAGAGAAAGATTTGCTTGCTTACTCATGAATTCGCTTACTTCGGCTTCGGCCTTTGCTTCGCTCAAGCTCGAGAGGAAGAGCTTTGCCTCCTCTTCTTCTCCTTCGTTAAGCTCTCCTTGAGCTCCCTCGCCTTCACGTTTTTCTTCCCTACCCTCATGCAAAAAGGCGTCCCCCTAATAATAGCATGTGCCCTCCCTTGGCAGTGGCGCCCGGTGTCATTGACGTAGCGCGTGAACGTACATGATGACGTTGCACTCGGCGAATTTGGCAGCTCAGATGACGACCCCGCTGGTGGCGGAAGGGAGTGCCATGGCCTCCTCAGTATTTTTCGTCTCTGCCACACGAGCTCGTCTAAGTACCCCAGCAGCTTGCGCGAGCTCTCCTCTCATTCCTCGCTGCCTGCGCTGCTCTGCCCGCCATCGACTTTATTTTCTTCCTTTTGCGTACACACCACTTAAGCCCTATTGAATTTGGGCGGCCATTCCTTTTAGGTCATGGGCTTGATTGTCTTTGGGCGGCCCTTAGTGACTTGGGCGGGCAACCATTGGCCATTTGATTGTCTTGGGCGGCCATTGGCCCTTTTGTGATCATGGGAAGTCCTTCCCGGCGGCCTTTTTACTTCATTGGCTTGGGCGGGCGACTTCATGGTGGGCACCACATTTTGTACACATATCGGCCAAGCATTGCCAAGCACAACACCTTCCTCGAGTGGGCCCCATCGAGCTAGGCCTATCCCACGATGAGTACGCCATGAGATGACATTTAGGACTATGAGCTCATCAAGTGCTTTCGTAATGGCACCACTTTTAGCATGCATATCTACCAAAGCATTGTCTCGTACAGCTTTCAACTTCAGTAGTCCTTGACTGATTTTATCATCATGAATTTTTCTGCCATTTTCCACGACACAGCCTTCAAGATGCTAGTATAGGTGATTGCACTTGCCGCAAGGCATTCTCTTTTTCACTTGGTTGTTAATTGTTTGTATCAGCTTCTCAGATAATGCCAAAATTATCCAGCTCAGCACAGTGCCGACAACTGACACCGGCCTCAATCCATATTATCTCATGAACCCGGACTCGGTTTGGCGAGCCGTTAATTCCTGTAGACTTCTCAAACTGCATAGAGCGCATACAAACCCTGCTAAGGCTATAAAAATCCTAGATGGAACTCCGATCGAGCAGACCGAATTGGTACGGAGCTGGGCCCCGGTGAATCTTTAACGGCTAATATCTTGGCGATCGGAACTCCGATCACTAATCTGAAAAGACCAACACGCTCCACGAAGTGAGCACTTTAGGCTTGTGCATTCATTTCAATTCTGTCACCTCAGTTGTAGTTGCCCAATCCGGTACAGATCTGCAATCGACTTGAACTTTAAACTGCCATAACTTCTTCACCGTTGCTCCAATCGACGAGCCGTAAAGACAGGCCGGTAGAGCACTTCAAGCACTACAATTCTAGATCATAATCTCTCATCTGTGGTCATTGCAAGCATACTCATTTTTGGCATCATTGAGGCATCCATTGGCCCTTACAAGCCGCATCTGGCATACATTAATCATTAAGCTTGGCCTGTTATCAAGCCCTGATCACTACTCAATAAATGTGTAGGCTTTAAAGAATCTTATCTTGCATTTCTCTACTCTTTTTCTCTTCATGGTAGTGGAGCTGCATGACATCCACCCCCTCTAAACCTGCACAGCCTCCGGTCTGTGCCAAAGATGTCGGGGGATATGTGTTCTCTACGTGAGCCGGGAAGGCGCCGGGCCTCTGGCTGTGGGAGGTGTGAAAGAGAGAGAACAAGAGACAATGACATCTCTGCCAATCACCGCAATCATCAATTAATTGAATATTACTTTGAGTACAATTTATCCTTAGCCAAGGCAGGCTGTTAACAGCGCCGTCACTTGGATCAGCTGCTAACTAGGAGTTTAAGCTCCCGTTTACAGGATTAACCGGGCCGTTAACGACACCAAACTTAACAAAATGATTAATCAAACATTAGCTGATGACGATGATGGAAATTTTCCTCTGCTGTTTTATCTGCCCCATCTACAGTCAAGATTCTTCAAACATCATTTAAGTTCACTATGTCGATCATTGTGCTTCAATTATTATCGACTGTCCTGTAGCTTCCTGCTCTGTGTGCTTTGCATTGGCTTAATTTTTTGCTCACAAATTTTGTCGTCTCATCTAATCAACTTACTTTGATTGTTGTCAGGCTCTGTATGCCCTTGATAATTTCTCTTTTCCAATTCGACCTTCTTCTGCTTGCTTTGATTGGAGATCGAGAGAGAGAATGCTTAGAAATTGTCTTCCTTCTTGTTCTTATTACCCTATTCCTTTATGCTTTGATTGCTTCGTTCGAGCTCCTGAGAGGGAGAGAGAGAGAGTCTCTCCTTTGCTTTCCTCGAGGACGAGAGCGAGAGAGAGATCCACTTGCCCTTCGTTGAAAGCTCGTTATGCTTTCCTTGATGCCCTAATCTTCCCTTCTCGTCAGGTGTTGCCTCTTGCTTCCTCGAACACTTTGCTTCCCAATGTCGCCATGGCTGAAAGAGAAAGAGGAAGAGAGAGCTTTCCTTTGTCTTGCCGATGACGAGAGAGGAAGAGAGATATTTTTCCTTTCCCTTGTCGAGCTCCCTTCCAAAACCCTTATGCTCTCCCCTCTCCTCTCATTCACTTTTTTTTTCCTTCGTTAACTCTTCCTTCTTCTCATGCAAGAGCCTCCTAATATTAGCGTACCCCTTCCCTTCAATAGCGCCGCCGCTACTAATGTGGCACGGGAACGAGAATTATGACGTGGCAAGCCCGAACGGTGACCAACACGAAATGCACTGAAATTGGCTCCGAACGGCATCGCCCCTGCTAGCTGAGCAACTCTTGTCTCTCCATCGCGCTCATTTTTGCAGGTCCGTGGCCGCTACAATCGATTTCTCTGCCCGACGCCTTTGTTCTCGCTGATGAACGTCCTTTCCTTCCTTTCCTTTTTGTTTTTCACACCAAAGCCCTTTAATTTTTCAAGTGGGCTTAGTGGGCGGCCATTCCTTTTAGGTCATGGGCATGATTGCCTTCTCTAGTAGGCACAAACTCCTCTAGAGCCTCATCCAAAAGAGACATAAGCTCTTCATCATATGTTGCAGGATGTTCTTCACTACTCTTGTCACAAGGAACTCTAAATTCCTCTAGCGCATCATCAAGCAGATCCATAAGCTCCATGTCTTCCTCCTTGGAAGAACCACCTAGTTTGTGAGTATTATCACAGGAAACCTCATCGCTTGTTTCATACATAGGCACAAATTCTGGCAGCTTCACACTCCCATTCAAATACCTTTCCACTTCAATAGCACAAGTCTCCGCATGCATTACAAAGATAGCATCAATTTCTTTTTCCATAGCATCATCATAGCAAACCCTGTAACCTGTAGCAGTCATAGACTGATCATCATCCATCACCCCCTCTGAATATGCATCTCCATAATCATAATCTTTGTCTTGGTTCACATCAAATACATATGGTTGATCATCAAATACATCTACATCATCACCAGTGTCCTGAAATGCAGCCATAGACATGAAACCCTCTTGTATAGCATCATCCAAAACAATTTCTTTTGCATGTTGAGAGCGGATTTTTTGAGACACACTCCTTAAGCAATCCCTTTTAAACATTGCACAAACTCACATGCAAAGATTGACCTTCACCATATTGGTGCTCATATAATTCTAAGAAAAGCAAGCACAAAACCTCAAAACTCAAAACACCATAATGCACAAATACTTGACAACTCCTTTCCTTTTCCAAAAGAAGAGACTACTTACACACATAAGGCGGCATGCATAGAGAGCTCTTCTCCATCTATGCAGCCCCAAGACTTACTTACACACAACATAAGGAAAGAAGCCAAGCAAATAGACACCATGGTGCACAAAAAACTTTCTCAACAAACAAGAAACCCAATGAGCACAAAATATGAGAAGCTGCCAAAATAGGCTTACCAATTTTACATGCGTTTAAAGCAAAAGTGTGACGACGACACCCCAATTGCAACAATTTGTTGATCAAACCATGAGATAGATCATTGAACTTGATATCCTTGCTCTCATATAGAATCTACAATCCTTATTTAGGGATGAGTATGATAAGAGAAATGTTTGCAAGAGAATGGTAGTAATAGCATATTGATGCTCTCTCTATGGTGCCGCTTATGATAGCGAGCTTAGGAAATGGATAGGGAGACAAGAGGAGAGAGAGATTAGGGCTTTCCTAACCTTAGAGGAGCTTATTTTCAGCAATGGAGTAGGTGTGTGTATTTTTGTGCTTGCCAAAGGGCCTTTTTATAGTTGTACAAGACCTTGGGTTAGGTTAAACTTGACTAGGGTAGGTAATTAACCATAGTTAGGTTCCCTTTTGACCATTCCTTCAATTATCAAATAAGGGACTTATTTTTTCATTAAAAATAGCCTTTTAGGTCGTGGAGGCTCCATAAGGGTTGATAATGTATGTGGGCCCCACCATGATGTCCCTCCAATGGCTCCTGCAGAGTGTCCCCATCCTGTTTGTTGTGTCTCTGGAAGCATCTTGAGCCGACCCCTCCACATGCAAGTGGTTTTTAACTCCCCATTGGTATTTTATAATGTTGGAGAAGTCAAGAAAACTTTTCACCTTTGTGGTTTACCTGATTGTAACTTTGACCTGCAGTAACAGTGTCCGCAACACCTTGTTTTCACCATAACTTTCAGCCTGTAACTCAAAATTGGGTGCTGTAAAAGGCAAAGTTGACCTTATCAAAATGTTTAAGATAATTTTGGAGTGTTCCTCAAGTATACCCACGAGCTAAGGCATTCAAGATGCATCCAAAACACCTTTTGAACCAAGTCTCCTTGTAGGGGGCCCTTTAGCATGCATCCAAGGTGTAGCATGCTTTTTCAAAAGAGAATCCACCTTAAACAAATGAGGTAGGCTTCAATAAAGTTTGATTTATTGGGGATATACATTATATTTAAGATTTGTTGACCAACACAAGTAAATGATCCAAGACTTGTGTCACATAGTGGTGGGGAAGGGAAGGCGTACAAGGTTAACCCTACCCTTGAGAGAAGATGGATAAGATAAGTGCCCATAAATTATTTATTTACAAATTATGGGATGTAGATAGCTATTTAAATTAGTAAAGGTAATTAGTTAGAAGAATGTGCAGTAAAAAACTAGGAGAGTAGAATTAAGTTTACTATTTACATTTAGCATGAAGAGAGAAATATGATGTAAATGCATAAAGATCTAAGAAGGGTAAGGTGTTTGTATGGAAAAAGGCTATTACGAAAAGAGAGAATGAACACTAGGTTAAAACTTTGATAAAAAATATATACATTTGAGTAGAAATGTAGTGCAAATGCAAGGTTACCATTTAACGCTACTCATATTAGCCCTCCCCCTTCATCTAGGATCATTCATGCTCCTAAATGAAACAAAAGAGTTTTTTTTTTCTTCTTCTTCTTTTTTTTTTCTTTTCTTTCTTTTTTTCTTCTTTTTTTTCTTTTTTTCTTATTTTTCTAAAAAAAGGAGAAGTGATATACACTCTTTTACTCCATTAGACCTGCTTTTCATTACCTCAATCCCATAAATCGGAGATGGGAGGGTTGCCTTGGGTATGTTGAGATTCCAAGGCTGGTTCTTCTTTGCACATCAAAGCTTTAAAAATAGGTGGAGAATTTGCCAAGCCGAAGGGAGCCATGCCAATTTGGAGCTTAGACGATGTAGGTAGATGACTTCCTATCAACGGATTGATACGTTGAAAGTAGGGCTTTAATCTCCATCCATTGACTCTGTTCTTGGGGAGTTTTCCTGATAAATCTGCTAATCTGTAACTACCATTCCCAAACTTTGTCTTTATCATGAAAGGTCCCTCTCATCTTTGCAAAAACTTTTTGTCAAGTCGAGTATCAAGTCGGTTATCATAGCGAAGAACCAACATACCTTCCTTCAATCCTTTCCCCTTGAGCTTCTTATTGATTTTGTCCCTTTGGCTTGTGGCTTGGGCAATGTAATAGTCGATGGACTCTTCTCTATCAAGTTCAAGTCATTGAAGATCTAAAATTCTTTCCTGCAAAGCTTCTTTTGGCCTCTTTGCTCCCCGTGAGAGAATGCGTAGGCTTGCAATCTCCACCTCAATAGGAAGGAGTGCCTCCTGTCCATATACCAAATGAAAAGGAGTGAATTGAGTGGATACCTTGAAAGATGTTCTGTATGCCCATAGAGCTGCGGTCAAATGACGATCCCAGTCGTTTGGTCGGTCTGCAACCTGCTTAGAAATGATCTTACATATCATTCCATTCACCTTTTCAACCAACCCATTGCACTGAGGGTAGTAAGGTGTAGAATGCAAATGTTTGACTTTTAACTTTGTCAAAAGATTATCTAGGAGCTCTGCTCTAAACCCTGGACCACGATCTGACAAAATCTCTAATGGTGTGCCGAATCTACTGCATATGTGATCAAAGATAAATTTTGATACCTCCTCGGCTGTAATTCGTGTTGTACTTGCTGCCTCCGCCCATTGTGTCATGTAATCTACTCCCACAATGATGAAGACCTTCCCGGTAGATGTGAGAGGTAAGGGGCCTATTGCATCCACACCCCACTTCTCAAAAGGACCATACGAAATTATTGGAACTCGAGGTTCGTAAATGAGTCGTCGATTTCCAGCAATCTGACAACCTTTGCATGACTTACACCAATGCTGGACATCACGGTGTAGACTTGGCCAAACAAACCCTGCTTGCAAAATCTTCCTGTTTGTAATATCATGAGAAAAATGACCCCCACAGACATCATCATGGCATGAAAAGAGGATTCTCTCTATTTCTTGAACAGAGGGCACCCTTCTTAGCACCAAATCTTTCCCTTTATGATACAGATCATCTCCTATGAGTTGGTAAGGAGTTTCCTTTTTTACCAACTTATGCCTTTGCACTTTATCCAAGTGTTTAGGGCACTCACCAGTTTGGAGGAAAAATATGATGTCCTTCAATTCCTCTTGGCCTTGGTACTTTGGTTCGTAGAGCTTCACACCTCCCACCATGATCTGAAGTTTCTCATTGGCGAGATAATCTGCTTCCTTGTTGAGGGTTCTCACAACATGCTGTACCTGTGTAGCTTCAAAGTTCTTTATCAAAGCCTTCACCTGTCTAAGCCACTCCACTAGAGTAGGGTTCTTGCACTTCCATATCCCTTGGATTTGCCTAATAACTAGTAAGGAATCACCTCTTATTATAAGTCTTTCGATGCCAAGTTTTCTGCATTCTTCAAGCCCCAACTTTAAGGTGACATACTCAACCTCATTATTAGAATGAACATTTTCCAAGGTGATACCTTTCTTAACAAGAACTTCCCTTTGTGGACTTAGAATAAGAACCCCCCCTGCTGCCTGATCGTGTTGTCGTCGGTAAGCTCCATCAAAGCACAAAATGTGTGCATTGTCCATCTCCTCCTCATTAGTTTGTGGTGTAGCTTTGTCTCCTGCCTTTGGTGACTCTTTCCTTTCTCTCACTTTGTATGTGAGAATGTCTGCAAGACCTGCCCTTGTGCTATCTTCCACAAGAAAAGTGTATTCGAACTCTTGAAGTTCTAGAACCCATTTGGCTATCCTAGATGAGAGGCTCATGTGTTGCACAACATATGGTAAATTGTTTTCCATGGTGAGAATGACAAATGGTGCAGGTAAGAGATATGATCGGAACTTTCTTACCGCAAACATAATTGTGAATAACACCTTCTCCATATCAGTGTAGCCCTTCTCTGCAGCGGTCATGACTTTGCTTGCAAAGTATACTGGCCTCATGTAGCATGTTTTTGGGTCTTTTTGCATGAGAACTACACCGATGGCCTCCATTCCTACACTTGGTGTGATGTAATATGTATCCTTTGGATTTGGTGGCATTATTGTTGGAAGAGAGTTGAGAATACCCTTTACTTCAGTAAAGCATAATTCGTGTTCCTCTCTCCATTCAAATGTGGGTTTGTTTGCTAGCTTGTGCAAAGGTGCAATAGCTTCCGCTAGAAGGTGAATGAAACGAGACATGTACCTTACTTTGTGGTTGAAAGTCATGAGCTCCTTGGTTGTCGTTGGTGGTTGTAGTGACAAGAGAGCATTTACTTTTGATGGATCCACTTGAATTCCTTGCAAAGAAACCACATGACCTAGCAATACCACTTGTGACTCTGCAATGTGACACTTCTCAGGATTAAGCTGTCCCCCAAATTGATGAAGCCTCCTAAGCCCCTCCTCAACTTTTTGGCAATGAAGTCTTTGGCTACTATAGATACAGAAGTCATCCATAAAAACCCTAATTGACTTTCCAAAGAAGGGCTGAAAGACGAGTTGTAAACCTTATAAAGGTACTAGGAGCATTTGTGAGCCCAAATGGCATCACTCTATAGGCAAAGCAACCCCAAGGTGTGATGAAAGTGGTTTTTAACTGATCTTCTTCTGCTATTCTGATTTGAAAATACCCTGAATACCCATCACACACTGTGTAACATTCATAGCCGGCTACTTCGTTTAAGATTTCATCTTGGAAAGGAAGAGGAAAATGATCCCTCTTTGTTGCAGCATTGAGCAGTTTGTAGTCAGCACAGACCCTCCATTTTCCGTTCTTTTTAGGGGTTACTACAATTGGGGACACCCACTCAGAGTTAGACACAGGGTAAATGAAACCAGCTTTGAGGAGTCGGTTAACCTCTGTCAAAAGTGCCTCTTGTTGTATTTTTCCTAGTCCTTAGCTTTTGAGCTACAGGTTTAGTACCTGGTTTTAATTCTATGTCATGCTCTATAACATCCACACCTCTAATTTGTGAGTAATCAGTGATAAACAAATTGGGATACCTCTTGAGCATAATGATGTAGGACCGCTTCTCCTCAGGGGTAAGATCTTTTGCAAGCATCCTCTCAAAGTCTTCAAAGTGCTTGTGGTCACCTTTGTCATCCTTTGTTTGCTCCTTTGTTGGGTCAACCTCTATTGATGGAGTTTTTGATGTGTTGAAGATGATTCCCATTACCTCCAAAGATGATTCTTCTTCGCTATTGGATGTAGTGGTTGAACTTTCCTCGTCGCTTGAGCCAAAACTCTCTTCACTTTCTTGATCAGCCGTGGTCTCATAGTTGATGTCGAGCTGCTTTCCTTCATGCCAATCGTATACTACATGTTGCCCCTTTTTGAGAATCAATTGTCCTCGTCCCCATTTTTGATCTGCATTCACAGCAATGAGCCAAGGCCTCCCTAGGATGATGGGATAGCCCTCCCCCTTGGCTGGCATAACATACATGTCCACACGTGCATCTATATTACATACAGAAACTTTTACATTCTCGATGATCCCTAGGCACTTCACACTTGCATTGTTGGCCAGCCTAGCTTGACAATTAGAGGATTTAGTGATTTCAAGCCCTAGTCTATTCATGGCTCTTTTCGTGATCACACACATTTGTGCTCCACCATCAACATACACATTGGATACCTTCCTACCCCTTACATAAGCATCTACAATAGGTTCCACATCTTGTTGTGGCTTTGAAGTCAATGCCTTTACTGTCACCTTTTCTTTCTTTCTTGGGAGTCTTGTGCTTACAAGTTTGGACCAGTGCTTTCTCACCTTGGGTGATAGATGTAGGAGTTGAGGCCAAGAAATATTGGGCTTTTGAGTTTGCAAATATTCTAAGATGATGTAGGGTTCCATATTCTTTCCTAATGGAAAATCGTTGATGCCGATCTCCCTTCGCCTTGACCTCTGCTTCTTGCCTCCTTCCTCCTTCTTTGACTTTTTCTTCCTCTCCTTCCTTGCAGGTTCTGACTCTTCATTCCTTGTGTCTTCATCCTTGTTGTGTGCTCTTGTGCGCTTTTCTGCTGGCATAACATCAAAATTTATAGGGCTCACCTCTATCTCCTCTTCCAGCTTTATGACGTTTACTCCTCTCTCTTCCTCCACTGGTGGGATAGGAGGGATGTTTGCCACTGGAGGTGGTGGTGGTCGGTGGTGGTGGTCGACAAAGAATTTGCGGGGCTTGAGCATGCTCTTGCTGCACCATGAGCGGAGGGGGTCTAGGAGGGTATATGTCCCCTGGAAGCCTTCGAGGGTGAGGGCAATTATACATGCCATGACCAACTTTGTTGCAATTCCAGCATCTCAACTCTTGTGCTTGACGTCGTTGATTGCGATTCCCTTCTCTTGGTTGTCGTTGTTGGGGTAGGCCCTGCACTAGATTCAAGGTGAGACTCTCTAGTTGTTGAGTTAATCTTTGCAAGATCTCTTGTTGTGATCCTTCCCCTATTTGTGAAGTTTGGGCAAGAGAGCTCCTAACTTGTGCTCCCATGCTTGGTGAAGAATCCCTCTCAATGACTTCATTTAGGTCCCTTGTTCTATGTGCTTGAAAATTTAACTTCTTGAATTTGACCATGGCCACCTCACGTGCTTCCTCAAATGTTGATGGGAATTTTAACTCTACCTTGGTCTTCAAAATTGGATACAAGCCAGCCATGAACCTATCTTTCTTTAGAAATTTTGTTGCACCACCTTGGTTTTGTAAGGTAGCCTCCCATCTATCCCATAGGTTAAGGAAAACGGCCTCATAAGATGGGTAGTCTTCAAGGAATACCTGTTTATGTTGAAGTAGACACTTCCAAAGACCCTCTGGAGTATCTCCTTGCCCAAATTTGGCAAGAAAAATTGCACGTAGCCTCTCCCAATTAGTTTTGTTTTGAGGTTGCAAGGCCTCGTACCATGCCTTAGCCTCCCCTTTGAGAACGAGTGGAAAAGCGCGCAGCTTTACCTCTTCTTGATCCCTCCCAGAGATGAGGTGTGCCATCGCCAAATTATCCAAAAATTCTTGTGCACCCTCACCATTTTTAGAATGAAAGGTAGGAAAAGTGATTGACATTTTTACAATACAAGGAGGCCACAAAGTTTTGACTACGATGAGTGATCACATCAAAATGAAAATATATACATCAAGTGTTAGTTCATAATTTATCATAGGCAAAATAAAAGGGTTGATTGAGGCATTAATTTCATTAAGGCGAGTGGGTCCAAAAATTCTCCTAATGGTTGCTTGAAATCTAAATTTTGTAGCAATTATGATGTGCACAGATTGACGAGCTATGGGTGTAAAAGGAGAAGCAGCTCCAGGTCGGTTCATGTGACAATGTGTTCTCCTTTTTCTTTCTCTTGAAGAAAGTTTCCTTTGAGTGGATCGCTATCTAAGCGCCTCTTGTCCCTGCCTCAAAACAAAATAAAAACATGGACATCAAATGAATCATCATAATTAATGAATGGAAGAATGATGGGATTTGGAGATGCCAAGATTTCACCAAGTCTTTCTGCTCCAAACATAAAAACAATGCGTTGTTGGTCAAAAAATTTGCGATCTACACAAATGTTAATTCTGATGCGTTGTGAAAAATGAAAAGCATATGGTGCAACTCTATTGTTCATGAGGAGAATAGAAGGCAATTAGGAAAGTTCCTCCGTGGGGGCACCACTTTTATGAGAGCGGATTTTTTGAGATGGGGCTCAACTCAAGGCTCCCACCAAACAACCACTCCATGAGACCCTACACACGCATATTTCTTAGGGGCACCACCCTCTTTTTATGGAGAAAGAAGGAAACCAAAACAAACCATATACAACACACACACACACACACACACACTCACACCTTCCTTATGTGCTTCAACACAAAATGCCCTTCAACCATTCAGCACACACTCCTTAAGCAATCCCTTTTGAACACTGCACAAACTCACATGCAAAGATTGACCTTCACCATATTGGTGCTCATATACTTCTAAGAAAAGCAAGCACAAAACCTCAAAACTCAAAACACCATAATGCACAAATACTTGACAACTCCTTTCCTTTCCCAAAAGAAGAGACTACTTACACACATAAGGCGGCATGCATAGAGAGCTCTTCTCCATCTATGCAGCCCCAAGACTTACTTACACACAACATAAGGAGAGAAGCCAAGCAAATAGACACCATGGTGCACAAAAAACTTTCTCAACAAACAAGCAACCCAATGAGCACAAAATATGAGAAGCTGCCAAGATAGGCTTACAAATTTTACATGCGTTTAGAGCAAAAGTGTGACGACGACACCCCAATTGCAACAATTTGTTGATCAAACCATGAGATAGATCATTGAACTTGATATCCTTGCTCTCATATAGAATCTACAATCCTTATTTAGGGATGAGTATGATAAGAGAAATGTTTGCAAGAGAATGGTAGTAATAGCATATTGATGCTCTCTCTATGGTGCCGCTTATGATAGCGAGCTTAGGAAATGGATAGGGAGACAAGAGGAGAGAGAGATTAGGGCTTCCCTAACCTTAGAGGAGATTATTTTCAGCAATGGAGTAGGTGTGTGTATTTTTGTGCTTGCCAAAGGGCCTTTTTATAGCTGTACAAGACCTTGGGTTAGGTTAAACTTGACTAGGGTAGGTAATTAACAATAGTTAGGTTCCCTTTTGACCATTCCTTCAATTATCAAATAAGGGACTTATTTTTTCATTAAAAATAGCCTTTTAGGTCGTGGAGGCTCCATAAGGGTTGATAATGTATGTGGGCCCCACCATGATGTCCCTCCAGTGGCTCCTGCAGAGTGTCCCCATCCTGTTTGTTGTGTCTCTGGAAGCATCTTGAGCCGACCCCTCCACATGCAAGTGGTTTTTAACTCCCCATTGGTATTTTAGAATGTTGGAGAAGTCAAGAAAACTTTTCACCTTTGTGGTTTACCTGATTGTAACTTTGACCTGCAGTAACAGTGTCCGCAACACCTTGTTTTCACCATAACTTTCAGCATGTAACTCAGAATTGGGTGCTGTAAAAGGCAAAGTTGACCTTCTCAAAGTGTTTAAGATGATTTTGGAGTGTTCCTCAAGTATACCCATGAGCTAAGGCGTTCAAGATGCATCCAAAACACCTTTTGAACCAAGTCTCCTTGTAGGGGGCCCTTTAGCATGCATCCAAGGTGTAGCATGCTTTTTCAAAAGAGAATCCACCTTAAACAAATGAAGTAGGCTTCAATAAAGTTTGATTTATTGGGGATATACATTATATTTAAGATTTGTTGACCAACACAAGTAAATGATCCAAGACTTGGGTCACATAGTGGTGGGGAAGGGAAGGCCTACAAGGTTAACCCTACCCTTGAGAGAAGATGGGTAAGATAAGTGCCCATAAATTATTTATTTACAAATTATGGGATGTAGATAGCTATTTAAATTAGTAAAGGTAATTAGTTAGAAGAATGTGCAGTAAAAAACTAGGAGAGTAGAATTAAGTTTACTATTTACATTTAGCATGAAGAGAGAAATATGATGTAAATGCATAAAGATCTAAGAAGGGTAAGGTGTTTGTATGGAAAAAGGCTATTACGGAAAGAGAGAATGAACACTAGATTAAAAATTTGATAAAAAATATATACATTTGAGTAGAAATGTAGTGCAAATACAAGGTTACCATTTAACGCTACTCACATGTAATGCTGCATAAGCATTCTCTTCATGTTCTACACCCAAAGAGCACTCCAAATGGGCATCCACATCACATATTGACTTTGACAAACATGTTTCTTGATCACTGCTAGCAACTATGCTTGTATGCAAACCATGTACTGGCTCTGAGAGACCTGCTTCCTCATTTATGTCACTTTGAGAGGATATGACTGCATGCTTAGCATCCATAGAGTCATATCTGCTTTGGAATAAAAAAGACAATCCCAATCAAGCATAAACAATATCTACTATGAAATCATCATCTGCATGCAACAATGATTTGTCTTCCAGAAGACATGCATCGATAATAGCTTATAGCTTAGCATTTTTTTTGGCTTTACTTCTTGCACAAATATGCTCCCAAAATTCATCATAGTTGAGGATCTGCATCTGATCCCCTTCACCTTTACTGAAGACAACCTTATTTCGTTCAGTAATCTCCTTTATTTCCCGATCTAGAATCCTTGAGCTTTCGTAAATAAATTCCTCTGCAAAATACTCCCACTGTGTGGGATATTCTTCTGCCAGTTCTTGAACCTGCTTCTTAAAATCCGAGTTTACAACCTCCTCAAAAGCTGCAATCATCCGATCTTCTGGAACATTTCGACTCTTCATCTCAGCTTCGTAACATGCAATAAAACCTTCTAGATCATATCCCTGAAAAACATAATACTTCTCACATACAGCATCGAGTGCTAGCTCTACAGCATCTGCACAGCTTTCGCTTCCTGCAGACATCCCTGAACTAATTCCATCATTTTTGGCAAATCTGCAACTTCTAGATTTTTATCAAATCCATTGGCACTGAAATCATCAATAAATTGCTTTAATTGTTCTGTCATCTCCATCTTTACCTCCCACCCCAGCTCGTTTTGCGTCGAGTTCACCAAAGATGTCGGGGGATATGTGTTCGCTACGTGAGCCGGGCAGGCGCCGGGCCTCTGGCTGTGGGAGGTGTGAAAGAGAGAGAACAAGAGACAATGACAGCTCTGCCAATCACCGCAATCATCAATTAATTGAATATTACTTTGAGTACAACTGCCAAGGCGGGCTGTTAACAGCGCCGTCACTTAGGTCATCTGCTAACCAGAAGTTTAAGCTCCTGCTTTACAGTATTAACCGGGCCGTTAACGACACCGGGGCTTAACAATTATTTAGTCAATCTCTAGTCGATGATGATGATGGTAACTCCCTCATGTCGCTTCATCTGTTTTGATTGCCCGTGGATTCTGCAATCTTCAATTTAGTTCACTGTCTCGATCATCAAGCTTCAGTTATTATCAAATACTTCGCAGCTTCTTGCTCCTTATGCTTTGCACTGGCTGAATTGCCGCTCACAAATTTTTCCGTCTTCTCTAATTGACTTACCTTGATTGCTGTCAGGCTCTATATACCTTTGATTACCTCTTTTTGAGCATCCTTTGTTCCACTTCCTTGCCTTCGCTAATGTTACCCTATTACCCTCGTTCAACTCTTCGTTAATTGCCCTTCAATGCTTGCTTGCCGAGGTCAAGAGCGAGCAAGAGAAAGTCTCCCTTTTATTATTCTTTTCAAACTCGAGCGAGAGAGACAGAGATAGAACTCTCCTTGTCCAAGCCAAGAGAGAAAGATTTGCTTACTTACTCCTGAATTCTCTTGCTTCGGCTTCGGCCCTTGCTTCGTTCAAGCTCTAGAGGGAGAGAGAGTAGCTTGCTTGCCTCGAAGACAAGAGCGAGAGAGATGGAGCTCTTCCCATTATGCCTTGATCAGATGTTAATGTGTCCGTTCCTTGTTATGTCATGCTGTCAACAATTGGTAACCTTTAATGGTGCTATATGTCCACACTTTCTATTGCCAAAAGGTTGGGTGTTCCTTTACTCATTTTTCTTCGTGGTACTTCAGTGAGGTACAGGTGGTGGCTGAATGAAAAGCGACCGGATATATCAATGCCGCTAGTCGTAAAGGAGAGCACTAATCGCCTTGTCATTTTGGATGTGAATGGAGTTCTGTTGAAGGATTGTCATGAAGAACCCGAAGATTTCTGGAAAATTCCATTTCCAGAGGGATGTAAGCCCCGATGCGTGAAGGTCTCCCGGCACAAATACTGAGTGGTCAGACCTGATGCGGAGGATTTCATCCTTAGCCTGAGGAGGCGATGCGACGTGATGCTTTGGTCCTACAGCCAAAGACAAAACTGATGACCATACTGCATGCTTGCTTCCCTAAGTTGATGAAGATGCAAAGTCTCTTTTTAGGTATGAATCCCTTAATTTCCAAACTAGTTTGGCTGATTTTGGTACTATATCTACCTTTGCTAGTGATTTGTACATATTCTCGTACTATTGGTTCTTTTTGTACTATTTGGTACTATCGTGTATAGGATTTGGTACTAGTTGTACAAATTGATACTGTCCACACAATTTTGGTAATGTTAGCACAATTTGGTATTGTTTGCACAATTGGGTACTATTTGTTTCTTTTGGTTATTTTTATTCATTTTGGTCTTTTGGTACATTTGGTCCTTTTGGTACTGTCTGTACAACTTGATACTGTCCATACAACCTGGTACTATTTGCACAGCTTACTTTGGTACTTTGGTACTTTGGTACTGTTATGTACATAACTTGTTGTTTTTCTTTTTTTGGTGATTTAAGTCCTTTGGTACTTTGGTACTGTTATGTACAGAACTTGCTGTTTTTCAGACTGTGGTGATTTAAGTCCTTTGGTACTTTGGTACTTTGGTACTGATATGTACAGAACTTGCTGTTTTTCTTTTTTTGGTGATTTAAGTCCTTTGGTACTTTGGTACTGTTATGTACAGAACTTGTTGTTTTTCAGACTTTGGTGATTAAGTCCTTTGGTACTTTTGGTACTTTGGTACTCTGGTGCTTTGGTGCTTTGGTACTGTTATATACAGAACTTGTTGCTGTTTTTCATACTTTGGTACTCTGAACTGTATACCTGCTCTAACAACTTAGTTTACTTGACACAGATATTATTGACCAATCCCATTGTAAATGGGCTTCCTCTATGAAGGATGTGGCATGCCGTTTGGGGCAGTTCGGCGATAAGCCCATTTTCCTGAAGCTCCTACGAACAGTTTGGCGCAAGCATCCTCAATTTAATGAAGCCAGCACGCTCCTTGTGGACGACACAAGATACAAATCATTGAAGAACGATTATGAGTCGTGCTGCTGCATTCGGACATATGAGCCAAAATATTACGATCAGAACAAGCCGAAGTATCTCATGGATGTCATTCTACCATGGATCACATGATGGCTAGATGAGAAGTTCCCCACCGCTTATAGCCGGTGCACACCCCTGTTTGATGTAGAGGAAGACATCTCCCTGCATGTTGCTGACTACTTTGTATCTTTGGAAGGGTACTCGTACCGGTTTGACCCCTCTGATGTGTAAAAGATTCTGTAAAATACTGGCATTTTCGTGTAATAAGAACTTATTGCTGGGCATGAACCTTCATCTGCAAAAGTTTTACACATGCACTTAATTTTTTTGCACATGATCTTTTTCTTGCCACTTCTTTGGTAATTTTTCTGTTGCTATTTTCGTGTGAAGCCTGAATCAACAGAAATGTCAAATAACCCACGAGCATTGATTACTCCTTCCCACTTTAATTCCTGTCCCATTGATAACTAAACCCGGATTCTTGCACCTGCCTAAGATATTTTCAACCATATTAAAGTATCCTGCTATCAAACAAGGATTAGGCAGTCTGGCTATCAAATTTGGTACTACAAGAGTCAGCTGAAAACAAATTAGCAAGTACACACTACTGATCACAAGTAAGATTCTATTCAAGAGAATTACAACTGTTGCTACCAGTGGCCAGACCTGTAGTTGGGGTTTACGCTGTATGGATCCCCTCGTGGTCACTCCCTTCGTCATATGGCATACTGTTGTAGATATTTTCATATATCTCTGAGGATAGTTTAAAATGGTTATGCAAGCTCGGTATGACCTCCATGGGGAACCGTATGTCTCTAACAAGATGGGAGTAGATCATGACCGGTGGTTTCTCATTCAATAGGGTATAAGTATCAACTTTACCCTCAACTAAGGCATAGTACAAACCCTCAACTAGAATTCCACCCTTTACGATCTTGTTATTCCAAAGGTCCTTCAGTACTCTTGGTGCCTGGTAACACTCACTTGGGAGGAAAGCATATCATTGTAGTTCTCCTCATCATCCTCGTCCTCATCACTACCTACTTGTACAGAATTTGTCAATGGCTCAATGGAGAGATATTTCCATTCTTCAGTGCGTTGTTTATTATTGCATCTCCTCCATGGTCCATGCACACAAGGATCACAAAGCAAGACAGCGTCCGAAAACGCACATCACATGGATTGTGTATTGAGTAGCCGTCAACACAATGGAATGAGCGAGACCCTACAATTGGTTTGCAGTCCCATAGTGGAGAACGCAACACATCATTCGATGAAACCAACCAGAAGACCCTTCTTGTGCTGGCACCCCCACCTTCCCTCGCTGTGTTAAACCTCGCGTTTAGAAAATTGACCACATCAGCCGCACACTTCATGGGCCAGCCATCGGGCTTTAGCTCCTCATGCTTCAAGGTCCTCTTGATAGCAGCATCTGCACCATCATGCTCTCCTTTTCCATGTCCTAAAGCGGAGAAGTTGTGCATCATATGCAATCCTATCAAAAACTGATAATACCTGACTACAAAATAGTATGGTCGTCGTGCCTTGAACTGTGAAGCGAACTGTGAAGCGGCACCATCTGACCAAACCCAATGATAATGGAAACATTGTCCTTGTTGTTTCATCCAACTGTCATGCAAGAGAAAACAATGATGAACAAAGAGCATGTCATGGAGCTTATCGTCTGATATGTAAAAATGCAGAGTCTTCTCAATGGCTCCTACTGAATTTTTGATATAAGAGATGTGCACCAGTATTGTGACCTGTGTTGACCACCAATGCATGGGTTGAATCTCATTCTGCACTTTAAAGTTGTAATTCTCTGCAAAATCAACAACAGAAACCACAATGTCGCTTGGAAACTTTAGCAAGCAGTCTTTAAATTGTTAGGCTTGCCACCTAAAAACAAAGTTGTGCTTGACAAAGCTTTTCAGATGATCTGAAAAAAGATGAATGAAAGTTGCACTTTTCATCCTTTCCACGACTAACTCCTTTCTCTTCTTCTCGTTTCCTTCAGCATTAACATGTCCAATACCCACATCCTTAAATATGTTAACAATCACCTCCCTGCTATCTGCTGCAATCTCGTCTGGGCAGAATGACAACTTCCTTACACCACATCTAGGGCACTCTCCCAGCAAGCATCTCTGTGCATGATATTCATGATCCTTAGGGCGAGGGCGCAATATGAAATCCAGCAAGATACTTATGTGCTGAAAAACTGCCTGGTTTGTAGAACACTCACCTACTTCACACTGTGTACCACAAATGGAGCATGTACATGGATGTTCCTTTGCGTGATGCCCAAACTTGTTCTGGCGCATTTGATTGAAAGCATCCCTGAAGTATACCATCTGGATATGGTAAATACAGTAGCAAGTATAGCACTCCTTTAATTTTTGGACAAAGAATGGCTTGAGTGTCTCAAAGGACCTAACTGACAACTCCACCACAGGATATGTGCTTTTGAATCTTCTGTAGAGCTCCACCTATATACAAAATTTGATCCACATTAGAGCTCAAAATATTACTATAAAACAGCAAAGCACCAAAGTAGTTTATAGTACCAAAATTAACAATGTAAACCACCAACTCATTCTAAAATACCAAATTTGGCACTATATTGCCAGATTTCAGGCTATAGTACCAAATTAAGTGCAGAAAAGCACCAAACTGGATTGATAGTACCAAACTATATTCATAGTACCAAAGTGAGTACATTTCTGTACATTACATAGAACCAGCCTGTATTCATAGGACTAAGCAGGGTCCATAGTACCAAATTATGTACATTGCATAGTACCAACCGAATCCATAGTACAAAACAGGGTCCCTACTACCAAATTCTGTACATTGCATGGTACCAGCCTGAATTCAGAGTACCAAATAGGATCCCTAGTACCAAGTTTCGTACATTGCATGGTACTAGCCTGAGTTCATAGTACCAAGCAGGATCTCTAGTACCAAATTCTGTATGTTGCATGGTACCAGCCTGAATTCATAGTACCAAATGGGATCCCTAATACCAAATTCTGTACATTGCATGGTACCAGCCTGAATTCATAGTACCAAACATGATCCCCAGTACCAAATTCTCTACATTGCATGGTACCAGCCTAAATTCATAGTACCCAAAAGGATCATTAGTACCAAATAATGTACATTGCATAGTACTAGCTTGAATTCATAGTACCAAAAAGGATCCCTAGTACCAAATCATGTACATTGCATAGTACTAGCTTGAATTCATAGTACCAAAAAGGATCCCTGGTACCAAATCCTGTACATTGCATAGTACTAGCTTGAATTCATAGTACCAAAAAGGATCCCTGGTACCAAATCCTGTACATTGCATGGTACCAGCCTGAATTAATAGTATCAAACAGTATCCCTAGTACCAAATTCTGTACATTGCATAGTACCAGCCTAAATTCACAGTATCAAATAGGATCCCTAGTGCCAAAGTGGGTACATGTCTGTACCCTGCATAGTACCAATTTGGAAACCTAGTACCAATTTGGGTACTTTTTTGTATACTACAAAGCTTCCAAAATAACAACTTTCTAGATACAAAAAAGTACCTAATTGGGACTGTGCATCTTTACTTTGGAGCATTTCTACCAAACAATGGTACTATGCATCTGCTTGGTACTATTCAAAATCTAGAGAAGCTTCAAATTGGGTACTACTGAGGTAGGGATTGGTACCAGAATGATACCAACTGGGACTATGCATCTTTACTTTGGAGCATTTCTACCAAACAATGGTACTATGCATCTGTTTGGTACTATTTAGAATCTAGAGAAGCTTCAAATTGGGTACTACTGAGGTAGGAATTGGTACCAGAATGATACCAGGTTTGGCATGCTGGGAATTGGTCAAATTTTGGCATGCTGGAAATGGTACTATGGAGTTGAGTAATCGTATAATGATTGTTGGCTAACAAGTTCTGGTATTCTATGTTAATCCAAGAGTAAAAAGGAAAAGGTGAGCAAGGATTATAGTGTGGGCAACACATATTACCTGAGAATCATCTAGAAGATGTATGGGATGTTTGATGACACATTTTTCCTCGATCCTGTGCTTACATATATCCTTTTTGTTAGGAGAAACTCTTGTCTCAGATTTCCAGAAAGCGGCCACCAAATCTCTAGTTTCAATTGTGATACTTGTATGCAAAGGCAACTGTTTATGACAAGCACTAAGTGGCAACACTTTATCCTCATCTTTCATTCCCAGTCGACTGCTTGTTGTCGCTATATTACGTTGATGAACACCCAAGGCAGCAACAATTTTGGACTGGTTCACAGTGGTTATGCTCTGATCACCATTGTTCAGTATCATCGTCAAAGAGGTTCTCTTCACAAAAAGCTCAGTTGAAGAGTGGGGAACTTTCAACTGAGTCAATGCGTTGCGAACACCGGAAAGAAGACTCGATTGCACATCCAAACTCCTCAACTTGGAAAATGGCTGATGATGCATGAGCTGCTCTAGAATTTCTTGTTGTTCGAGTGTTGTTAGTCCTTGGGTCTGCCGATGCCAACATCTAGCCATGGCTTTGCATATATTGTTCCTTGATCTGGTTGTAGCAAGTTCAGGTCTCTTAGCAGGGTTGCGCTCCTTGTGTCGTTGCTCACGTTTCTTTTGTGCCCAATAGTCCCGCAAAAATACTTGGTTGCTAATAGGTTCATGAATGCTCGTGGTTTCCATCATAGCACCCTCTGTAGATGCAGGTACCCCTGACTCAAGATAGGTGAAGGAATCATGCTCAGTATCCATCGTCATCTCTGAAGATATGGTACTGGCCTGAGCTGCCATGGTTGTATGGTGGGAGAGGGAGAGAGGGAGAAAGAGATAGAGAGAGAGAGAGAGAGAGGGTGGGCGAGAAGGGTGGGTTCTCCACAGAGAACAAAACAAAGAATGTGTGTGTGTGAGTGAGTGTGTGTGTGTGTGTGTGTGTGTGTGTGTGTGTGAGAGAGAGAGAGAGAGAGAGAGAGAGAGCCAACCGAATCTACTTCCCCACTTCTTTCACCCACGTCGTTTATCTGTTATAACCCGTTTCAGGAAAAAAGAATAAAGTAGAGTAAATTATAAAGCCTCCAAGAAATTGATTTTATTGTTTCTCCTTTTTGTTCAATTTTGCATCTTTTACTTGGGTCTGATTCTCCTTACCACACCCACCAAGCCTAGGTGGTTTCAAGGACAACCAATTTTGTACCACCATCCCTTGCTTTCATCCCTAAGCAGACACGCTTACCTGACGAGTGATGGAAGAGGAGTGCCTCTTCCATTAATAGAGGAATTTGAGGCTAGATCTCAAATAAATCTAGAAATGGATCGTATTGGGGAGACAAAGGATATGTACAGTCTATGGACAGTCAACCCCATTTGCTAAGAACACTACCATCCTATACGCGAGAGTATGAGGCCAAGTCAGATGTTGTTGCAGTCCCATCACAGAGACTGTCTCCGAACAAGGTCATAGATTCAAAAGGGCTGATAGATATTCTATCTACCCTAGTCACCTGTACGATAAAGTTAGTCGAGTTTCTTAGAATACGCCCAAACATGTGGGCTACTATGGGAAAATGCCTAGAGAAATTTGGTGTTAAAAAACCAATGACTCAAATTGAAGAAGGGATTAAAGACCTAGAAATGCCTCACCGAAATACTAGACCAGTGCCTCTAAACAAGGTAGGCAAGTATTATGAGGGAGAAAATGGGAACACCACTCTTCTTGTGGAATTCAACGGTGTAAAAACCATGGCAATCCTTGACAGTGGAGCGGGTGTTTCCATCGCAACAAAAGAGGTCTGGAAAATGGGAAAAACCAACAGTGAGGTCTACAAGGATGAAACTGCAACTTGCATATGGACACATGGAAAGGCCCATAGTTCTGCTAGAAAAAGTGGTTGTTACTTCTTGTAGAAGTGAATATGAGCAAATCTTTGTTATTGTTGACTTTGGCAAGAAGAACAACTATGACATCATTCTAGGAAAACCATTCATGCGACAACTGAAAATGGTCCAAGATTGGGGATATGACTATATCTACTTGAGAAATATGGAAACCATGACAAAGATAAATTTGAAGGACCATAGTTACGGGGATGTGACAAGAACACCTATGTAGGAGTTTGATTCCGCTATTGTAGCAGGATCAGAACTTCCATCATGGTTGGGTAAGCCTAAAGAACTCTGGATGTGTGGAGCTTTGCAGTGTGGAAGCTTAAAGCAAGTGGAAGGCATCCTAGAAAGGGCAATTGAAAATGAGGATTATATCCTAGAACCATTTCCTGAGGAAGAATTAAAGCCACTTGAATGGGAACACATCTTGGATACTCTAGATGTGTGTGCTTTTAAAGTAATTCCAACAACAAAGTTTTGTGATGAAGATGGCTATGATGTTATTCCTTACTTTGCAGTGAGTGTGATACAGGAAGACAGCAACAAAGAAGAAGACGAGTTCTACGACTCTGTAGAACACTTGGAGCTTCAATAAGATGCCAACAATGAAAAACCAGACAACCCAATAGGTGACAAAAACAAAACTTTAACAAATACACGGTTTTATAATTGTCCAGATCAAAGATCCAAGAACGAATGTCACCCCTACAAGAATAAAGTGCATCAAAAGTGGATTCCAAAATCCGTGGTGAAAACGTAACTGCAACAAGCACCCACATGCCTAGCTCTTATACAGGAGGAAAAGACTCAGCCAAAAAGCGCACAGCCATGTCAAGGAGCTAACAACACTCTAATCAAGTGGATAGAAAAGTCATCCCAAAAACAACAAATGAAGAGTAAGCAAATAGTCATTTTCCAGAACCAGCCAAACCACAAAGGGAAAGTGCTAGAATGCAACCTTGTTGAGGATAGCAATGATAGTGATGATTCTTTTGACATTCCTTACCAAAAACTCAGGTCATCACCATCACTAGCAGCTTTCGTGACAATCAAAGAAGGCCAAAATCAAAGAACAACAAGTCAGGTGTATCCTAGTGAGGGGATGGTGTTCCTTGAGTTTTGTATGATTCTGATATGATCTGGTGAGTTTCCTTCCATTTGTGTGTATCTGGCTTAGGTGGTGTATTTGAGAGCAGTTATAGACTCTAGATTGTGGTCTAGTTGGCCTTCCAGAGTGTTGTATGTGTAGGATGTTCTCAGCCTGAAAAGCTAAAGAGATTTCCTATGTGTGCCTATTGTATCATCTGTGTCCTCGATTGACATTATGTTGATCTAGGTTGTGTTACATGCACTTTATGGGTGGTGTGATTCACTCCCACAACAATCCAATAGAGCATTGTATCTCACACTTTCTCCATTCACAGTGCTGAGGATTATAGGTATTCTCATTAGTAGTTCTATTGAAGATCTCTGTCCTGCTTTTTCCATGGTCTCGTCCTGATCTAGCTTGGTCTCTATGAGTTCCACTTGGACTTTTATTTTTTGACTCTAATGGAAATGATTAATTGGCCTTTGGACTTCCCATTGCTTCTAGGTTGTTTGCAACCTTGATCTCTCTTCTTCTGCTTTTGATGGCTTTTGCTTTCTCTTTAGCTATTCTCATTAGCAGTTCTATTGAAGATCTTTGTCCTTATTTTGCAATGGTCTTGTCCTGTCTAGATTGGTCTCTATGTAAGGTGATTTGAGACTTTGATTTCCCCTTGGAATTTTATTTTTTGACTCTACTGGCAATGATTGATTGGTCTTTGGACTTCCTATTGCTTTTGGGTTGTTTGCAACCTCAATCTTCTCTTCTTTTGGCTTTGATGGCTTTACCTACTCTATAGATTTTGTGGTTGTTGTTTGTTGTATTTGAACTGCACTTCCTATTGCTTGATCTTAACTCTTTGGAGATTTTCTTCGGTGGAGATGAAATATTTTCAATAATATTTTCTTTGTCATCGGTCTCCATTTGAGTTTGACTTGAGGACCTTGTGATGTCTTCCACATGTGGGGTCTTAATTCATTGTTGTCTTTGAAGACTGCATCTTGTTTGAATTTCATATCTCTAAAACCTTTTGGGCCAATGGAATTCCTAATATGATGTTATCTATTATATCTTTTGTTGTGATCACATGGAATTGAGCTACGATGTTCTTTGAGCCTATTTGAATGGCGGTGGAAATGATTCTACATCATTGTGCTCATTTGTTTTGAGATATGCTCACAAATTTAGGAGCATCTTCTAGAGTTGTGACATTGCCACCTTTTTTCCAAGTGCAAAAAGACATGAGGTTCTTGTCTAGCTGAAAATCTAGCTTTACTTTGCTTGACATCTTTTCTTCATGTTCACCAGTAATGTTGCACTTGATCTTCTCTTGATTTGTTTCTGTACCGACTAGTTTTACAGTGGTGGCATCCTTGAAGTGAACTCTTTCTGTTTCTTCTTTGCTTTGACTACCTGATTCAATCAATGTTGGCACTTTTGGCCATGATGTTGCACCTTTTACTTGCAACTGTTGAGCATTGTTTACTTGCATATGGGTAACTTTTGATCTTAAAAGATCCAATATACGTTTTGACAAAATTTATATCTTTGGTTGAGGTTTTGGTGGTGATCTTTGTGTAGCCTTCTATACTTTAGCTTCCATTGACTTTGACCTTTCCTTCACATGTCCTGGAAGCTTGAGGCTTTGCACCATCTTAAAATAGTATTTTCCTTTTGTCTTTCCAACCGTATGGGTTTGTACAAAGTCATGAACCTTCTGATATTCATTGCCATCTGCATCTCTATATGCATATGTGAGCTTGGTCACATGAAATTTCTTGAACATTATTAGTTTTCCTAGATTGTGACTTTGACTTGTGGAGATCACATGAATCTTTTATCCTTGTTGATCTTCATGCTGACATTTGTCTACTGCAGATTTTGTAAGAATCTATGTCAAGTAGGAACTTCCAACGACCATATGATCCTTTGATGACTTCTGCTTTGAAGGGATGTACCTCTGTGAAACATGAAAAATGTTTTCCCATGTCAAGCTATAGATAGCATTATCTTTGTCCTAATATTGTCTATTTTGCAGGTCTCCTATGACATGAACTTTTGTGGTTTCAGGACCCAAGGCATCATAGTTTTTAGACTCTTTTCTATATCTATGCCAATTTTGTCATAATATTGATAGCCGTTTTTTGGCTATCCAAATTGCCATAGTGAGCTACCTCACCCTACCAAAATCACCCAAAAACTATGGCTATCCCTACCATTTCACTGTACATAGGCGTGTGTCACTTACAGGACTTTCCCCATATTTTCTTAAAAACCCTCAATTAGCTAGTCACTGGGCTACTTGAGCCAAAAAATTAAAAAACTAAAATTAAAAAAAGGTATATTATGGCCTCTTTGTGTGTAAATATTTCATTGTATATAGGGCCTAAATATAAGGATTTTTCATAATTATTTTGGTATTTATTTAAATATTTATACTTAGGTGTGTGTTATTTATGCTATGTACATTGACTCACCATTACCACAATTTTTTTTACCATACTCTTTATTCCATAAAGAAATAATTTCATGCAAGCTTCTCTTATTTTTGGTGTAACTCCATTTCAACAAAAATCCAAAAAAACTAGTTTTATTTATGTGTATATTTTTTTCACTATTGTGATTTTTTTCCTTCCTACATCTATTCTCTATTACTCTCATAAATTAGAACACCAAAAATATTCATCATTTTATGGTAGACTTATAATGAGAGAGATTTATTTTGACCCCTTTATATTTTTTCACCTATATTATTTATATTTGACATGTACATATTTTTTTAGACCCCTCAATATTTGATTTCCTTAGTTGTACTATTCATTTATATCATCATCTCAACAATATCTTCAATTATAGACCTACCAAATAAGGTCAAAGGTATGTGGCATGCATGCATGCACTATGGACGGCTCACTCTTAGAGGCATTCAAAAGAATCATCCAAAGAAGGACCCCACACGGACTTTGTGCAATGGAAAAAGACAGTCGGTTTTGCTGAATTTTTAAAGGTCACTTGCTTTCCGACTTTGAAAAGATGCTACAAATAAACGTTGTAGCGCGTGGGTTGAACTTTTACCTCAAATTGTTTCATATTTGTTTGAGATACGAGCTGTGAGCTATGATTTTATTGGTGGACCCCAGTTTGCCCATACTATGCATCCACACTCCCTCTTCCACTTTATCATTTTCCTCTTTCACACACACTTCTCCACTCATAATCCCCACCTCTCTCACCACTCCTCTCTGCACCCTACTCACCTTCTTCTCAACCTTGAAGAATAAGAGAAACCATGGTGAACTCATGTCTCCTACACACACTTCCATTCCAAAATTGACCACCTAGTCTCATTTTTTCTCTTCCATATTACCCATATCTATCAAAAAAACCACAAAATTCAGCCTCTTCTCTTGAAAGACAGCACCATGTTGATTGATTACTCATATTCAATTACCTTGGCTCCCAAGGAAGGTCAATAGTGGAGAAAAAATGTACCGTCAAATCTAGTGGACCGTCAACAAGCGTAAAAATTGACCCTACTCAAAACACTTGGAGCATCAACATTGTAAGAAATCCATATTTTCTTACCTATTAAGAGTTTTTTCTTCCTTATTTGTATCCTACATGGATACTCCCATTGTAAATATCCAATTTCATTTGTAAATATATAAAAATACTAACTCTACTAATTTACTAACACTAACCTACTATGAAAAGTCGTATCACCTCCACTTCTCTCCTCTCTCTCTTGTTCATATCCAAGCAAAATAAATTAGATAAGTGCTAAAAATCTAACCCAACCATGGTTAGAGAAGTAACCCTAGCCCTCAAAATTGCTATAAAAAGAGGGTGTAGCTAGCACAAAAATGGGGAGCCATAAGCAAGAGCACTATGCTATAGCTTGAGAAGCCAAGCTCAACCTCTCTAGAAGGAGCTCTTGAGTGGAAGCTCATTGTCTTACGCATATGCATGTGTTGTATTAGGGGTGATTAGCAAGGGAACTCTATGCCATTGTAAGAGAGAGTGATCATTCCATTGAGAGTAGGAAATCTATCATTTCTCCTACTAGTGTAAGCCCAACATTTGCTCAATCAAGGAGGGTGGATTTGGACTAAGTATGGATACTTTGTCTCTCTTCCAACGTGAAGTCATGAACAACAATGATGTGTAAGTGTCTTGGTGTTTTATTTAAGTTCTTGATAGCTTGTCTCTGGGTGTTGTCATCAATTTAGCCATAAATCCCACATATTGTAAGAGGGCGAGAGGGTGGAGAGGACTCCCATGGCCTTAAGAAAGTGATTGGGGTGGCTTTTCTTGTGATGTGTTGTGGTGTAATTTACTCAAGATATGTTGAACAAATACTAATCTCACTTTGATTGGTCATGACAGATTTGTATGAAGGTATTAATGCAACAAGCACACCCTCCCCCTTCTCTCTCTTTCCTACATATATAATTGTGTTTGCTTGATACATTTCAAAGCAGCCCAAGAACTCTCTCTCTCTCTCTCTCTCTCTCTCTCTCTCTCTCTCTCTCTCTCTCTCTCTCTCTCTCTCTCTCTCTCTCTCTTTCTTTACGCGTCCTATTTCGCATCCAAAACTAGGTGGTGCCCCAAAGTTGTGTAGGGTTAGGTTGCAGGTTTGTGTATGTGTTTGTTGTTTTTTTTAACCCCAACCCAATTGAGCAGCACGGGAGCCTAGAAGGGTGCTTAGAGGCCACTCTTCTTGTTGCCCGCCCCGGACCACCTCAATTTGGCACCCCCACGGAGGAACCAACTTGTGTATGTTTTTGTGTAGGATCAATCTTTAGAATAGTCAAGTAGTTTGCATGAATCACGAGAATTTGTATGATCCCTTCATTCCCATTGCAAGATAAAAGGTACACATAATTGTTAGTACTAAGTTGCAATTTCAACGTGTAATTCGTAGAATTTTAGGTCCTCTTAGGTTGGCCGAGATAAACGCTTCAGTAAATCCTTTTATTTTGCCTCTCATTAGGTACGACCTTAGTCTGGACATCTATATTTTTGTTTTGTTTTAAGAATTAGGACATGCATAGACCATGGACAATGGCCCAGGAATTGAGGTTTTCCCCTTCTATTTCACTCCACACATTAGAGTAAACATCGCAATTAGTAGAAAAATCCATTTTCAACCACGTATGGTGTTTATGTTTGGTGCCCAAAGAGTAGAAGAAATTCTCGCATCACCAAACCCTGTCATCCTACCTCTCATTGATTGTCATAGGTCATTTGATGTCAATATTTTTATTTTGTTGTAGAATAGATTGCAATTTAGAAAATATTATTGTGTAAATCTTTTAAAGAAAGAAAAAACAAAAACGCGTGACTTTGAAATCAAATCAATGGAGAGCCAACGCCAAATGTCTGGATATCCTCTTTTCTTTGGAGAGCCTGGAGAGGATGCAGAATTATTTTTAGTGAATTTCAAGATGTTTTGCCGTATCAAGAGGATAGTAAAACTGATCAAGAACGTGTAGAAATGTTTGAGGTGGTCCTTAGGAAAGATGCTAGCACTTGGTTTGACTCTTTACGTGAGGAAGTTAAGGGGAATTACTCAGAAGTTTTGAATCGTTTCAAGAAATATTTCTTTGATCCCCAAAACATTCAAAAACTATAGCAAGACATTGTTTCTCATAAGCAAAAAGACTTAGACGACTACTACTTGTACAAGCAAGAGTTTCTACGTCTTTGGGCTCTATGGATACGAAATGTTGCTAACCCTGGTGATGGTGCATAATTTCCAAAGAAGGAGAGATTCATAGCTGCCACCTATGACGCAGTTGAAGGAGAGATCTTAAGGTAAAGGTGGAGGCGGATGCACCTGCCACCTATGACGCAGTTGAAATTAGATCTTCCAAGAAGTATAGGAAACTCAAGTGTATAAGGGGAGAGGTTCCAATAAAAGGTCTTAGACCCAAAGGTAAGTCACAAGCATCGACATCTAGGGAGCTTCCTAAGGTAACAACTGAAGTAATTGAGAAGTTAAATGAATCTTTAAGTAGCGTGTCAATTCACCTTGCACAAGCCATAGGTCCAAAGGCACAAGCAAAGAAGTCAGAAGAAAGAGAGCCACGACCTAGGAGAGTCTTGCAATGTTGGAATTGCGGAGAGACTGGACATGGGATGTATAATTGTCCTTGGCCCCGTGGCGAGCCAGGGAGACCTAACTTGAATTACTCAGTAATGAATGCAGGTGAAGGAATGGGTCAACAAACAAGGCTTTACAAATGCCAAATGGAACAAGACCACCTCCACAAGGGATAGAAGGAGTTCCACCTTTACCAGATTCAAATGTGCATGTGGTAGAGATGACAAATTCAAATGAGGTTGACATGGAAGCAAATGGCATTAAGTGTGGTCGAGAAAAAGGTAAAGAGAAAGAAGGAGTCACATCACAGAGTGACCATGGACAAGGCAAGAAGGCAAAGGAGACCAAGAAAGCTAAGAGGAATCGACGTCGTATCAATCTCCAACACTTCCCTCTTGGACATGGTATGGCTCCAAACAACTTGTTGGAAGACATGAGAGGTAAGGGTCCTGATATCTCATGGCCTCAGTTTCTTGCATTATGCCCACAAGTTAGGAGGGATTTAACAAAGGTAGTTAGCACTAGGAGAAAGTTAAAAGAGAGTGTGCCTGTTGTAAAAATTTCACGAGCTCGAATGAATGAGGATATTACACCTGTGCTAGATTGTTACATCAAAGGAAGATCGGTTAGGAAAGGTCTAGTGGATGGGGGTGCACAAATTTGCATCATGACAGAGGGACTCATGCAAAGACTAGGCATGCACATCCATGAGACACCTGAAATCAAAGTAAAACTGGCAAACAATAGCAAGGCTAGGTGCGTAGGCATTTGTAAAAATGTCTTTGTGGAGGCCTTTGGCATTAAGAAGGCGGTGGATTTTTATGTTATGACGACCAAGGGAAATGGTTACCCATTTATCCTAGGAAGACCATGGCTAATGAAAATGAGAGCTTTGCAGGATTGGGAAAGTGGAAAGTTGATCTGCAGGAATGAAAATCATAAGAAGGTTGTCTTTGACATGAAGGAGCAACGTGAAGAGGAGCTCCATGAAGAATCATCTCCAAGTGAGACGGAAGAAGATTGGACCGATAACACTTCAGAAGAAGAAAGTAGTGGCGGCATTACTGAAGAGGAGTCTTCCATCGAAGTCATGGGGGTAAGGTTTAAGCCAAACAACCAAGAGACCTCTTGTCAAGGCTTGGAGGAGGTAGGTCCTCAAGAGAAAGAAGGTGTTCAAGACAAAGGGATGCTGGAAGGTATGCTATCAACAACACTTACAAAGGATGAAAGAGAGGAGTTCAAATGTGTGCTAAGGAAGTTTCCTAGGCTTTTTGCTAAAGACTACACCGACGTGCGTGGGGTAGATGTTGTTCAACACAAGATTGAGTTAAAGCCTTAGGCCACACCTAAATCTCAAAAGCTATGAAGGCTAGGAGTTATAAAGGAGCAGGCTCTACTCAAGGAGGTAAGAAAGCTTCTAGCAGCAGGTTTCATTTATCCAGTTGGAGAATTCAGAGTGGGTCTCTCCCGTTGTTGTCACTCCTAAGAAAACGGTGTGAGCAGGATGGAAACACACACAAAGACTCTATAACTACCCGACACACACTCTTGGGAAGATACACACACACACTATGGGGCACCACTCCGCTTACACAACACACCTGACCGAGACATGGAACACACCTCTGGAGTGAGAGGAGAGAGACTATCCACTTGCCCACTCCACACAGACACATACACACACACACACCCAAAAAACTCAGCTCAAAAGAGGAGAATTTATGATGTTTAGATACAATTGAGCTTGGGCCAACACCAATGGGGAAAATAGCTCACACAATATGGGTAAAAGATACAAGATACAATCACAAATTGGAGCAGAAGCTTCGCTCCATATTTGAAACTTACACAGTCAAAACAGAAGAAAAAGAGTGAGGAATTTGGCAAAATGGACAGTGCCATCGCGTTCGGAACGGCCCAAAACCCCAGTATACAATGTCAAAGTGCTCAAATCCGACCTCGGATGAGCAGTTTACGGCCAAAATAGGCTCCAAAAACCTAAAAAACACACCTGCGGCTGTTCCTCCTCTCTTCTCCATGTTCTTTCTGGTCTTCTCTCAGTTGTTTTAGTTCCCACACTTAGCTTTATTATTTGGGCACCCGTGGCCTTTTAGATGACCTCAAACGGACCCCGAACAGGCCAAAAACTGACATCGAAGTGCATAGTTGTCACCTTGTTGCATCCATACGCACACCTGTCACTCAGCTTTTTCCAATAATGCATCTGGACACCATGTGAAGTGGCCCCAAAAAGTGGTCCTCATGATGACCTTTTTGCATAAGTATCACAAGAAAACACCCACGTCGTGTCCGTACTTCTCTGCGTGCAAGTATTGACCCCGTTCGACCTCCTGACGCCACTCGAGGCCATCTGACGCACCTGCTTACCTCATGTCGTCGGCCCGCAGATAGCTTCCTTGAGAAGTTTTACGTGCTAGAGACTCCTCATTATTGTAGAAAAAACACACTGGTACTGGTGATAGTGAAAATCGATGCACTATGTACACCTTGTCCTACATGTACACATGTGGGGCCTACGTAACCACCTGGCTCTAGAAAATGGGAAATTCTTTATTCGATGCACCATGCATGGATATGTACATATGTGAAATTCCTTGCTCCAAAAAACTCCTGACATAATTTTCCCACCCCCTAGCCTGCTAGAGCATTCATGCTCAGAAGCAGCACTAGTAGATGCTCATTCCACCTGGATCAAAAGGCCAAAGGCATATCGCCTGATTCACAAGAAGCATCATAACACCACACCTACATTTGTCAACAATCAACCAAAATGCACCATAGGCATATCCAACTAACACATCCGCCCTGTCTAGAGTTCCAAAAGCATAAATATTGCATGCCACATTCAACCCAACTGATAGAGACAACTCAAGTGACTCATCACCTGGCATCTTGGCTTCACCAGTCATAGCAACAACCTACAAATCATGCACCCAAGTAGCTAAAAGCATTGTGTGAAGGTAAAGTTGTTGATATCCAAAGCACAAAAGTATCCCTGCAACACACATATCCCTAGCATAGGCATCCATATATCTGAGATTGGACTCATATATGCCAAACCCCTTCTCATCATCATAAGCATACTCATCATCACACATAACTTTATCCACATCATAATCATGGCTATCACCACTATCCATAGCTTCTAGCATGGGTTCAACAGTCTCCAAGAATACAGATCCCTGCTCTAAACCACAACCATGCTCACAAATCAGTTCAATCACTGCACATGCATCAAAATATGGCTTCAAAACAGGCTCCACATCCAACAAATCCACAAAATAGATCTCAACCTTGCCCTCTTCCCTAATTTCCAAGGAACTAGTATCCAAAGATACGTGCTCATCATCAATAACCTCAACCTCACACTCACACCCAGAATCACAAGGTACACAAGTAGCCAATGCATCCTCTTCAAGACTTCTCAATCCTGTATCCAAAGCATTACTCACCTCTTTAGGCTCTTCCATAAACCTGTCAACCTGCAAGACCTCTTTACGCTTCACAATAGACCTTGGGAAGAAACGAGAAACATCATAGGATAGGCTACTTTTCACCTGCTTAGGCTTAACTTCATCTTCCAATGCCAAATCCATCTTGCACATGCATACTTGTACTGATACCATGTTCCTCAAGACGCTTAAACTTCCATTCCTTGTGCTTTGCATTGCATACCGTATCTTCAAAAGACTCGGGCCCCTTCAACTCAACCTCGAACCGCAACCAAGGTGACAAACCATCAACAAAAGAACTTTTCTTCAATGAACAAGGAGGGGTCTCATCCTTAAGAGCAACACACCAACGAGTCCATAAATCTGTAAAACCTTGTACATAGGCATCAACACCTTGACAAGAACCTTGCTTAAGAGCATTGAGCTCATTCCATACTACATTTGAATCTTCAAAAACCTGGAAACGCTCTAAAAAATCTTCTATAAACTTGTCAAGACTCAAACCATAAGAAGAAGCCACTGCTTCTTTAGCTTCCAAATCCATGAACCAAACACGGGCCTCATCTTTCAAAAGCAATCCAAATAGCCTCAAAATCTTCTCCTCATCACACATATTGTTGCTTATGCATGCCACCTCGACTTGCTCCAGAAAGTCTTCCGCATCTTCACCACTTCTTCCATAAAATTCCGGATAAGAGAAAGCCATGGATACCCAAGTTTTGATGCTTTGAGAACCCCTTCTAACACACGTACAAGAACCCAAAACTTTTGACTCCTCAATCCCTATAAACTTCAATGGATCTTGACTTTAGATTAGGACAAGCACATGCACATCAAATGAGTTTTCATAGTTGATCATCGGAATTACAACAGGCAAAGGACATTCCAGGATCTCTCTTAATCTTCTTGGCCCGAACATAAAGACTATGCGCTGCTGGAAAAAAATATTCCTGGACACGTGAACATTTATCTGGATTCTTTGAGTTAAATGAAAAGGCGTGAATTGAGGTCCATTTTGATCATCCATTCAAGCCAACCATGAAGCTCCCAAGAAAGCACACCTGTCTTATCCTCTGAACTTTTGCCAAAATTTCAGCAGCATAACAGCATAAATGGCTCACAAGACCAAAAAACCAGCCATCATATCTTGGAAAAATTTTGGCAGAGTTTCCCCAGAAGTAGAGCAGTAGGAACCCAAAATATAGACTGTATATGTATGCATAAACAGCCAACAATAGAACCCGAGCATCAAACAAGAATCACTAATACATAGCCTATGGAGAGGTCACTAAAAGGGTGCTCCAGCTACCTGTATCACCGAAAGGATCTCCACATTTGAGAATCCCCCAGCTCAATAAAACCTCACGCTATCGATCCTCACATGAAGGCTAATGCAAATCGCGTATAGTCAAGTCTCAGAAATGACTATCTTCCAGACCAAGTCTCAGAAATGGCTGGGACTGCCAAATAGAACCATATATGGCTCCACAAAGGCGTACCATGGAAGTTTCCACAAGTAACGTACAATCCAACAGACAATGCGCTCAAACAGGCGCCAAATGATGCATACCCACAACAACTGCAAGTGACACCACTACTAGTATATCATTGTACTCTAGCTACCTGTACCTGTGTGAATCACCTGTACCTGTCCCTGTAACCTACAACATGTAACCTGTAACCTGTAACCTGTAATCTGCAACCTGCAACCTGTAATCCCGAATCTCGAAGCTTGGAGCTCGAAGCAGGAGGTACTCGAAGAAGATCCTCAGTGGGGGCACCAAAAGAATGTGACCGGGATGGAAACACAAACCGCCTCTATAACTACCCGACACACACTCTTGGGAAGATACACACACACACTATGGGGCACCACTCGGCTTACACAACACACCTGGCCGAGACAGGGAACACACCTCTGGAGTGAGAGGAGAGAGACTATCTACTTGCCCACTCCACACAGACACACACACACACACACCCAAAAAAATCAGCTCAAAAGAGAATAATTTCTTATCTTTAGATACAATTGAGCTTGGGCCAACACCAATGGGGCAAATAGCTCACACAATATGGGTAAAAGATACCAGATACAATCACAAATTGGAGCAGAAGCTTCGCTCCATAGAAGAAACTTACACAGCCAAAACAACAGAAAAAGAGTGAGGAATTTGGCAAAATGGACAGTGCCATTGCGTCCGGAACGGCCCAAAACCCCAGTCTACAATGTCAAAGTGCTCAAATCCGACCTCGGATGAGCAGTTTACGACCAAAATAGGCTCCAAAAACCTAAAAAACAGACCTGCGGCTGTTCCTCCTCTCTTCTCCAAGTTTTTTTCTAGTCTTCTTTCATTTTTTTTAGTTCCCACACTTCGCTTTATTAGTTGGGCACCCGTGGCCTTTTAGATGACCTCAAACGGATCCCGAACAGGCCAAAAACTGACCTCGCAGTGCATAGTTGTCACCTATTTGCATCCATACGCACACCTGTCACTCAGCTTTTTCCAATAATGCGTCTGGCCACCACGTGAAGTGGCCCCAAAAACCGGTCCTCATGATGACCTTTTTGCATAAGTATCACAAGAAAACACCCACGTCATGTCCGTACTTCTCTACGTGCAAGTATTGACCCCGTTCGACCTCCTGACGCCACTCGAGGCCATCTGACGCACCTGCTTACCTCATGTCGTCGGCCCGCGGATAGCTTCCTCGAGAAGTTTTACGAGCTAGAAACTCCTCATTATTGTAGAAAAAACACACTAGTACTGGTGATAGTGAAAATCAATGCACTATGTACACCTTGTCCTACCTGTACACATGTGGGCCCCACGTAACCACCAGGCTCTAGAAAATGGGAAATTCTTTATTCGATGCACCAAGCATGGATATGTACATATGTGCAATTCCTTGCTCCAAAAAACTCCTGACAACAGCAAGTGGAGGGTGTGTGTGGATTACCGACCACTCAATGAGGCAACAAAAAGAGATCTCTCTCTCTCTCTCTCTCTCTCTCTCTCTCTCTCTCTCTCTCTCTCTCTCTCTCTCTCTCTCTCTCTCTCTCTCTCTCTCTATACGCGTCCTAGTTTGCATCCAAAACTAGGTGGTGCCCCAAAGTTTTGTAGGGTTAGGTTGCAGGTTTGTGTATGTGTTTGTTGTTTTTTTTAACCCCAACCCAATTGAGCAGCACGGGAGCCTAGAAGAGTGCTTAGAGGCCACTCTTCTTGTTGCCCGCCCCGGACCGCCTCAATATGTGTTTGTCAAATTATAACACTAAAGCTTGACTTCAGATGGATGATTTCTAGGTTTACTTGGGTAATTTCAATCAGCTTTAGAGAGGATGGGCTATAATAGATTCTTTCCTCCGAGATAAACATCCTTATTGATCTATCACTGGGCACAATTCTATGAGCTGGTATGTGGGCCTTTCAAACACTGTTCGATCCTTTTTGTACAATTGCCCTTTTTGGTCTACATATTGTGTATATGAATTATGTGTACCATACAATGCTAGCAACATTTTCTTTGATGTGTCCCTTAGACTTATGAAAGATTGCACACAAGTGGATTTGGATGTAAATCACTTGAAAACCTAACACTCTTTTTGACCTCAACAACACTGTGACTAGATTCACGAACAAATTTGTTGTTGCTTGATCCGATTTAATCTTTTCATGTGTGTGTGCATCTGTGTACTATTTTTGAACTTGCAGTGATTTTACTAGTGCTTCTTATGGTAATACAAAATCATCTAATTGCATAAAAAATGAGGAGTTTGATGCACTTACATTGAGATTAGTAGTTCCATCTCTCTCCATGCTCTGCTGCTTTGAAGTTGATATGTCTCTATTGTCTTGATTCCTTGGACAATCCTCTCACTAGGAAGAGATTGGGGTCTAGGAGGCCCTCTTTATTTTGCAATTTAAGGAAGTCAAACCTTTGTATTAAGAAAGTAATCAAAGGATGTCTTTTGAACTCGAACATGCAAACGGATAGTTTATTTGAATTCAAGGTTTCCCCCCAAAATGGAAAATCTAGTGGGTAAAACCATACCATGTAGCATATGCATGGAGAGAGCTCAATGCGTAGATTGTAGATTTATGATCTCCACTCAAATCAGAGATCATGATATGTGGGAATTATGGAAGGCCGAAAATCATAAAATTGTCCACCTTTTTGGGGGGTAAAAGTACATCCTCTGACCTCTCTTACACACCCACCATTCTTGCACACATGGCATACACTTATTCGTCAAAATGTTAATCACCTTTATAAGCTCATGGAAACTAAAGACTCCCTCCTACACCCCATCCTCTTCCTAGTGTGAGCTTCACTTCTTGATCCAATAGAGCATTGCCTCTAACACTTGCTTCATTTGAACTGCTGAGGATTATAGCTATTCTCATTAGCATTTCTATTGAAGATCTCTTTCTTGCTTTTGCCATGGTCTCGTCCTGATCTAGCTTGGTCTCTATGTAAGGTGATTTGAGACTTTGAGTTCCACTTGGACTTTTTTGTTTGACTCTAATGGCAATTATTGATTGGCCTTTGGACTTCCGATTTCTTTTGAGTTGTTTGCAACCTCGATCTTCTCTTATTTTGGATTTGATGGCTTTACCTGCTCTATAGCTATTCTCATTTGCAGTTGTATTGAAGATCTCTGTCGTGCTTTTTCCATGGTCTCCTCATGATCTAGATTGGTCTATATGTAAGGTGATTTGAGACTTTGAGTTCCACTTTGTTGAGATGTCGAGCTCTACACCTTGAGCTGGCATCCACTACGGGTCTTGGCCGCTTACGGCATTTACTCACTGGCGCGTTAGGTGACCGACACGGAGGATCTCTGCCAGTGATTCTACAGCTGGACTACACTTATAGTGCCAGCCTAGTACGCTTCTAGCGAGTTCACACTTAGTGACCGCATGTACATATGTGCTACTTTTCAGCTTTAGCACTTAGTCATTTTGTACTCTCTTTTCTGTGAAGAAGAAGAAGAAGCTTTCCATCTCTGTGTGCTTTGTGCTTGTCTTGTGTAGCTCTCTTGCATCCTCATTCTTTACATGGTATCAGAGCCCAGTGCAGGCACAAGTTTCTGAACAGGTCTCCAAAGTGCAGTATACAGAGATTTACTGTACAAGTACAGTGGTTGTATGTGCGCTTGATTGTGGACACTCGTTGAGTGTAGAAAGCGTTACAGGTACCATGATAGCAAGTTCAACAGATTTGCAGGTTTTTGCAGATTGCAGCTATTTTGTCTTAGTGCTTCAAGATGTCTGACGGTTTCAGTCAGATTGTTACTGAGAAGCTTGAGAAAAATAACTACCCTGCATGGAAGTTCAGAATAACAAATTTCCTAAAAGGAAAAGGTTATTGGGACTATGTAGAAGGAGACAATGAAAAGGAACCAGAGATTCCCGAGGCAAATGCTACAGCAGAACAAAGGAAAGCTTTGAGGGACTGGCAACAAGGCCAGAGCAAAGTGATGTATTGGCTGTCTATGAGCATCACAGATGGCATGATGGGCTATCTACAGGATGCTGAAACCCCCGCCATTGCATGGAGAAACTTAGGCAGAGTGTTCGAGGTGAACACCAAGGCCAGGAAGCTTCAACTAAAGTCGGAGCTAAATCAGGTTAAGAGGAACAACCTCTCAATCAATGATTATGCCTTGAAGATCAAGAGTATCATTGAGGCTCTTGGATCTATTAAAGTCTCAGTGGAAGACGATGACATTGTCCATGCATGCTTGGATGGTCTAGGAGATGAGTATGTACATTTTAGGTCTTCCATGAATACAAGAGACGACATCCCCGTGTTCCAAGATTTGATTTCTATGCTTATTCTTGAGGAGAAGAACCTTGACACATCTTCTTCTCATGGCAAAAATAATTCTGAACAGGCCTTCTATTCTAACTCCAACAGAGGTAGAGGTAGAGGTCGTGGTCGAGGCCCAAGGGGTTGTAGGGGCCAATTTTTGGAAGGTCAATCAAATCAAAACAATACAGGTGGCAGGGGAAACCAGTCTCAAGGCAGGGGGAGTCAAAGAGGTCGTGGTGCAGGATCAAGCAGGCAGCAACATACTCCAGATAGTAGAGAATGTTGGACTTGTGGTGAAAGAGGTCACATGTCACGTGACTGTCCAAAGGGAAAAGCAAGTAGAAAGAGAGAACAGGGCAACTATGCATCTACTAGCAGAGATGCAGATGACAGCAAAAACGAGCGCATGTTTGTTATGCAGCATGTAATGAATACAATGACTGCAGAGAATTCCACCCAAGATGATGTTTGGTATGTGGATTTAGGTGCCTCTAATCACATGACGTCTTGTGGAGAGTGGTTTAGAGATATGCGCAAACCAGATGTGTCAGGCTATGTGCAGACAGGAGATGACACAACTCACCCCATTGCTCATGTAGGGGACATACCTCTAAATACGAAGAGTGGGAAATCAAAGTACTTAGCAGATGTACTTCATGTCCCAAACATTACAAAGAATCTTGTTTCTGTTGGACAAATGGTTGAGCAGGGTTTGCAGATTCGCTTCAATCCAAATGGCTGTTATGTAGAAGATTTCCAGAATGGCTGTAAGCTGATCACAAAGGGCAAATGTGTGGGCAGAATGTTTACGCTGAATGTAGACATGCCTGAGGTAAAAGCTGCATTATTTGCACAGGGCACAGGTGTTGTGGCTGATGTTGACATTTGGCACAAACGCATTGGCCATGTCAATGAGCAGAGATTGCGCAGCATGCAATCAAAACAGATTGTAAAAGGTTTGCCCAAATTCAAGGTGGATGGTATGCATAAAGTGTGTGCAGCATGCCAGTTTGGAAAGCAGTCAAAGGGCTCATTTCCACATGAGCGCAATGTTTGTAAAAAGCCACTTGAGGTGGTGCACACAGATGTTTGGGGTCCAACCGATACTGCAAGTATACATGGTTGCAGGTATTATGTCTCTTTCATTGATGACCATACAAGGAAAGTATGGGTCTACTTCATGCGTAACAAAAGTGAAGTGTTTGGTCACTTTCAAGACTTCAAAGTCATGATTGAGAAGGAGACAGATATGCAAATCAAGACATTGAGGTCAGATGGAGGGGGAGAGTACTTCTCCAATGATTTTTCACATTTTCTGCGAATGCATGGTATACACAGGCAGTTTACATGCAGATATACTCCACAGCAGAATGGGGTCGCAGATTGGAAAAACAGGCACATTGCAGAGGTTGCACGTGCATTGATGAATGAGAAGAACATGCCTCATCATTTCTGGGCTGAAGCTGTAAATATAGCTGTGTACATTATGAACAGGACACCTACAGCTGCGGTGCATGATGTAACACCTGAGGAAAAGTTTACAGGTACAAAGCCTGATTTGGCACACTTGAAAGTGTTTGGCTGCATAGCTTACGTGCATGTACCAGATGAGTTGCATAGGAAATTGGATCCTAAAGCAGAGAAATGTATTCTTGTGGGATATTCCCTTGAACAAAAGGGGTACAGGTGCTACAATCCTACTACACGAGAATTACGAGTGAGCAGAGATGTAGTCTTTGATGAGATGAGCAACTGGTACAGTAATGCACATGGCACTATTGGGGCTGATGTAAAAGATGATGTGGTTGTACAAAATGTGAGGCCACAGTCACAGGTTTTGAGTGGACCACAAGAGTCCTCTTCTCGTGGCTCTGTTGAGAAACCATGGAATGGTAGACTACGTACGCAGGTTACTCCACCAACAGGTACAGGGAATGTATCACGAAAAGGAAAGGAAAAGGTTGATCTTATGGCTGATGCATCATCAAGTTTTTCACATGTAGACATGGATTCAGATGGTTCTGAACAAAGTCTTGATGAGGAATTTGGAATTCCGGCTGTCAGGACACCTGGTGTAAGGAAAGTACAAGAATATGCTAGAGGGCAAAGGAGTGACACAGGACCGCGCAGATCTAATAGAGTCAGAAATCCAGTTCAGAAATTGACTTATGATGGGTATCCAGCGCATCACCAAGCCTACATGGCTAAGGTGATACAGGATGTGGAGCCCACATGTTTTGAGGATGCAGTTGGAAATGTGCATTGGGATGATGCAATGAATGAAGAGATGGCTGCATTGGAAGCAAATGACACATGGGAGTTGGTGCCATTGCCAAGTGGCAACAAAGCTATTGGCTGTAAATGGGTGTATAAAACCAAGCATAAGGTTGATGGTAACATTGAGCGTCACAAGGCAAGGCTGGTCGCAAAGGGTTATGCACAGACGTATGGCATAGACTATGAGGAGACCTTTGCTCCAGTGGCAAAGATGACGACTGTGAGAGCTGTCATAGCAGTGGCTGCATCTAGAGGATGGATTATGCATCAAATGGATGTAAAGAATGCCTTCTTGAATGGTGAGTTGCAAGAGGAAGTGTATATGGATCAACCACCTGGTTATGTCGATCCAGGTTACCCAGATTATGTATGCAGACTTCTCAAAGCTTTGTATGGGTTGAAGCAGGGCTCTAGAGCATGGTATGACAGGATTGCCAAGTATCTTGTCAGTATTGGTTTTAGGAGAGCTCATGCTGATCATTCACTCTATGTACGTGAGAGTGATGTGGGGATTGTGGTCATTACCATATATGTAGATGACCTTTTTATTGTTGGTGACAATGCTATGGAGATTGACCATGTGAAGGGTCTTCTCAAACAGGAGTTTGAAATGAAAGATTTGGGCGAGTTGCGCTACTTTCTTGGCATTGAGGTGATCAGGACTCCAGAGGGTGTATGGCTGTCACAGAGACAATATGCTTTGGACATGTTGTCAAAGTATGGTATGGCTGATTGTAAGCCGATTTCCATTCCCTTGGATGTGAATGTAAAGCTGAGTGCAGAGAAGGGTGATGTTGTTGAGGATGTCAATATGTACAGGAAGATGGTGGGTAGTCTAATCTACTTGACTATCACAAGGCCAGACTTGAGCTACACAGTAGGCTTGGAGAGTCAATTCATGCAGCTTCCGAGGAAGCCACATTTGGATGGAGTACGACGCACACTTAGGTATGTGCAAGGGACTCTTGACTACGCATTGTTCTATGCAGCAGATGCACCATTAGCATTGTATGGGTATACAGATGCAGATTGGGCAGGTAGCATTGTTGATAGGAGATCTACGAGTGGCTTCATGTTCTCTTTTGGGAGTGCTGCTGTTACTTGGAGCAGCAAAAAGCAGCCTACGGTTGCTTTATCGAGCACAGAGGCCGAGTATAGAGGTGCAGCAGTTGCGGCGTGCGATGTAGCTTGGCTACGCACATTACTTGAGGACTTGGGAGTGCAGGTGGACCAGCAGATTGTCATTCATTGTGACAACCTCAGCAGCATGCAGTTGGCTAGGAACCCAGTGTTCCATGCTAGGACCAAACACATAGAGGTCCATTACCACTACATTCGAGAGCGAGTGTTGGTGGGCGACATCGACTTGGTCTACGTCAGCACAGAGGAGCAGATAGCGGATATCTTTACCAAGGCCCTCGGAGCTGAGAAGCTTCGACGTTTCCGGACTATGCTTGGACTCTCCGACATGCAGAGCTCGAGGGGGAGTGTTGAGATGTCGAGCTCTACACCTTGAGCTGGCATCCACTACGGGTCTTGGCCGCTTACGGCATTTACTCACTGGCGCGTTAGGTGACCGACACGGAGGATCTCTGCCAGTGATTCTACAGCTGGACTACACTTATAGTGCCAGCCTAGTACGCTTCTAGCGAGTTCACACTTAGTGACCGCATGTACATATGTGCTACTTTTCAACTTTAGCACTTAGTCATTTTGTACTCTCTTTTCTGTAAAGAAGAAGAAGAAGCTTTCCATCTCTGTGTGCTTTGTGCTTGTCTTGTGTAGCTCTCTTGCATCCTCATTCTTTACACACTTGGACTTTTATTTTTTACTCTACTTTGCAATGATTGATTGGCCTTTCGACTTTGTTGGTGTATATGACGCGAGCGGATGCTAGCATAGCAGGAATAAAACAAACAACTCTAGGTCGTCCAAGGATGAAGCTTAACCGGTAGGTGCATGTAAACAAGAAGATTGATGGAGGCACCTTCTCAACCTTCTATGACAATCTCTACTCGAGGAAATCAAATCTAACCGTTCTATGCCCTAGTGAAAGCAGTTAAATCTATGATGCTCGTGCTATCCAAAACTAAACCAAACGCATTTGAAATTTTACGAAATTCATAGGACACACTCTCCTCATCAAGAGATCAATAACCTAAGGGACTATGACTTAGTAGCCCACCTCAAACCACCTTGTGAAACAATCGCGCATAAAGACAGGTAGTAAAATACAGGTCATCACTTTTCAATTTGTAAGATCCTAATCTGTAGCTCTACTCGCCCCTGTGCAACCATAGTTATGAAGAAATCACTAAACGGACACATAGTTTGCAAGAAAACTCACCTAGAAACTCAGAGGAGCTCGCGTCACGAGACGATGCCAAAATCATGCAAACTTGACATTGGATTGAAGTTCTAGCTGTTACTAACGCGTTGGGGGTATTGCTTTCGCAATGGGGGATCCGTAGAGCGTGTAGGGAAGAGAAGAAATCACACACTCTCTCTCTTTCTCTCTCTCTCAAACATAGCGCACAATAAATTTTGGCTTTGATTAATTCAAAAGTTTGCTTAGGATTACAAAAATTGGCTTATATACAATTCCTCATTAGAGGCTTATTCCCACAAAGAATATTGGTTGCTCAGATATTACAAAATTGTCATTCCGCTTCAAAAATAATGATACAAAAAATATGGAAGGCTCCTTCTGTGTTTGTCCGTCAACATTCCCCCCCTTCTGCGTTCATGTCGTCTCTCACAAGACAGGTCTTGATCTTTTGCTTCTAGTAGAAGTTGTCTTTTTGTCAATGGGATCCTTGGGACTTAAGAAGTTTTAAGTACGACTCATACCTTATATTGCCCAAGGTGACTGTGGGGCCGAATATTTTGCTATCATATGTAAAGAACTCGGTGTAGAAGGATTCCTCAACAGCCTGCTTGTGGTAGCTGGGTAAGGACATGATCCTTTGATAGAGCATATGTAATACCTCTGGAGATGGCTACCTCGACATCATATGTCATTGTGGTGACAGTGTCGCCTGTTTACAGGAGTGTCCAGTCTGTAGCTTTGGAGGTGTGAACACTTCAATGCAAGAAAATAAAGTTTTGCAAATTTTCCTGATCATCACACATGGTGTATAGGCTATATATAATATGCTTTACAATTCTGTATGTTTAAAGTGTTGGCAAAATTCCTCTGTGTCAGGTACCTACTACCAAAACCTTTTGTAATTCTCACTTTGTAGAAAATTTGTTCCCTTGGGTGTCATCTCAAATGAATCTTAGTACTAGGATCTCAAAGTGGATTATGGAGTTGCAAGAGTTCCAATACTCTTTCAAGGTGGAAGATAGTGTGCGTGCACAATTGGGAGGGATCCTTACTTATAGGGTACATGAGAAGGAGATTAAGGTGCCTGAAATAAAGACCCTACCATTGCCACCGCCAAAAAATAATCCTAATGCTTTTACCTTGTTCTTTGATGGAGCTTTTTGACGAGCCACAGGAAAAGCAGGGGGAGGGCTAGTATTGCTCAGCCCAAGTGGAGAAGTGGTCATGAAAGAGAAGTTCAATCTACCAGGTTCAACTAGCAACAGTGAAGTAGAATATGACACACTACTTCATGGTTTGAAGATGTGCATTGGCCATTTGGGCATGCAAGAATGAAAGCCTAAGGACAAAAGTTCATGCCATTAGTAGATTTTTTAATCAATTTGAAGAAGCGCAACTATATCATATTCCTAGGAAACAGAATGAAGATGCCGATTTACTTGCACAACAAGTAGTTACATGTGTTCAGAAAGAAGTGCAGGTCATCATGGTGGAAGCAACTATCAAGCAACCGAGATACCAGGGATTGGAGTTATTGACTCCCATTATTGGCTACATTTTGGAGGGTGAGTTTCCACAAGACTTCACGAAGTCTCATAAGAGGAGACTCGTGGAGAAGGAAAGCGCGTATCTCTTCCTAGAAGGATCCTTCTATCAAAGAGGGAAGGATCAAGTGTGCAGAAGAGTACCAACTGTTGAGGAGATCCCAGCCATTCTAAAAGTTTTGCATGAAGAAACATGTGGTGGTCATTTTTCCCAAGAGTTAACTGTGAAGAAGATTTTTCTTGCGGGGTATGTTTGGCCAAGTCTGCATGTGGATGTCCAACATTGGTGTAAAAGTTGTCACAATTGTCAGGTAATTGGGAATAGAAGATTGGTTTATGGTCCAAGGCAAATCATGCTTGCAAATGGACACTTTGAAAAGTGGGGAATTGATGCTATGGGTCCTCTGCCTAGGACAAAAAATGGTAAACTCTACATTCTAGTGGCTATAGACTATATGACTAGGTGGGTGGAAGCACAAAGTGTGGCAAAGGTAAATGAGAAGACAGTGAGCAAATTTGTCTACACTCACATTTGTTGTAGATTTGGCACACCTTTGGAGATTGTTTATAATAATGGTCCAGGGTTTAGAAAGGGATTGCTCACAGAAGTCTGTGAAGAACTTCACATTCTACATCGTCAAATTACACCCTATTATCCCGAGTCAAATGATCTGGTAGAAAGAGCTAATGGTGTCATTGCAGGCATCATTAGAAAGATGGTGAGAAACAAGACAAAGTTGTGGGATGACTTCTTGAATGGTGCCTTGTGGGCATATCAAACCACATATAGGGAAGCCACGGAGTTTACACCATTTCACTTGGTCTATGGTGAAGAGGCTTTACAACCAATTGAGCTCAACATTCCAACAATGCAACTTCATGGCAAAGTAGCATAAGATGATCAAGAAGCATGGATGGATCGACTTCTTACCTTAGCTGAGCTTGAGTGGAAAAGAGAAGCAGCATACGAGTGCTACAAGAGGAAAGCTACGCAAGCGAAGGAGAAGCTTGACAAGAAATTAAAGGACAAAGGCATCAATGAAGGAGATCTTGTGCTAAGGTATGAGAATTGACTCGATAATCGTTTTGATGCCAAATTTGAAACTAGATGGCAGGGGCCATACATAGTCAAAAAGGCTTTCAACTCAAGTTACTATCAGCTTACGGACTTGAATAGGAAAGAGCACTCCAGGAAGGTAAACGGGTATCGCTTGAAGCCTTATTTGAATCGCCTTCTACCAAAGGATCTACCAGAGATCTATCAAAGGGAAGCTATCTCATGTAAGTATTGTTCCATGAAGCATGAGTGTAACTCGATCCAAAATGCCAAGGGGCCAAACAAGGAAGATCTCGTCAAGGACTGTGAAGCACTCTCTTTGGAAAAGATGCTCTATGATGGTACATGAATATACCATCATCCGGGGGTAGGGCTAATGATAGCCATTTTTTGGCTATCCGAATTGCCATAGTGAGCTACCTCACCCTACCAAAATCACCCAAACACTATGGTTATCCCTACCATTTCACTGTACATAGGGGTGTGTGAGTTACAAGACTTTCCCCATATTTTCTTAAAAACGCTCAATTAGCTAGTCACTGGGCTAGTTGAGCCAAAAAATATAAAAAATAAAATTAAAAAAAGGTATATTATGGCCTCTTTGTGTGTAAATATTTCATTGTATATAGGGCCTAAATATAAGGATTTTTCATACTTATTTTGGTATTTATTTAAATATTTATACTTAGGTGTGTGTTATTTATGCTATGTACATTGACTCACCATTACCACAATTTTTCTTACCATACTCTTTATTCCATAAACAAATAATTTCATGCAACCTTCTCTTATTTTTGGTGTAACTCCATCCCAACAAAAATCCAAAAAAACTAGACAGTCGGTTTTGCTGGATTTTTAAAGGTCACTTGATCTCGGAATTTGAAAAGGTGATACAAACAAAATTTGTAGCTCGTGGGCTGAACTTTTACCTCAAATTGTTTCATATTTGTTTGAGCTACGAGCTGTGAGCTATGATTTTATTGGTGAACCCCAGTTTGCCCATGCTATGCAGCCATACTCTCTCTTCCACTTTATCATTTTCCTCTTTCACACATACTTCTCCACTCATCATCCCCACCTCTCTCACCACTCCTCTCTGCACCCTACTCACCTTCTTCTCAACCTTGAAGAATAAGAGAAACCATGGTGAACTCATGTCTCCTACACACACTTCCATTCCAAAATTGACCACCTAGTCTCATTTTTTCTCTTCCATATTACCCATATCTATCAAAACAACCACAAAATTCAGCCTCTTCTCTTGAAAGACAGCACCATGTTGATTGATTACTCATATTCAATTACCTTGGCTCCCAAGGAAGGTCAAGAGTTGAGAGAAAACATACCGTCAAAGCTAGTGGACCGTCAACAAGCGTCAAAATTGACCCTACTCAAAACACTTGGAGCATCAACATTGTAAGAACTTAAGATAGTGATTGGGGTGGCTTTTCTTGTGATGTGTTGTGGTGTAATTTACTGAAGCTATGTTGAACAAATACTAATCTCACTTTGATTGGTCATGACAGATTGTACGAAGGTATTAATGCAACAAGCACCCACTCCCCCTTTTCTCTCTTTCTTACATATATAATTGTGTTTGCTTGATCACTGCTGATACATTTCAAAGCAGCCCGAGCACTCTCTCTCTCTCTCTCTCTCTCTCTCTCTCTCTCTCTCTCTCTCTCTCTCTCTCTCTCTCTCTCTCTCTCTCTCTCTCTCTCTCTCTCTCTCTCTCTCTCTCTCTCTCTCTCTCTCTCTCTCTCTCTCTATACGCGTCCTAGTTTGCATCCAAAACTAGGTGGTGCCCCAAAGTTTTGTAGGGTTAGGTTGCAGGTTTGTGTATGTGTTTGTTGTTTTTTTTAACCCCAACCCAATTGAGCAGCACGGGAGCCTAGAAGAGTGCTTAGAGGCCACTCTTCTTGTTGCCCGCCCCGGACCGCCTCAATATGTGTTTGTCAAATTATAACACTAAAGCTTGACTTCAGATGGATGATTTCTAGGTTTACTTGGGTAATTTCAATCAGCTTTAGAGAGGATGGGCTATAATAGATTCTTTCCTCCGAGATAAACATCCTTATTGATCTATCACTGGGCACAATTCTATGAGCTGGTATGTGGGCCTTTCAAACACTGTTCGATCCTTTTTGTACAATTGCCCTTTTTGGTCTACATATTGTGTATATGAATTATGTGTACCATACAATGCTAGCAACATTTTCTTTGATGTGTCCCTTAGACTTATGAAAGATTGCACACAAGTGGATTTGGATGTAAATCACTTGAAAACCTAACACTCTTTTTGACCTCAACAACACTGTGACTAGATTCACGAACAAATTTGTTGTTGAATGCTTGATCCGATTTAATCTTTTCATGTGTGTGTGCATCTGTGTACTATTTTTGAACTTGCAGTGATTTTACTAGTGCTTCTTATGGTAATACAAAATCATCTAATTGCATAAAAAATGAGGAGTTTGATGCACTTACATTGAGATTAGTAGTTCCATCTCTCTCCATGCTCTGCTGCTTTGAAGTTGATATGTCTCTATTGTCTTGATTCCTTGGACAATCCTCTCACTAGGAAGAGATTGGGGTCTAGGAGGCCCTCTTTATTTTGCAGTTTAAGGAAGTCAAACCTTTGTATTAAGAAAGTAATCAAAGGATGTCTTTTGAACTCGAACATGCAAACGGATAGTTTATTTGAATTCAAGGTTTCCCCCCAAAATGGAAAATCTAGTGGGTAAAACCATACCATGTAGCATATGCATGGAGAGAGCTCAATGCGTAGATTGTAGATTTATGATCTCCACTCAAATCAGAGATCATGATATGTGGGAATTATGGAAGGCCAAAAATCATAAAATTGTCAACCTTTTTGGGGGGTAAAAGTACATCCTTTGACCTCTCTTACACACCCACCATTCTTGCACACATGGCATACACTTATTCGTCAAAATGTTAATCACCTTTATAAGCTCATGGAAAATAAAGACTCCCTCCTACACCCCATCCTCTTCCTAGTGTGAGCTTCACTTCTTGATCCAATAGAGCATTGCCTCTAACACTTGCTTCATTTGAACTGCTGAGGATTATAGCTATTCTCATTAGCATTTCTATTGAAGATCTCTTTCTTGCTTTTGCCATGGTCTCGTCCTGATCTAGCTTGGTCTCTATGTAAGGTGATTTGAGACTTTGAGTTCCACTTGGACTTTTTTGTTTGACTCTAATGGCAATTATTGATTGGCCTTTGGACTTCCGATTTCTTTTGAGTTGTTTGCAACCTCGATCTTCTCTTCTTTTGGATTTGATGGCTTTACCTGCTCTATAGCTATTCTCATTTGCAGTTGTATTGAAGATCTCTGTCGTGCTTTTTCCATGGTCTCCTCATGATCTAGATTGGTCTATATGTAAGGTGATTTGAAACTTTGAGTTCCACTTGGACTTTTATTTTTTACTCTACTTTGCAATGATTGATTGGCCTTTCAACTTTGTTGGTGTATATGACGCGAGCGGATGCTAGCATAGCGGGAATAAAACAAACAACTCTAGGTCATCCAAGGATGAAGCTTAACCGGTAGGTGCATGTAAACAAGAAGATTGATGGAGGCACCTTCTCAACCTTCTATGATAATCTCTACTCGAGGAAATCAAATCTAACCGTTCTATGCCCTAGTGAAAGCAGTTAAATCTATGATGCTCGTGCTATCCAAAACTAAACCAAACGCATTTGAAATTTTACGAAATTCATAGGACACACTCTCCTCATCAAGAGATCAATAACGTAAGGGACTATGACTTAGTAGCCCACCTCAAACCACCTTGTGAAACAATCGCGCATAAAGACAGGTAGTAAAATACAGGTCATCACTTTTCAATTTGTAAGATCCTAATCTGTAGCTCTAGTCGCCCCCGTGCACCCATAGTTATGAAGAAATCACTAAACGGACACATAGTTTGCAAGAAAACTCACCTAGAAACTCAGAGGAGCTCGCGTCACGAGACGATGCCAAAATCATGCAAACTTGACATTGGATTGAAGTTCTAGCTGTTACTAACGCGTTGGGGGTATTGCTTTCGCAATGGGGGATCCGTAGAGCGCGTAGGGAAGAGAAGAAATCACACACTCTCTCTCTTTCTCTCTCTCTCAAACATAGCGCACAATAAATTTTGGCTTTGATTAATTCAAAAGTTGGCTTAGGATTACAAAAATTGGCTTATATACAATTCCTCATTAGAGGCTTGTTCCCACAAAGAATATTGGCTGCTCAAATATTACAAAATTGTCATTCCGCTTCAAAAATAATGATACAAAAAATATGGAAGGCTCCTTCTGTGTTTGTCCGTCAACATTCCCCCCCTTCTGCGTACATGTCGTCTCTCACAAGACAGGTCTTGATCTTTTGCTTCTAGTAGAAGTTGTCTTTTTGTCAATGGAATCCTTGGGACTTAAGCAGTTTTAAGTACGACTCGTACCTTATATTGCCCAAGGTGACTGTGGGGCCGAATATTTTGCTATCATATGTAAAGAACTCGGTGTAGAAGGATTCCTCAACAGCCCGCATGTGGTAGCTGGGTAAGAACATTATCCTTTGATAGAGCATATGTAATACCTCTGGAGATGGCTACCTCGACATCATATGTCATTGTGGTGACAGTGTCGCTTGTTTACAGGAGTGTCCAGTCTGTAGCTTTGGAGGTGTGAACACTTCAATGCAAGAAAATAAATTTTGCAAATTTTCCTGATCATCACACATGGTGTATAGGCTATATATAATATGCTTTACAATTCTGTATGTTTAAAGTGCTGGCAAAATTCCTTTGTGTCAGGTATAGACTTTATACGCGTATAATGTCTATCTTTGAAAAATGTATTTTTGAGCATAGGCATATGATGTATAGGCAATATGCATGTTGTGTGTAAGATGTCTCCTGATTTGAAGCACTTTTGATAAGTCCTAAGCCAACTAATGGGATTAGGCTGAGACTTTGCTTTTTTTTTTTTGGGGGGGGGGGGGGGGATCTTGAGTACCCGAATTGGCTCCAAATCTAATGAAATCTTATGTGCTCCATGCTTAGGGTATGCAAGATGGGTTGGTGAAGTCAAGTAAGTGCTTTTTTGTGCAAAATCTGAATGTGAGAGATCATACGCGTATGATGTCTCCAGTGATAAAAAGTGATTTTGATGCCTTGGGATGTTTTGTGCTTGTGTCCTAGGCCCTACTAACTGGTTTTTCAACTTAAAAAATCAGATGTTCAGCTTAGAAACTCCCTGTGTCGAATTATAGTCCCCGAAGGATATTTCTTCATTTGAGGACGTGTTCTTGCAAAGATTGTTCTTGAGCTTTATCCCCGAAGCATGTGGATGCAGAGGGGCACCTTTCCATGGCTCTGATGTATTGCTTGAACTCCCAGATACCCTTTTTGGCAATTTGTCTCTCAAATAGTGTCTCTTGATGAGGAGATGGTTGATGACTATTTTTCATGATGTTTGACCTTACATGTTGGTTTTCGATGATATGTTCATGATGCCTGTGAAGTTTGGTGGCAAATGGACAGCTTGCTTGGCCGTGAGGACCAAATGACACTTTGCATGTTCACAACCTAGCTTGATATTTTGGTCCACTTTTTGATGATGACAGATTCGGGAGTAGGTTACCTTGGCTTATAGACATGCTTGAGACATAACTCCTTATGAAGTTTTGAGTCGTTTCAACAATTCTTTCCCGATCTGCTTTTGTTGTGTCCAAAGATGTTAGGGTTTTTTTTATTGACATAAACCCACATTGGAGGTCATAGAGGTGTTCTATTAGGTTAGGGTTAACTCCCTATCAAGTCTTGTAGCTATCAGGTCAGTGGTGGTTGATGCATTACGGCCCTGTTTCAGTTTCTTTCCCGTGATGCCACATTGCTATTTTTTGGAGTTTTTCGCGACAACGAGAGCATAGAACAAGAAGAACACATGGTAATGAGTCTACCTCTCATGTCTGGCACCAATCAGTGTGTCGTGTGCATCGTACAAAGTCGTAGAAGGTCCACGTGCTCTAGGTCTCTCAAGCTCACTCTCAGTTGTGAATAGTGGAAATGAGCTAAAAAGTGGCCCAAATAAACTTATATCGGGGTTTCCCGAACCACTTTTTACCAAATTTGACATGTGCTCCTATCTTGTGGAGGAACCCTTCATTATTTGCTTGACAGTGCTCCTTCATTTGGACACTGTTTGCTCTGTTTTCAAAAAAATTGTCATTTCGTCCAAAAACTAGTCAAATCGGCTTTCCGCAACTTTTCTCATATTTGCACCCCATCTTCACCATAAGCTCTCGTTCACTTATTGATCACTCCCATATTTTTCTTTTGCCCCCATGTCGCTATTGCACTTGTTTTTTCTATTTTTCTTTGTTTTTTGGATAATTAACCAAAATAGAGAAAAAAAAAGCTAACTTGATCCAAAAAATATCCAAAAATTCAAGATAAATAGATAATAGCATAAGGAATCACTGTGTACATCTAATCGTAATTTTTTTGGCTGAAATTCTCTGTTTTCTCACTTTTTAGCATGAAAACTGCTATTTTTACATATATACACACACCTAGAGGCTCATCTTGGTGTTTGTCCTTTGTCTCCTATTATAACACATTAACTAAAGACATATATACTCAGCTTTACCAAAATTATTGCAATCAAACACAAAAATCCATAAAATCATGAAAAAATAGTACCCTTTTTTACACTTGTAGCATGTCAATTCTACATTGAGAATGCCTCCCCCCTTCCTAATCGAAGTCCTCATGGATGACAGTGTATCGCCAAAGGGTATGTGCTCTATATGGGAATCGAAAATGTGATAATGTTGGCCAAGTAATGCGGCCCTATATGCATACTCAAGCAATGCATGGAAAATTTAATGATGTGCAAGAGGAAGGTATAAGCATGATGCTTACTAGCGTTCGATGTTGAAGTTTCCTGTGAAATTATGACCGTGGTGAGAGCGATGAAATAACAAGCTCTTGAGTATCTTTGCTCTTTCTTTGATAGTCAACATAGTTTGTGAAGCCATGTGGTTGCTCATTGCCTTTATATCTTTTTCTGTTCATTGTTTAGGTATCCAAATGTGAACTTTGGGTATGGATGGATTGGAACAGGCCTTTGGTTGTTTGTTGAAGAAGTGTCCTTGAGGCAGTTTCTCAGGTTGTTTCTTTTGAATCGATATTTTGGCAAGCTTGCTATGAACCATAAGTAATTGCTTTGGTACCCATATCTGCTTGTGGTAAGATGGTGGTTTCAGCTTTCTGTTTATAGTGGATGTCGTTGGAGAGTTTACAAATTCTCTCTGCTCAACCTCAACAACTTGATCTTTCTTGATCCAAATCTTCTTGATAGCTTTGCTTTGCGGAGTATGTGGGGTTTGTCGTGGAACGCTTTCATGAATTCTCACTAATTGCTTATGATTGGTCGAACTCACATTGTGTGTAAGAATATCTTCTATACTGACCCTTTCCTGCATTGAAGGTCTCTTTGGAACTCATTGTTGGACAATGGTCATCTGTAAGGGTAGCTTACCCTTATCCGTTGGGTGCATTATTGATGGTTTGTCTGTAGCTATTGCAGCAAAAGGAACTTGTTGTTTTTTTGAAGTGGATTGGATAAGAACTATATTGGAGTTCCAATCGAGTTGTACATTATACCTTCTCTACCAAGTTTTCCCTAGCAATAAGTCATGCTATGTGTGTGTATCTTCTACCACATAAAATTTATGTGGATAGAAATATTGGTTAACCTGTAACATTAGCAATGTCCATCCCATTACCTTGATCAAGTGTTATGAATAACTGTGGAGGTTGTGTTTTGTCTCTTGTAACTAATTGTCAAGTTGAAGTCGCTTGTAAAGGCTGTAGGAGATCAAGTTACCTTGTGCACCCAAATCAAGCATCGATGTCACCTCCAGTCCTAGTTTGACAGCAATTTTTGGATCCTGCATGTTTTCTGTGTCAAAGTCTATTACTTGAATGGCATTAATCTTCAGAGGTGGTCCATGTTGTTGTCGTTGTAGAAGAATATTTCTTTTTGCTATTCGTTCCTTGGCCTCTTCTTGAGCTTCTGCAACAATCTTTTGCTTTTCTTGTGTCCATTTCTTTTCTTTGTGGATTTGTTGAAGCATACTATGGTAGATGGAATTTTTTTAGTCGACATCCACTAATCCAATTAGGCATTTCTTCACCATTCAATGTAGCAAGCTTTACGGCCCCACTTGGTGATAAGTCTTTGATCACAAAGGGTCTCGTCCCTCGCTTTGGCAGTTTCTTAGCATGTTGTTTAAAGGTGTAACTTAGGACATAATCGCCTATTTTGAATTCCTTTGATTGCACATGCTTATCAAAGAGCTCTTTTTGCCTTCATTTTTTCATATAAGTGGAAGCTACTACTTTCATGCGAAGCTCATCTAGCTTTTCAAGGTCATCTATTCGTGAAGACATCTCATTGCTTGTCCACTCTAGTTGCTTGGCTACTCTTAATGTTGGGATTAGGAATTCCATAGGCAATAGAGCATTAAGTCTGAACACCATATTGTACGGTGTTCTTCCTATCAATGTTTTATAAGCAATTATATAAGCCCACAATGTTGAATGTAACTTATGATCCCAATCCGTTCTAGACTCTAAGACTACCTTAGTTAAGATCGTACATAGAGTCTTATACATAGCTTTTGCCTGTCCATTACCATGTGGGTGGTATGGAGCAGACTTATTATGGACTATCATGAATTCTCCAAGAAGACTCTCGATCATTTCATTTATAAAATGTGTACCCCGATCACTGACAATTTCTATAGGTAGACCATATCTAACAAAGACATTTTCATATAGAAATTGTGCAATAGTCTTGGTATCATCCTTTTGTGTAGCTTTAGCTTCGACCCATTTAGTGAGATAATCCGTGGCCACAATGATATATTGGCCATGTGTCTTGTAAGCAAGGGGTGAGATTGGTCCCACAAAGTCTATTCCCCACTTAGCAAAAGCTCTAGCTCCTATCATTGGCCATAAAGGTATCTCATCTCGTTTTATTGGCACTATGGTGTGTTGAAAAGACTCACATCGTCTTGTATATTCATTCGTGTCCATATGTAATGTTGGCCACCATATTCCAAAGGTGAGGATAATTTTTGTTTTCTTTTTCCCTAAGAAATGGCCTCCATATATTCCTTCATGCACTTGCTCCAGGATTGGAATGTACATGCTCTCTATTGCGCATAGCCTGAGCTGGTTATCCTTTCCTCATTTATAAAGCTTATTTACAATCAGAGTGAAATCATGAGCTTCTAATTCTATTACTATATGCCGTGCTCTGGTAATATTTTTTTAAAGAAATTGCTTCTCCAAAAAGTCAACAATGTATTGACTTCATTCTTGCATAATTGTTATTTAAAATAATGTTTCATGTTCTATTGGTGGGCTTAATCTACATTTGGCATAGCTAGTTACATAATCATGAACATCAACACATATAGTTGGCCAATACACTCCTAATTGTCACAAGTGTTGGAAAGTTTTTGTGGATGAACAATGAAATGTCAAATGCTGATTATACGCTTCCACCAAATAGGCTTTGTATTCCTCAGGATTTATGTACACTCGTAAGATACCGTCGAAGCCTAGGTTATATAAACGTCCGTCAAATCAACTAAAAGTTCTTAGCTTTCTGAATCATTCTTCGTTTATGGTCTTGGTCGGTTTTGTTGAATTCTCCACCCTGGGATAGTAGGCTTACAATCTCTTGGGACCACTTAGGTACCATTTCTATATTGAAGAGATATGCATTCGGGAGATCATCATCCACACCCTCTAGAGCTTCTCCATTTGGTAATCAAGAAAGGTGGTCTTCTCTGAGATGCATCTTTCCCTTTTTAACCACTACCATAAAGTCAAACTCGAGCAATATGATGAACCATCTTATGATTTGCCATGTGTTGCATGGTTTGTTGACAAGGTACAAAAGGGCTTGATGGTATGTGAAAAAGATAAACTTATTTGCGAGGAGATAATGCCAAAATTTCTTAATAGCCTAAATCATTCCAAGCCCTCTCTTTCAATGGTTGTGTAGTCGTTTTCAACACTGTTTAGTTTCCGGCTAGAATAGCTGACTGGGAAATCCATGGTTCCTTCTCTTGGTTGAGCCAAAATATATCCTATAGAGAATGCAAATGCATCAATATGGACACGGAATATTTTTTCCCAATCAGGTGCCTTTAGCACCGGAGTGGATACGAGGGTATCTTTTAATTTTTGAAATGATTCCTCACACTCATCTGTCCATTCAAAGGTCACTATAAGTCTATACAGAGATTGAGCAATGATTGCATACATGTGTATAAACCTCCTCTAATAACCACAATGTCCCATAAAACATTGTACTTGCTTTGCATTGATTGGTTCAGGCATTTTGATGATCACTTTAATCTTATCCAAATCGGTGGATATAACATTTTTTGAGACAATATTTCCCAAGATTTGTCCTTGTTTCACCATAAAAACATACTTTTTTAGATTAAGACATTTTGTATGTCTTGCATTTCTCGAATACCTTTTTGACGTGTTATGTATGTTCCTCTCTTAGGAGAGAGTGTACACCTTGGTCATCCATATAGATTTCCAGGAAGATCCTCAAGTATTCTTTGACAGCATGTGCCATCAATCTTTGAAATGTTGGCAGGTGCATTCATCAACCCAAATGGCATGACTCGATATGCAAATATGTCCCATTCTGTGGAAAATGTCATTTTATATTGGTCCTCGGGTGCAATTGCGAGTTGCCATTGTAGCCATAGAATCCATCCAAGAAGGAATAAGCACGTTTTCTTGCCACTCGTTCTAGGATGTGATCAGTGATTGGTAAGGGATAATTATCCCGAATTGTGGTTGCATTGACTTTTTTGAGGTTGACACACACTCGGAGTTTACCATTCTTTTTGGGTACAACAACAATTGGAGATACCCAATGAGTGTGTTCTATCTCATAGATAAACTCTGCTTCATTCAACTTATCAATTTCTTCCTTGATACGCTTAGCAAAGGTGTCATTGTACATGTATGACCTTTGTCTGTTAGGCTTTGCATCAGTTTTAAAGGGATAGTATGCTAAGATAATGTCGGATCCACTCCCTTTAAGTCCTTATAAGACCACGCAAACACATCCTTATATTCTTGGAGAAGGTTGACAAGCTCCACTTCCTCTTCTTGACTCTCAGATCAATTGCTATATAGATGGGTTGTGGGGTCTCCCCAGGCCTTGCTAGGTCTATCTTCTTTGCATCCTTCGGTCCTTCATATGACCCCGTCTCTCGTCATTCTCTTTTGGGCTGTGTCAAGACTATCTTCCGGTCTTCAATAGTGAACTTCCTGTAATGGGAAGGTACACTCATATGGTTGTCGCTCTTATCTTGTTCATCTTCTATATTTTCTGTTTCAATTGTTTATACCTCCCTCAGAGTTTTCTTGAGCTCTTGGTACTTCCTTTTACGTTCAACTTTTGTCCATTCGGTTCTCCTATTTGGTTTGGCCCTATTTCCAATATCTTTGATTTAGTTTCCGAGTTCAACTTTTGAGTTTGTTTTTTCACGTCCCTCGAATTGTCTTTTGTCCTAGAGTCTTGATCTCAAGAGAATTGGCCTAATAACTTTTTTTTTATGCAGTCTTCAACTTTAACCAGAGATAAAAATTCGGTTTTGTTCCTTGTTTTTGGCATTGGGTTATCTCTATCTTTGTTTATTGCCCTTTTTTTCTGTAGTGTGCTTGACGTCTAAGTTTTTGATTTGGAAAATCATAAAACCTTACATTTGGTATCATTTCCTCTAGCTCGCTGGGGTTGTCAGAGCATTCATTATCTGCATCATCATCTCGTTCAAGATGATCTGGAGAATCGTGGAATAGCTCCCCATCCACTTCTTCCTTGTTTTCAGTTTTTCTTGATTGTCCTGAGATCTGGTTGTCCTCATTATACTCTACTAAATCAACCATGTACTATGGAACCACACCATAACCACCCCGGTCACAAAAATTAGTCATTGGTTCCTCCACAATAGCTCACACATCTAAGGTTGCTAGAATATGCATCCATTCTAAAGGTTCTAAGGACTCTTCTAGAAAAGGTTCTGGAATGTATTTTGTATCTTGAATAGCTCTTTCTAGAATAAGTTCTTCCCATTTTAGGCTTCCACAATTGGATTCCCCACACATCCAAACTCCTTTGGTTTACCTAGCCAGGCTGGAAGTTCACCCTACTATCGTAGCAGAATCAAATTCCTCTACCAGGGTTTGGTCCACATCTTTGTAGCTATGGTCTTTAAGTTTTATTCTCATAGTAGTCTCCATGTGTCTGAGGTATATATGATTATAGCCCCAATTTTGGACCATCTTTAGTTGTCGCATGAACAATCGTCCAAGTATTATGTTGTAGTTATTCTTCTTGCCAATGCCCACTATTGCAAAGGTATGCTTGTACTCAATTCCGCAAGATGTAACAAATACCTTTTTTAGGAGCCCTATGGGTCTCTCCATATAACCATCAGCAAGTTGTAGCTTCATCGTGGTGGTTCTCAAAGATATTTTCCCCCATTTCTTCAATACATCCTTTGTTGCAATGTCTACACCAGCTCCATTGTCAAGAACTGTCATGGTGGTGACACCTTCTAATTCAACTGGGAGTATGGTATTTCCATCTTCCCCTTCACAGTATTCTCCTACCTTGTTTAAGGGTATTGGTTGCATATTTAATTAAGGTTTCTCTAATTCTTTGTTTCCTTCCTACATTCGTGAATTAGGATCCTTTACCCCAAAAATTTTGAGACATTTTCCTACTGTAGTCCACATATGAGGTCTTATTCTGAGAAGCTCAATGAGAGTAATGGTATAGGTTACTGGATTATATAAGATGGTTATCAACCCCTGGGATTCCATCCCTTCCTTGTCAAGGGTTTCTATGATGGCACAACTTTCACTTCCGGCTTTGCTTCAAGTGAGAATTTCCTTCTTACCACGGTCAGCCTTGTCAAGCAAATAAAGTACCATCTATACCAAAGCCAGCTGCCCACCGCACTTTGTTCCTGTAAACACCCTTCCAGTCACTCAAAGTGGAAGACAAATTCAATTTTGAAAGTGCCTAGAGTTTGGTCATAAGAAGGCCAACTGCCCTAAAGGAAATGACTCCAATAATTTGGTCCCCCATGTTAACCGTCAGAATCCACCCAATCAAGGGGCACAATTCAAAAACCTTCAAACTAGAGGGAGAAATAGAGCACAGGCAAGACCTAATCTTAGGGCCTCATCTTCATGGGAAAAATCCAATCAACAACCCACATAGAACATCAACTGTGAACTTCATTTCAGTAAAGGATGAGATGGAGGAGCAAGCCCACATCTATGCTGCCTTGGATCCCAGTGGTCGCCAAAATCGACAATTCTCCATTCTTGAGACTAAGGGAGAGTTTGAGGGTAAACCTCTTTCCTTTGTTATTGATTATGGTAGCTCACATTCATTTTTGTCACCTAACATTGTAAATAGATTGCAAGTCACCTCCCAACCCACAGGCCATAAGTTACGGGTTTCTCTAGCAAATGGATCCACTATTTTGACAGATGAACAAACAATAGATCTATCCTTTCAAATAGAAGGCACTCAACCCAACAAAGATTTAGAATCCTAAAGATGGGTCGATTTGAATGAATCCTAGGGATGAATTGGCTGAGAAAAAATAAATCAAACATCCATTGTAGTGAAGGAAGCATATCTTTTTCAAACTCAAAGGGTGAACAAGTCTTAGTGCAAGGTAGAACGGGAAAAGCTCCCCTAAAGGTGGTCAAAGCCAGTTGTTTGGTTAAGGGGTTAAAGAAAGGACTATCAATTTATGTTATAAGACTCAATAAACCAGAGATCAAATCAAAGAATCAAAGCCTGAATGGCTTCATGAATATCAAGATATTTTTCTAAAGGAGTTGACAAATCTTCCACCACCTAGGGAATTAGTGCACAAGATCGAGCTCATTCTTGGTGCCCAATCAATAGCAAGGACTCCCTACAAGATGTCACCTTTCAAATCCATAGAGCTAAAGAATCAGCTAACTCAGCTTTTGGAACAAGGTTTCATCAAACCTAGTGTCTCTCCCTGGAGTGCTCCTGTGCTCTTCCAAAAGAAGAAAGATGGAAGTTTAGACTTTGCATAGATTTTTGAGGCCTAAATCAGTGCACTGTCAAGAACAAGTATCCCTTGCCTCGCATAGATGAGCTACTTGATTGAATCAGTGGTGCTAAATATTTCACCAAGATTGATCTCAGGTCAGGCTATTACCAAGTTGGGATAAAAAGGGAGGATATTCCAAAAACAGCATTCACCACAAGGGTTGGGCATTATGAGTTTACCGTCATTCCTTTTGGCCTAACTAATGCCCGTGCCACATTTAACCATCTCATGATTGACCTCTTGAGAACAGGGTTAGATGATTTTGTTCTAGTCTTATTTGATGACATCCTTATATATTCAAAGACTAGAAAGATCACGAACGGCATGTACACCATGTCTTGGAGATTCTCAGAAAAGCCCAACTCTACGCCAAGCGGAGCAAATGCTCTTTCTTTGTAGAGAAGGTTTCCTATTTGGGATACATAGTTTCAAAGGATGGTCTTTCTCTCGACTCCACTAAGGTGGAAGCTATAGTTCAGTGGCCCATTCCCAAGACTGTTTCAAAAGTACGGGGATTCCTCGACCTCACAGGATGGTGTAGAGTATTTATCAAAAACTATGCACTCATCGCAGGTCCTCTCACTGAACTCACTTAGAAAGAGAAAATTTTTATCTGATCTGACAAGAGAGATAGAGTCTTCAACAAATTAAAAGAGATCTTGGCTAGTGAACCTGTTCTCAAACTTCCAGATTTTCAAAACACCTTTGAGGTGATAGTGGATGCTTGCATACAAGGTATAGGTGGGATCCTACAGCAGGAAGACCATTCCATAGCTTATGAATCATGACAACTCACGATTCATGAGAGGAATTATCCCACACATGACCTCAAACTACTAGTTGTGGTTCATGCCCTCAAAAAGTGGAGACACTATCTTTTAGGTCAGATGTTTGAGCTTGTTACTGACCACAAAAGTCTGTACTGGATTTTCACCCAGCCAAATTTCAATATGCGACAAAGGTGATGGGTTGAATTCCTACAAGGGTTCACTTTTGAGATCCAAATTAGACCAGGCAAGGAAAATCAAGCTAAAGATGCTTTGAGCCGACAAGTAGTGTGCCTTGCCATAATGCTAGTCCATTCAACTCTACCCGAGGAAGTTCAAAATGCCCTTCAAACTGATGAGCAATTTGGTCCTTTGATCCAAGAAATCCAAAATCAAGTCCATTTGGAAAACTACTCTATTCAAGATGGACTCTTATTCTTTAGGAATCAATTGTGCATACCTACATGCTTAAGGATGCAAATTCTAAAGGAAGCTCATGAAACTCCCCTTGCAGCTCACCCAAGTTATCCCAAAATGTTTGCTTCTCTTAAACAAAATTTCTAATAGCCTAAGATGAAAAAGGATACCTTAGATTATGTGAAGAAGTGTTTGGTATGCCAAAAAGTGAAGGCTGAAAGCGTTAAGATTCCTGGGAAGCTACAACCATTGGATATACCTGCAATGAAGTGGAAGTGCATCAGTATGGATTTTGTAACAGGGTTACCCAAGACTGCTAGAAATTTTGATTCAATTTTTTAGGTGGTGGATTAAACTCACCAAAGTAGCTCACGTTGTCTCAATCAAAACCATTGCCTCTGCAGCAGATATTGCTCAAATTTTTGTAAAAGAAATTATTAGATTACATGGAATGCCTGCTAGGATAATCAGTGATCATGATGCCTCTAAGTTTTAAAAGGCCATGTTCCAATCCTTAGGCACTCAATTAAACCTGAGTTCAGCCTATCATCCAAAGACAGATGGACAAACCAACAGAGTTAATCAAGTCATAGAAGATATGATGAGATTATATTGCAGTCAGCAACCTCATCTTGTTGGATCAAATATTTACCCTTGGTGGAATTTGCTTATAATTCTTCCTACCATAGAAGCCTAGGAATGTCCCCATTCAAAGCTCTTTATGAACAAGACTGTCTCATTCCTCTCACAATGGCTGCCCCAAAGTCTCCCAATGCCTGCAACAAAGAATACACTTGAAGATATGGATCACCAAATCAAAATAATAAGGGAGAACCTTAAGAGAGCAAGTGACAGGCAAAAGAGTTATGCTTATTTACATGGATCTCCTCGGATTTTTAAGGCAAGAGATAGATTTCTCCTTAGGGTCAAACCAAAGAGAAGTTCACTCAAATTGGGAAAATACAGGAAGTTAGCATATAGATATTGTGGACCGTTTGAGATTCTGAGAAGGATAGGAGACCAATCTTACAAACTTGCTTTACCCCCTCACTTTCATGTGCACAATGTCTTTCATGTTAGCTTACTACAAAGATATGTTGCGGATCCCCTTCACATCCTAAATGATGAGGATACTATCTTTAGCACACAAAAAGAATTCCAGATGGAGCCAGAGCAAATTTTAGACATGAAGGAGCAAAAGCTATGACATCGAACAATTCAAGAGGTTTTGGTCCAGTGGAAGGGCTATCCCATTGAAGATGCCTCTTGCAAAGATTGGGAACACCTTACTTCTCAATTTCCTCGTCTTTTTTTATCAAGATTCTCCTCTTTTTTTTAAATGTGACTCAAACTAAACCGTGTTAGCCCATGTAACGACAAATCCAAGTTCTATCTTACTAAACTTTTGTAACCCGACCTTTTGCTAAATAATAACAAGATTAGCGTTGTCCTCTACATCTTTTGACTTGAATCTCTATATGGAATTACAAAATCAATAAATAGATTTAACTATGTTTGAAATTCTCTCAAGGACTTCTATCAAAGACAAGATATAAGAACTCAGAACCAATTTCATTATATCCATCAAGAAAAATCAGAGAAAGGACTTAAGATAGACACCAAGATCTTAGAACATTATGAACATGTTAAGGGATACAACGAAGATAAATTTTTAGAGGTCAATAAGACCATCCATTACATGATCACAAAAGCAACTATCACAAGTAGGGCACATATTAGGCCTCTCATTAATAGAAAGGATTTGCTGTGAAATTGTTGCACTGATCTCTCTAGTATGAGATTTGAAGTTAAAGGGCCCTCTAAGTGGTAAACCAAAGTGAGGGTAAAGATATATCTTTTGATGAGGAAGGAATTGAGCAAGCAAAAAAGACTCGTTTTGAAAAACCTTAATTCATTGACCTCATCACACAGTAATATCGAGGACCCAAACCCATAGCTTCAATAACCATAGCCAAACAGACATTATTATGAAGTGATCCCAACCCCAAAGGGTCACCCTTGTTATACTTTGAAACGTTCGCCATTTGGTTTGAGCTACTGAAGTTCCCAAGTGAGGAAATAGCAGACGCCCACATCGCTCCACAAAATATCTCCTCAAGGATTCACTTGTTTGCTGCAAATGAGGAATGGCCATAGATAAAACTATCTCTTGCCACTGATCCATAAAGTAAGATAATGAGCAAAGAGACAAACCTAAGAAATTTTGACAAGGGATGAGAAGAAAAGTGAAAGACAAAGGGAATAATAATTTAAGAAATGAAAATATTGCACCTTCTATAGGCCAGCCAGCCAAGGAAGGTTAAATTAGAATTACCCAAAAGTTGAAAGTGTAACTTACAAAAGAAGATTTACCACCTTCCTTATTTGTTTCGAGCTGAGGACATCTATTTCTTTTTTTTGGGGAGTTTGTAAGGTCCTTCTCTTAGCCCTTACTCTTGATGAAATATATAAGCCATCCACTTTTTGTATACAATTGAGTAAATTTGGGCTATAGTCAAGCACCCTAGCTACGCACGAGACACTTTCGGTTTTCACCATGGGAACATGGATATAACCAATGCAAAGCTACCCACAAGACACTTTCGATTTTCACCATGGGAACGTGGATATAACCAATGCATGGGATGTTAGTTTTATCTCAAGAAAACAAAGAAAGAATCAAGATAAGGAGCAGGACGACGGATGAGAGTCTGCATACCCCCGAGCCTCAGCAGATACCAGATCAGTCACACAGGTGGGTCTTGGTTATAAATTAAGTTTATAAGTAGCTTAAGTTTTTTTTTTAAGTTATAATATTTCATCCATTAAGGAGTGGAAAGGTACGTAGGAATTATTAAACTTTCCAAAAACGGAAGAGTACCTTCAAGAAACATCATGTATTTGGTTGTAAGCTAGGAAATAAATGCTTAGGTTAGCCTGGTTGAACTAAGAAAGATCTAATTAATCATCCTTAAGATAGATTGTCTCAAAACACCTCTGATTCCTTGAAATATATCAAGTAATGAGCAATGAAGGCTTTTCAGCCAATTATAAGTTGGTTACCCCCATGTGGGTAAAAGCATGAAAAGGTGGTCAAGTTTTGGGGAAAAATTGGTGGATCACTTTGGTACTTTCATATTGTGTTAGGGTCTAGTCTAAGTCAATTAAGGTGGTACCAAAATTTGAAAACATCACTTCAAGATTTCATCATTTTTTTAAATGCAAGCATGCAAAAGGGAGTCTGCTCAGTGCTGGCACGCAGCACCAAGGTCGCGTTGCATGGATTGCTGCTACTTGCAACTATTTTGGAGCTCAATTTTTGATGTATTGTGCCACTAGTGCCATGAGATCGTTGACAACCATTCAAGGTAGTGAGCTCTCTCTCTCTCTCTCTCTCTCTCTCTCTCTCTCTCTCTCTCTCTCTCTCTCTCTCTCTCTCTCTCTCTCTCTCTCTCTCTCTCTCTCTCTCTATGTTGAGGGTGTTGCATTCATTGTTGGATGAGATTTGATGGGTTTTTTATGCGGACACCAGAAATGAAGACACCACCACAAAAGTGCACCTTACCAAACAAATCATTGGTTGAGGTGTCATCCACCAGCTTGCATTCCAGCAATAGAAAATGGTCCAAGAGTGGTGCAAGTTTTTCTTCAAAGGACACCTTTCTTGCCACTGATAAGAGCAATGGTAATCACCCATTTCCTTCTCATGAATGTATGAATCTGTTAAATTAGTACTTTTTAGTAAGAAAAGTAGATGTTAAAGGTTTGCCACTATTTTTTCCATGTCCACATTTCATTAGTTCTATTACATTGAATGCATAGTTTTACATGGCAGTAGAAGTTTTTTGGCTAAACCCCTTCCCTCTAAATTTTTGTGCTCAATAGTAGCATCTTGGAAGGCTCAATAGCCCAAGCAGACTAGATTATGCTTTACCCGACATGACCAACACAAGGAGTATGGTCTAAGTTTGGAAGGCAGTTGTACCAACATTTGTATGATGAGGATGCAACAGATGAGGATTGGCTGGCCAGGGTCTTCTTGTATATCGTGTAGCTTGAATATGCAGAAGAATGTAGGTTATTGTTTCACAAAGTATAAATCCATATCAGCAGCCCAACAAAAAAATCACATGCAAGTTTTCAACCTTGTTTGTATATGAGAGATGCCCAGCTACCATGAAAATTCCAACGGGTCAACGGAAGGTTGCGTGGGTTGTCTTTGGTGAATAGGTCCTAGATCACTGCAAGAAGCTCTCGGGTGGGATGGACAAAAATCTCAAGACCTAGACTGACTTCAATGAGAATGGTGAGCATGTGACTCGGACCACACAATCCACTCCCAAGGCTCTCATTGACCATGGGGGGATAACTTATGCAAAGATCATTGCTCTCTCAAGTGCATTGATAGCTCTAGGGGCTAATGCAAGAAACTCAAAGATTAGAGGGACAACATTGACCGTACAGAGGTATGTGTCAAGATCAATACATTTTGTATTAAAACTAAACCTTGCATGTAGGTTTTTAAGTGCAATGTAAGTACCATGTGAATTTTCTAAGTGGTTCATAGAGTTTTGGAATATTACCTGACAAGCACAACTCTCAAGATTCAACATATGACTATGATTATGTTTTGCATGGTACTTTTTGCAAGTCCCAATGGAGTCTTTTTGGTACTTAACAAGACACAAGTAGATAGAACTAAAACTCCCCCATTTGACAAGGATTAAATATGTCATGTACTTTATATAAGTACCAAGGAAGCGTATGGGTGCTTCACAAAGCCTAGGGATGGTAGAAACGAGGTAGAACTTTCAGATTCCACCATGTGATTGTGATTATATACACATGGTACTTTTTGTAGTTACTAATGAGGCATTGTTGGTGCTTCATAGAGCTTATAAATGGTAGCAAATAAGTAGAACGCTCAAAATACAACATTTGAATGTGGTTGAGTATGATCATGGTAGTTTTTGTAAGTATCAATGCAAGTTTATTAACCAGTGGTTCACAAATCTTAGTGATGGTGGTGGAAATCACAAATTCCTCCATTAGACTAGGATTACAAGTACTTTGTGAAGTTAAGTAATATGGTAGCTTTTTATATGGTAGTTCAAATTAAAGGTACAACCAAGAGTACCCACGTAGGCACTTTGTACATATTGTTGTACTACTTGGTAGAGTTTATAGTACCTATCATAGGTACACTGACAAAATATATGCCTTTATCTTTCAAAGTACCTTTCATAGGTCAATACTTTGAAAGTACATATGCCATGTTTCCAAAGTACCATGCATATGTTTGTACATTGTGAAAGTACACGTCTTTTTTTTGCTAAGTAACATGCATGTGTTTGTACCATGGAAAGTACATATGCCTTTGTTGCAAAGTGCCTTTCATATGTGTTTGGTAAGTTCTTGTGATTGGTACTCTCATAGGTACTCACTGTATCCTTGGTACTTTTTTGACATGGACTAATATTTACTTGTCAAGTGTGGTGCAAAAAGAACTTATTGATCTGGTAGCATCAGAAGCTATATGTGCTACTCAAGTCACATTTTGTGAGAGCTTGTTGGATCAAGTGAAGAGAGGTGACTCAATGTTGCCACGTCTAACAGCTAGTGATCATGGGAGTCACCGACAGGCCAAAGTGATTGTTCTAGGAGCATGTGTTGCATGTGGTTTAGGTTTTGTGGCTTCCGAAGTAGTGTACACTAGCGTGTGGTGATGCATACCATGCTTATGTTTTGTTGGATGAGGCTCGAAGCCTGACACAAACAAGGGTCTCTTGTGCTACAAAATGACAACCGATTTGATCATTGAAAGGATGGTAAGTTTTTGCTAAAATGGGAAGGACCCTTCATGGTGATACAAAAATTTGAAAATGGCAGTTATAGGCTAGGAGACATGGATGGGAAATTACATATCACCCTAGTAAATCGATGGCGGCTTAAACCCTACAATTGCAGATTAGATCCAAAGATTGAGCAGTTTAATGACACTTATTTGGTTTTTGATGAGACCAGTTAGATTAGGACACAAACTTTGGATATGAATGTCTTTAGTCATCAGTGGAGGCCTATATGATGCATGCTTTTCACCATCTCCGTAGAACCCGTCACTTGTACATAGCTAGAAGCAAAATAAAGAAAAACTAACATCTTATTTTATTTTTTTCTTCATCTTGCATCTTGGAGCTATAAGGAACTATGGAAGATGCTAGTATGGATGGCCAGTCTGATGCAAGGAGCTTGGGACAAAATGACCCACGAAGTTTTGTTTATGTCAAATAGGGTGCACCCTTGGAATCCAATTGATGCTCTGGGAGGGCACGTTTCAAGAAGGTAGTCTTTGGGTGTGCACCAATGACAAGGTGCACTTAATGGGGAGCCTCAAAGTTTTCTTCCTTTCACCACGAGAACCAACCCAGCGAGGGTTTTTCTAGGATCATATCGTCTACAAGGGAACGAGCGATTGGAAATATAAATACTTATGGAGGGGAAATAAAAAGTTTTTTCCCTATGGGATAAGTGTATCTAGAATTGTCAAGTGATGGGGGCCGCCATCTGTGTATTTCCTAATATACAACTAGTAGTTTATAGGGTATTCTATTGGTCTGCGTACAAGATGCCCTCATGACATCATGGGAGATAGAGATCATTTTGATACGCCCCACCTCATGTAAGGCATAATGAAGGAGTCCAATCAATGGACCATGTGATGTGGGCCATTATGCTCATGTTTCATATAGAAAGTAAGGATGAGGGAAACACTCTTATGCTATGGGAATTTTAAAAAGGTGCCTACTCAAAACCTAACTTGACTACACTTACTTGCAGAGATTGATCTATATGAAACAGGCATAATGGCCCAATAGAAAATGACTACACTTATTGGCCAATATGCTTGAAAGTTGTCCCTCAACAATATAATTGGACCTTCATTATGTCCCCCCTACATTAGGCTTCCATAGCTTCTGTGAGAGAATCTGGGATGTGATTGGCTAGTCATGGGCTATTGGATAAACATCTTACTCTTGGTAAAAATCCTCAATGGGCCTAAAATATCCTCTCTTGGAGTGCGTTGATTGCAAGATATGCCCAATATGGTCGTGGCAACAAAGAAGCTCTAGGCTATTTTAACCACATGCAAAGGGAAGTTTTTTCAGGAGATACAGTTACTTGGGTAGTTTTAACAAGAATGAATATATGGCCTTTAGTACTAATGCCAACCCGTTTTCATAGTCTCAAATTCAATCCAGCAACCTCCCAAGCTAGATCCAAATCACTCCTATATAATCGAGGGTATATAAGTTAGTCTATAAATCTGCAAGAATATACGACGACTCTTGGTGCAAATTTTGCTTCAATCCTGTCAAAACAACCATAAGGTCAATCTACAACCTTCAAATCTGAAAACTCAATTTCAAGTACAAACAATATCCAAATGACTTCAAAATTTCTAGGAAAATTGCATATGCTGTCTATTACTTGTTTGGTTTAAAAAATGTCAAAATGGAGCCCTTTGGCTAGCAAGAGATAATAAGTGTGCTTATTATCTACTAGCCAAAAATGACTATTTTCCACTTTTTTTAATCCACATTGGTCAAATATGTGTCCAATAAGCCTTGAATGTGGTTATTTCAATTTATGGTCACTTTGATCCACAAAAGATTCTATATTTGGCAGTTTCAATTGCAAATCAAGTTGTCGTGCTAGTTGAATGATGTCCAAATTACTTGAAATTTCTTCCAAGCACTCTATTGCTACCCTAGACCCAATCCCCTTTGAAAAGACTTGCAAAAGTTTAATTTTTAGGGAATGAGGTATTAAGTGCGCTTATTATCTCCAGGGTCAAAATGAAAGAATTTTTTAACTTTTTTGGCTTGTACTGGATGTATACACTCTTATCAAGCCAAAAATCTAGTTTCATGAAGTTTGGTTCAACTTGAAGTTTTTAGGCCAAATTTTGTGTCTGCAGTCTAGTTTTAGTGATTTTTGAGCCTATCTGAAAACTTACAAGTCCAAATCCTACCAAACTTGAATCTAGCCTCCTTACATTATGCTTATAAATGTGGAGTTGAGAAACGGTCAAAATTTTTGCTTTTTGAACCCCCCAAATATTAAGTGCGCTTATTATCTAGGTGGTCATTTGTAACTATTTCCAAATTTTTTTGCTTCCCACAGTTGTATCAAGGTGTTTACAGACCTATCAAGAAGTTTTGTTAAGTTCTATTCAATATCAAGGGTAAAAATTCATTTTTGGTGGTACTTATTCTATTTTCACCGGGTTCAGCAGAAGGCCTATCTTGGGAGTAGTTCTCGGCTTTAGCTCTGGATCTTTCAGTGACAATGTTCGCTATGTTCCAACATGGGGTTGAGTCCGTTTGTTACCTCAAAGCATATTTTTTGGGATATTTCTCTTTCAGAGGAGGCTTCAAGGTTATTATCTTCAGTGGACTCCATTTAGCAGAGTGCCATGCTTCGTGTCTTCTAGTCCTTGGTTTTCTTGCTTATTTCTTGCAGCTTTGGACGGTGTGCTTTAGCCCACGATACAATTAGTACCCTAGTAGAAGTTTTCTTGAGTCATTTTGGTGGGTTCTTCATCTTTCAGATTTGTGGTGTGACAATTGCTCTTCTTAGTGCATCCAAGTAGTATTTCCTATGCCTTTTCTTCCAGATTGATCCTTGGGGCTTGTACCATTCATGACTCTCTCTCTCTCTCTCTCTCTCTCTCTCTCTCTCTCTCTCTCTCTCTCTCTCTCTCTCTCTCTCTCTCTCTCTCTCTCTCACACACACACACACACACACACACACACACACACACACACACACACACACACACACACACACACACTCACTCAGAGTCCAAAATATCATCTCTTGGAATGTAGGGTTGTTATATTATCTTCCTCTATCACACACGCACACACATACACCTACCCCCCCAAGGGGTGCACCTTGTAGCTATGTAGGTATATCATGTATGCTCAACATTATAATTCATATCAATTACAAATTTAAACTTACAAAAAGTTATAGGTTTATGAAGAAAAATAGATAGTTTTATTCCAATCCACAAAATGTGTAAAGGGGGTTTTTAATAAATCTCTGATTGCACATGATATAGAGGTTTTTGTAAGGTGCACCGTCGAGGAGTCCACTATGTAAAAATTTCATATAGCACGTGTGAACAAGAGGTATTTAAATAATCCATTACCTGTATATTTTCAAGTATTATATATATCCCTTATGTATGCATTTTTGTTTTAAAAACTAGGCCTTATATATAAACATTTTCACTTTCTCAATTAAAAAACCCTTCATGTAAGTACATTTATCAATTAAATGTACCTAGTTATAAATTCGTTATTTTTTTTTCACGTGCTATCATACATATTTCCTAGTGACGCCTCGGGGGTGCACCCCCCTTCCCTCTGTTACGAGATTGAGCACCCTCCTGTTGTATGTGGTTAACTACAATTTAAATAGCTTGAGCGTAATTGTTAATTCCTTTGGTGTCTTTCTATTTTTACTCCATTTCTACTAATGGTGAGTTGATGACTTGTAGATTGGAATTCTCGGATTTCAAGAGAAGGCGTCGCAATAAATTATTCTCAGTCATTTTACATTTGCATAGTAATTTAGATCTTTTATCAATAAGCCACTATGGTTGCTTTGTAATAGGATAGTGAGAACTCACCCTAAGAGGGTCATGCAATAAGTGTTATGTTCCACTCATAAACTAAAGTGAAACTAAGTGTAAAAGAGGGTCCTCCAATTTTTGGCACCAATAAGCAATATCAAATATTATATGTCAAACTCCACAAGATGCTAGATGGAGTTTGGGGCTACAATCTTTAGGTCATTCTTGTGTAGATGCTATTAATTTTTCCTTTCCCCTCTCTTAACCTATGTCTTGGGCTATGGAGTTTCTTTGTGTCACCTTCTTGTGTAAGAGTTTGTCTCATATTCTTCTCTGTGTACTATTATGTGTAGGCATGTCAACAACATCCCTTTCTTTTCGTGTCAACATCTTCCACTACTATATCTCTCTTTTCCCTTCTCCATCATGGCAAGGTCAAGGGTTATATTTCATGGCCAAGGGTGAAAGCCCACCCTTGTTCCCAACATTGGTTTTAAATTGAAAGAGGAATTTTCAAATTGGCAACATCAGATTTGCAAAGGGAAGTTAAATTGAAAATATCATTCAACAATTTTGTATATCGACATTCGCAACTCGGGTAGGTGCAATATTTAATTCAATCAATTGCTAAATTTGTGGATTTATGAAGATATATGGGCAACGGATCGAGAAGAAGGCGTCTGAAGAACTTTGCGAAATTTGGTGATTCCGACTCGGCATCAGATTCCACTGAAAGAAATTAGAAGAGACAAAATTAGTGGGGTGAGAGAGGCAGCCAATCAAGAAGAAGAGGTGGAGAATTGAGGAGAGGCGGAAGAAGCAAATTAGAACCTCGAGATTCCAAACTTGGCAAGCATAATCCCTTCAAGTTGTGCCTGCCAACAACGTGCGAACTCCCTCTTGCATGCAAAAATGTTCTTCTATCGACCATGCCCCTACGTCGCCAAGATTTCATCAAAATAGGCACCCCAGAGACTGCTAAGCCTTTTTCCCTTCTTCCTCACGGCCTGACAAGGCCTCTACAGGATGCCAACCCTCATTCTCCTTCACAGCAATGTCCCTCTCCTCAGTTGCACGTTGACATACTCTATTCCATGCATGTACACACCTTTTCAATAAAAGGGGTGGCTTAAAAGTTTTTCCTTTTGGTCAGCCACCGTCTGAGCTCTAAAACCATCCATTTAAACATCAATTCACACCTCCTAACTCTTTAATTGGTAGAAAAACACAAAATAATAATAATAAACAAATAAAACCTCTTTATTTCATTTGTTTGCCCGACAAACCCTTTAACTACTGCCGCCTTCTAATTCTTGTAGCTAACCAATGTAAATTTTCTTTTCGAGCGCCCACCAAGGCCTTTGGAACTGGCCTCTCAAAGTCGATGCATCTCGATCCACAAGAGCTTGGGCTGCATTCCAAATTCTAGATTCAAGTGAACAATCAAACAGGAAGTGAACAATCAAACAGGACCAGAAACCATAAAAAACTAGTATATTTCTATCAACTTTTAACTATTTTACATTCGTACGGCCATAGCCATAACAGAAGGTCCCACACACGAAGCCCATTTGATTCGACAACAAGGTAAATCAATTTAAACTTACTACATTTTCTTGAGTTTTCCAAAATAATTTGCAGAGATTTATAACCTTTGAGCACACTTTCGGAGCACAATTCAAGCATGTCTCCCTTGCTAATGGGATGGTACTTCTATCCATGATTTTACACAAAGTTTTATCAAATGACTCTTAAACTACTAACTCCCCATGGAGTTTTCTCTATTTGTAAGTTGTAGAGATGGCACCTAGAAGACACTGGAAGAATCCACTAAACACATCTGTATTTAAAGCCATTTAAACACTAAACACATCTGTATTTAAAGCCATTTGGAGAAGTTGACCACCGCCAGCAGACAGTCCAAGAATGAAGAGTTAGAGACAACATGACCACGATACCAACAGTAAATAGTTTTTAGCTTCCAAAATCTTACATGTTTATGGTTACTTGTATATAATATTCTATCAAATATTCCATAAATTTTCTCTTAGAAAGTATATGCTATGCAACATTACCGCTTTTCACTCTAAAGAATTGTACACATGTTTCTTTGATTTTACTATCCAACTAAACCTATGAGAACTAGTTCTACTTTATTACCATGTAAAAAAATCTTGACACATGGCTAACGATACCTGTGCAGTTATACTTCTTCTCTCTGTTTCTGCAGATGACACAAAACAAAAGTATTACCACTCTTTAGCAAACTGCCGTTGCCAACTTCTTCAAATTCACCACTCTTTAGCAAATTGTCGTTGCCAACAGTTCAAATTACCACATGGGGTATTGTACAAGATGAATCCTAGATTGCACTAAATATTATCAATTTGGATTTAGTCTGGGTATCTTAAAAATTCATGCCGATTTCTAGAAATTTAATTTTGTCCCTTATTTTTATTTGATAGTGTCACTTAATTCTATACATACTCTTTACCTCACATAGTTATAAGATTGCACACCATATTTCATTGATACCTATATTTACAACCTGACAAGTTCTTTTAATTTTTCCCTCCATATCTTCAAAGTTTATAATCATTACCTTTTGACTTTTAAAGGCCACCTAGAGAGGATGCTAATTGGTTGCCTGAAAAAAATTTTGACACTTCCTAGATCTTCTCCACACATTTCATCACTCACATTCCAGTTGATCCTCTATTGAGAAATTGAAGACCGTTGTTATCCTTAGAGGGAGGGATGTTACAAGACTGGGCACCCTCTTGTTGTTGGTGCTTAACTACAATTGAGATAGTTGGAGCGTAGTCGTTTATTATTGTGCTATCTTTCTATTTTTACTAATGGTGAGTTCATGACACTATAAGAGGAGTTGTCGAAAACTGCCGACATTGCCGCGAAAAAACAAAGGAGAAAGGAGAGAGAAAAATTTGTGTGGGCGACAATAACCGTGGCTACAAACGCGATAGTGGTTTGTCAGCAATAAGCACGGTAATAGCCGCGGCAATATACCCGCTGCTATTACCGCGTATATTACCGCTAAATGCCAGTTTAAAAATAAAGGGGCTCATTTGGGCCACCCAAATTAATGAGAACCTTAATTTCTTACCTACATAAAAACAATAAGACATCAATTGTTTTTTGGAAAAGTATAAAAAATACTAAAAAACTGAAATTGAATTTACTTTACCTTGACAATTAAAAATGTAGAATATCAACTATTTAAATAGTTGTATATACATTGTGCCACATTGGGACTTTATGAAAGTTTTGAAAAAACATTTTTTTATCTAATCCTCGTCGTCGTCCAGAGGCACGTATGTTGGATCACTTTGACTCTACATAAACACAAACCCAAATAAACAATTATCCACAGCTCAAAACAATTGACACAAAATTACTTGTTTAAACTTACCGCGCGCTTGTAGTGGTCCAACCGCCACGTCAAACTGCTCGCGAGGGATGTGGTTGTTTTCAAACAACCATCGCCAAGTATCAAATTCTGTATGTTGCTCCCGATACTTGACCATCTCTCTGGTTGGTCGAGAGAGAGTGACATTTTCCTAAGTTAGCAATAACAATACCAAATTATCAACTACAATCTTTATAATCAACGATCGACGTTATAATTCAAATAATCTTATATATTTATCCTTCCAAGCTCCCTTGCCTCCTGAGCCATAGTGCGTGGGAGTTTGTCTTGCACGGCCCACTCCCACTCCACACCTGTCATGTTTCCACCACGGTAACTCTTGACTGGATCTCTGACCTTGTTGGCTGTTGTGCGCCGCACACTGGACTGCTTGTTTTTTAGCAATGTCTTTATGTAGTCCTCGAACCATTGTTGTGAAAAACGTTGATCGGGGGCGTTTGGAAATCTAGCTAACAGAGCATCCTCAATGTACCGTGCATGATTGGGAAGTTGGTCTCTGAACTTTATAAAAAAATTCTTATACATTGAATGTATAAGAATTTGTAGATGGCATCGAAATGCCCTGCCCTATGCTGTGCTGAAATCAACCTCCCACCATATTTAACCATGTAGTAGCGCCCATGCGTGTCTGGCACGGGTGCGTCAGTATCCTTGTCCTCTGCGTTAGGGGGGACATGCTCTGAAAGTGGGGACTCTGTTCCTCCGTCACTACCAAAACATACGAAACCACAAGATCCGCCGTTGCTTCGTCTCTCACGGTGCTCGCAACCCTCAGACGAACGTCGACGCACGCTGCCAGAGGAAGTCCGTCGATGATGTTCTGGCAAAGCCGGAGTGGAATGGAGTGGCGTAGGACCCTGTGATGCCATGGGAGTAGGACCCTGCGATGCAAGGGGAGTAGGACCCTGCGATGGAATAGGAATAGGAAGAATGAAAGGGAAAGTAGAGGGAGGTGCCATCGGTGCGAGGCTCTGTAGGTAAGGAGTCCCTCCCTGACTCCCCCATGGTGTATTCCATGGAGAAATATCGTAGGTCGCAAGCTGTTGTGGAGTGTAGCGGCCAAACAAATCCTCCGTCAAACGGAGGTACTGCTCTCGTAAAGAGATAGCCCACTGTAAGTCAGGATCTACGACATGTGCAGGAATCTGAGAAGGGTAGTTTGTAGGATGGCCATGCCTGCAAATAACAAAAAAAAAAGTATGATACTCATGGTTTATGGTTAACTACGTAGAAACATTATTTATTTCTTTGCTTGTTCTCACCGGCTCAAGACTCGGGTCCACTGGAGGCGATGTCCACCCTGGGTGGGAGCCCACCTAAGATGGGAACCAACCAAAAGAAGAGCTAGCTGGCTGCTCCTCACCATTCGGTCTGTTGTCAGACATCTACATTACAAAGAGAAATATAAGATTAAGATTTCCACCCTACTCACTAATCTAAATATACCTACACAAGTGTATTACCACACAACATACATCTACATTACAAAGAGCAGTATAAGATTAATCTTTCCACCCTACTCACTAATCTAAATATACCTACACAAGTGTATTACCACACAAACACGTAGATGCATATACATACTAGTAGACCTAAGTAGAAGCTAGTAGTGCCAAAGGTCAACTACACCTCTTTAGATATCATCGCAGTCTCAACCGTGGTAAAACCAAAGGTACGTTGCGGTAATCCGCATGAGTGGATCAATGACTGCAACGCCATGATTAAAAAAGGACTATACCCAAGAGGAAGCGTCTAACCTTTGGATGCTATGCTCCCGTACTTAGTGCCTACATACATGCATAAACAGATATATATGTACACACATATATATGTTAAGGTTGTAAATGTAGCCATCGTTTTGTGTTGGCTGTACCTAAATTCAACATCTAAGTGATCAATTGATCGTAAAATTACAATTCTAATGTAAAGCAATAAGTAATTCTATTTCTCTCACTCTATCTCTCTCTCTCTCCATCCCAGAGTCATGTCTGCGCCTCCATGTAAAGCAAGCACTCTCAGAGATGAGAAGCCAAACATAGAAGACATCTTCTGCCGAGGCATGGAGGTCTCGACTAAGGTCATGGTGGCTTTGGACTTGGGTGTCACTTTTTCGGGCTTCACGTACATATATGCATAAACAGAATGTTCACACATATATATGTTAAGGTTGTAAATGTAGCCATCTTTTTGTGTTGGCTGCACCTAAATTCAACGTCTAAGTGATCAATTGATCATAACATTACAATTCTCTCCTAGAGGATATATATATTAGCATACAAACACGTAGATACATACACATACTAGTAGACCTAAGTAGAGGCTAGTAGTGCCAAAGGTCAACTACACCTCTTTAGATATCATCGCAGTCTCAACCGTGGTAAAACCAAAGGTACATTGCGGTAATCCATGCATGAGTGGATCAATGACCGCAACACCACGATTAAAGAATAACTATACCCAAGAGGAAGCGTCTAACCTTCGGATGTTATGCTCCCGTACTTAGTGCCTACATATATGCATAAACAAATATATATGTACACACATATATATGTTAAGGTTGTAAATGTAGCCATCGTTTTGTGTTGGTTGCACCTAAATTCAACATCTAAGTGATCAATTGATCGTAACATTACAATTCTAATGTAATGCAATAAGTAATTCTATTTCTCTCACTCTATCTCTCTCTCTCTATCTCTCCATCCCAGAGTCATGTATGCGCCTCCATGTAAAGCAAGCACTCTCAGAGATGAGAAGCCAAACATGGACGACATCTTCTGACAAGGCATGGAGGTCTCAACTAAGGTCATGGTGGCTTTGGACTTGGGCACCACTTTTTCGAGCTTCGTGTATGTCCACAAGAGCGACCCCAGGGACCACGACCAGCTTCGTCCCGTTATTGCAAAACATAGATCAGCATGTTTTACAAGTGGAACCCATTGTCTTCTACCTACACCCTCCAAGCTTGGGGATGGGCTGCCCTTCGCTTTCTCTCTCTTTCTTTCTCTACTTCTCTTTCTCTCCCTCTTTCCCTCTCTTTCTTTCTCTCCCTCTCTCTCTTTCCCTACCTCTTTCCCTCTCTCCCTCTCTTTCTCTCTCTCTCTTTCTTTCTCTCCCTCTCTCTCTTTTCCTACTTGTTTCCCTCTATCTCTCTCTTTCTCTCTCTCTCTTTCTTTGTCTCCATCTTTCCCTCTCTTTCTTTCTCTCCCTCTCTCTCTTTCCCTACCTCTTTCCCTCTATCTCTCTCTTTCTCTCCCTCTTTCTGTCTCTTTCTCTCTCTCTATTTCTTTCTCTCCCTCTCTATCTACTCTCCCTATATCTCTCTCTTTCTTTCTCTCCCTCTCTATCTCTCTCTTTCTTTCTCTCCCTCTCTCTCTTTCCCTACCTCTTTCCCTCTATCTCCCTCTTTCTCTCTCTCTCTCTTTCTTTCTCTCCCTCTCTTTCTTTCTCTCCCTCACTATCTCTCTCTTTCTTTCCCTCCCTCTCTCCCTCTCTATCTACTCTCTCTCTCTTTCCCTATCCCTATTTCCCTCTATCTCTCTCTTTCTCTCCCTCTTTCCATCTCTATCTACTCTCCCTCTATCTCTCTCTTTCTCTCCCTCTTTCCTTCTCTCACTCTATCTCCCTCTTTCCCTCTCTCACTCTCTCAAACCATCGCTCAAATGATGGAATGATGCGTGTCCCTGCCAATTCACCTGCTTGGAGGCACATCGAAACTCAATGGCCAGAGTTTGGGTTGGAGCCTCGACACTTGAGGCTTGGATTAGCAAGTGATGGTGTCAACTCCTTCGGCACTAAGTCTACTTCATGGAGCACTTGGCCTGTGGTGATCGTCAACTACAATATTCCACCATGGGAGACAACCAAGAAGGGCAATATACTTATTTCCTTGCTTGTGCCGGGGAAGTACAAAGTGTCAAATATTGACATTTACCTCGATCCCCTCATCAAGGAGTTGGAGGAGTTATGGAGAGGCATTCCTGTTGTCGATGTCTCACTTGCAAAGGGGGGGGAAGAGGCTCAAGTGAGGAGAATCCTTATGTGGACTATGCATGACTATCCTGGGCTTGGAGAGATTTCTGGTAACCCCGTGTCTCTCTCTCTCTCTCTCTCTCTCTCTCTCTCTCTCTCTCTCTCTCTCTCTCTCTCTCTCTCTCTCTCTCTCTCTCTCTCCCTCCCTTTAGCTCCCTTTAGCTCACTTTAGTTCACTCATCTCTCTAACCATATGATATGTATGCAGGGTTGTCCCACATCGGGCCACAATGCATGTCCTACTTGCGGTCCACGTTGGTGACGAAGAGGCCAGATTCCTTGCGCAAGATAATCTATCCAAACAACCATCGTTTCTTACCCCAAGGTCATAGCAAGCACAACGCTCCAACAAATGGGAAGGCTCCTCTAAAGCTCACAATGGCAGATTGGGCAACCATTTGGGAGGAACACCACAACAACAATCCGGCTCCGTGTCCTCCACCAAAAGGTATGTCTAGGTATTCCATATTTTTAAGGCTTCCATATTGGAAGGACTTAAAAATACAACACCTGTTGGATCCCATGCACATATTCAAGAATGTAGCCAAACACTATGGGACCACATTATTGGCAAGAAGAACTCTTTGGGGGCGAGGGAGGATTTGAGGCTTTTAAAACGTCTCCCTGCCTCTACCACTCCACGGCGTGCCCCAAATGGAAAGATTGTGTTTCCTAAAGCACCATGGATGCTAGCAAAAGAAGAATTAGATAAGGTGAAGGGTACCATTGCCTCTATTCGCACACCAACAGGATACATGAGGTCGCTAAAGGGAGCTTTCACAAAAGCGAAGAAGGGTGGAAACGTTCAATTGTATGGGTTGAAGTCCCATGATTGGCACAAGATGCTTCAGGTATTCTTCATACTCCCTATTCTATCTATAGTTTGTGTGTATGACTATCACTCACTTTTCCTTTTCCTGATTTACATTGTAGTTCATTCTGCTGATGAGTATGTGTATATGTCCAGACAAGAAAGTCAGGGACACTATTTTCAAATTAGGAGAGCTAGTAAGGTACTTGATACCACTCTCTGTGTGTGTGCTCTCCGATCCCAACAAGTGGTATCAGAGCTTGGTAGTGAGAGCATTGAGAGCTTCATCATCATTGTTGAGTGTGTTGAAACTTGCTGCTGTTTCATTGCCGTTTTTCGGTTTCGCGCACGCTCGCATTTCCAAAGAGCAGAAGGTTTTTCTGAGCTTGGCATTGGAAGGTTCAGCACTCTGCGAGTATTTTCATCAGGTGTCCTGGGGTTTAACCCCCCTTTCGGAGCCATTCGTGCCATTAGAAATCCCATCCGAGCTACAGACTAGGAGCTACGTTTTTCATCTCTCTTTGGTAGTTTTCTGTTGCCAGAGCTTCCATAGCCATTACAGGTGCCATTGTTGTAGTGTCTTCCACTTACGTGAGCCGACAGCTCATTTGAGAGTGTGTAGCCTCTTGTTGGAGTGGCCTCATACACACAGATAGAGTGGGAGTTTGGCGACATTGTCTTCTTCGACTACAGGTACAGGTACAGGTGCATGTACAGGTACAGGTACGGGTACAAGTTACAGGTTACAGGGAGTTTTGGATACAGGTTTCTTCTGTGGTTACAAAACATGTATTTTGACTGTGGGACAGCCATGCATATGGTTGTGGTTTGAGTGGGAGCTTCTACTCTTCTGGGCAGTCTGTTTATGCGTGTTCTTGAGCTACAGGTTTACATCATCTATGTATGTTGATGGATGTGGATATGGCAGTTTGACAGAAACTCTTTATGCATGATATTGTGGAGATTTGGTTCACTTATACATAGAGCGGGTTTGCTCTTGCTTGCAGTGTTACGGTTTGAGTACGGACAGGTACTTGGCTGACAGTAGAGATTGGACTTCGCTGAGCTTGTGCATTGGTTATATGCTCACTTGGATCCATTTATGCTCACGGATTTGTGTAAGCTTGGTCAGCTTATGTCTCTATTGTGGTTATTCAGACATGGAGTATGTTTATGCCTCTATGACAGCTCATTGTTGATGCATTTTGTGGCACAGTTTGCCTAGGCCGGTTGAGTTACAGGTGTCACGGGTTTATGCATTTGTTTGTGGATTTCTACGTACGTTTTTTGACCATATTATGGGCTGATTTATACTCTATGCGTTTGCTCTTTGATTGAGCAGCAGGTGTTGTCAGATTTGCAACACTACTTTGTTGTGGCAGTTTGTTGGTTGGTTACAGGTTTCTCATTGTTGCATTCTTGTTGTAATGGGCACTAAAGAGGACACAGTTTTCAATATTGAGAAATTGGATGGTGCTAATTTCTCATATTGGAAAGATCAGATTTGGGATGTCTTGGTGCAGAAGAAACAGATTCGACCTCTAAAGTTGCATGGAGTTAAGCCAGAGAACATGGAGAGGGATGATTGGGAGGAGTTGGATGAGATGTGTAGGTCTACCATTAGGCTTTCCCTTTCAAAGTCTGTTTATTACAATGTGAAAGATGCACAGGGTGGAGCTTATGAGCTATGGCAGCGGATTTGCGATATGTATGATAAGCATTCGGCTGCTTCTATGGTGTATTGGATTAAAAAGCTTATTGATTTGCGAATGGAGGAAGGTGCTTCCATGAATGCGCATTTGAATGAGTTCAATACAATTTTCAGCCAACTTGCTACGCAGGAAATTACGTTTGAGGAAAATGTAAAAGCTATGTTTTTACTTGTCACGTTGCCTGAGTCATGGGACACATTTAGGACAGCCATAAGTAACTCGGTTCCTGCGAATGAGTTGACAAGTACTAATGTGGAGTCTAGTCTTCTCACGGAAGAGATTAATCGAAAGAATAATGCAGGTAATAAGTCTTCTAGTGCAATGGTTGTCAGAGGCAGGACTATGGACAAGTATAAGTCCAATAGGGGTAAATCTAGAAGCAGGTCCCGTGCAGGCACAAGTAAAAAGGATGTGGAATGTTTCTATTGTGGTAGAAAAGGCCATTTCAAAAAGGATTGCTACAAGTGGAAAAGGGAAAATGGAAATGGTAAGAAGAAAGACCATGATGCTAAGGACAAGCCTAAATCCAATGTCAAGATTGAGGAGTTAAATGCAACACAGGGAGAGTGTAGCTCTCAAGATGACCATGTATGTGCTCCGACTAGTGCTACTAGTGAAGAGCTTGGTGATGTGTTGCTTGCATCCTATTTTGATGACGCTTTTCTTCTCACTCATGAGCGTAGTATGCCTATGGATTGGGTCATTGACAGTGGTGCTTCTTTTCACGTTACGCCTCATAGGTCGTGGTTTCATGACTATGATGCTTCGAGCACAGGTACTGTCAGGATTGCCGATGGGCGTTCTATGCAGATTCATGGCATTGGGGATATTCATTTGGCTATGCCAAACTCTACTACGTTTGTCTTGCAGCGTGTGCGTCATGTGCCGGCTCTTGCAAAAAGCTTGATTAGTGTGGGTCAGTTGGATTCACTTGGTTTCAATGTATCTTTTGGTGATGGAGGTTGGAAGATCACTAAGGGCAGCCTTGTTTTGGTTAAAGGTGCTAAGAGGAATATGTTGTATTCCCTTTGTGTAGCTAGTGTGGCTGATCACATTGTGGGGATCACTGAGCAACCTCGTGCTTCTTTATGGCATCAGCGTTTGGGGCATATGTCACTAAAAGGTATGAAGTTGTTGGCACGTGCGGATTACATTCCCGTTTCAGATTTTGGTGGTTTTGAGTTTTGTGAGCATTGCCTTTATGGTCGACATGCTCGGTCTTCTCATAAGAAAAGTGTTCCACACAGATCTTTGGAAAAGCTAGCTTTGGTGCATAGTGATGTATGTGGGCCGATGCCCAATGCTTCTCTTGGAGGTGCTATGTACTTTGTTACGTTCATTGATGATGCTAGCAGGAAGGTATGGGCATACCCCATTCGTAAGAAGGATATGGTGTTTGATATATTTAAGCAATGGTTGGCTCTTGTTGAGAACCAATCAGGTTGTAAGTTGAAGTGCTTACGTACGGACAATGGGGGTGAATTTATGTCTCATTCTTTCACAACATTATGTGTTGAGAAGGGTATACGGTGCGAGCTTAGTGCTCCCTATACACCTCCTCAAAATGGTGTGGCAGAGCGCATGAACAGGACTATACAGGAAAAAGTCCGTAGTATGCTTTCTATGGCTGGTTTGTCAAATGGATTTTGGGCTGAAGCTGTTGCCACTTCTGTGCATTTGATAAATCGTTCACCCAGTGTTCCTTTGGGCTTCAAAGTGCTTGAAGAGGTATGGACAGGTTTGCCACCTTCGTATGGTCACCTTCGTGTTTTTGGCTGTGAAGCTTATGTACATGTACCTAAGGCAAAACGCAGCAAATTGGATCCAAAGAGCAAGAGATGTATCTTCTTGGGTTATGGTAGCTCTGGTGAGATGGGTTATCGATTGTGGGATCCTATTGACAGGAAGATTGTGCGCAGCCATGATGTTGTTTTTCATGAGGACTCTATGTATAGAGCATCACCACGAACGGTTGAGGTTCGGCGTGTGATATTTGAGGAGGATGGACATCGGTATGATGGTCCCATGGCTGCTCGTGGGCAGCCCATTGACCCTCAAGTGGGAGATCAGCCCTTGTTGGGAGATCATGTAGATGTGGGACAGCCAGATGCACCTCCTGCACAGTCTTTGAGGCGTTCAGAGCGGCGTGCAAGACAGCCTCAGCGTTTTGTGCCTTCTATGGATTATGTATTGTTGACTGATTGCGGGGAGCCATCATGTTATGATGAGGCCATGTCTAGTGTTGACAAGCTCAAGTGGGAGCAGGCTATGCAGTCAGAGATGGATTCGTTGATCCAAAATGAAACGTGGGAGCTTACTCCTTTGCCAAAGGGTAAGAAGGCACTACTATGCAAGTGGGTTTACAAGATAAAACTGTGTTCAATGGATGCAAAGCCTAGGTACAAAGCAAGGCTTGTGGCTAAAGGATTCAAGCAACAGAAGGGCATTGATTTTGACGAGATCTTCTCCCCAGTGGTGAAGATGTCTACTTTGCGTATGTTGTTTGCTTTGGTAGCTACAGAATACATGGAATTGAAGCAAATGGATGTAAAGACAGCTTTCTTACATCCGGACTTGCACGAGGATTTGTACATGGAGCAACCAAGTGGGTTTGTTATTCATGGTTCAAAGAAGATGGTATGCCGGCTTCTTAAGACCTTGTATGGGCTGAATCAATCATCTCGTGAATGGTATCGTAAGTTTGATGCATTCATGAGTTCATTGGGCTATGTACGCAGTTATGAGGACCCATGCCTCTATACTCGCAAGGCTGCAGATGGTAGTCTTATTGTTTTGGTTTTGTATGTGGATGACATGCTGATCGCAGGGAAGTGTATTTCTGATGTGGATGCCTTGAAACATAGGCTACATGAGACCTTTTCCATGAAGGATCTTGGGGATGCCAGTCATATTTTGGGTATGCGGATCACTCGTGATTGTTCTCGCAAGATGCTCTTTCTTAGTCAGAAAGAGTACATTGACAGGGTGCTTGAGCGTTTTCATATGAAAGGGGGGAAGGCCATTAGTACCCCATTGCCTCCATATGTAAAACTCAGCCATGATGACTGCCCTCAGACAGATTTGGAGACTACAGAGATGTCTCAGATTCCCTATGCATCAGCTGTTGGTTCCTTGATGTATGCCATGGTGGCTACGCGTCCAGATCTTGCTCATGCAGTTGGTGTGGTTAGCAGGTACATGTCTAACCCGGGCAAGCGTCATTGGGATGCAGTGAGAGGTATTCTCAGATACTTGAGAGGGACTTCAGAGTTGTCCCTATGTTATGGTGAGAAGGATATGTCTGTTTGTGGATATACAGATTCAGACTATGTAGGGTCAGTGGACTCGAGGAAGTCTACTCGGGACCATTACATGACCTAACAAAGAAAAGCGTTAGGTATACATGGTCTGCTAAGGAGAACAATGATTTCGAAAAGCTTAAAGAAAAGCTTATCTCTCAACCTGTGCTTACACTACCGAATCTCTCAAAACCATTTGAGGTCCAATGCGATGCTTGTGGTGATTGCCTTGGAGCTATTTTGCTCCAAGAAGGGCACGCCATAGGCTATGAGAGTCGAAGGCTCGACCCTATTGAGCAAGCTCTAGGCATATACGAAAAGGAACTCCTTGCAGTTCTACATGCCTTAGACTCATGGAAGCACTATTTATTGGGGACTCCTTTCATTCTGCGAACGGATCACCAAAGTCTTAAGTACTTCATGACGCAGACCAAGCTCTCCGACAAACAAATGAGGTGGGGAAATTTCCTTTCGCAATTTCATTTTCATATTGCTCACATTGCTGGTGTAATGGGAATGGCCTATGAACTTAGAGAATAGCGGAATTTAGAGTGAGCAATTTTCGATAGACATGCCCTTGTTGTCTACACTTGTAGCATTTGTTATCCTTACGATAACACTCTAGCTCTATTGCAGAGAGTTTATTCTTACCTTTATAGACTCCTTTCTCCTTAACTTTGTTATCGATGTTGCTAGAGTTGCCTTTGGAGGAAGTTTGAGCATTAGTCCTCCCTCTAGGCTCATTTTGATCCTTCACTTCCATGGGTTTAGAGTTTTTCTTAACCCCTTGTTGGGAATCGATTTGAGAGGCGACCATAGTATGGTGTTTGACCGCCGATATGGTATTAGGCCTTTGTGAGTTAATATATTCGGCCTTCTCTTCAGAAATACCCGCACATAATTGTTGCTCTTGCTCCCCAAAGTCTATCTTTTTGTAGATAGTGGCTTTGAGAAATAAATCCCAAAACTTATCTACATACTTTTGGATAGACTCGTAGGGAGAGAGTTTCAAGTTTTTCCATTCTGTGAGGACATTTTCTTGAGCGTTGCTTGCCAGAAACTGTTTTATGATAGAGGCTCTTAAAGCCTTCCATGTCTTTGGAGCTTTTCTTTGGGCTTGTAGGCTATCCCACCATTGTCGAGCGGAACTTTGGTAATGCATAGATACTTGACGCAGTTTAGAGGACTCTATGAAGCCCTCATCACCAAAGGCCGCATCAAGCTGTTGGATGAAGGCCAAGACCTTGTCCATAGCACCAAAGGTGCCAGCATAGGCAAGGAAAGTGGTGTTCTTCCCTCCCTCTTTGAACTTCTTTAGCTTCTTGGACCTTCTCCATACCGGATAGAACTTGCGATGGCCTTTCCTCTTAGGCTCTTTGAGAGAAGAGCCGCCACCTTCATTGGAATATGAGGAAGTTGATGAAGATGGAGAAGAGGGTGACCTCTTTCTCTCCTTTTCCTTTATTTGGTACCTCTCTTTCCTTTTGTGATAACGAGGAGGAGGACTTTGCAGTGATCTTTCCCTCTTGGGAGAAGTTGGAGATCGTTGAAGCTGCCGTCTTCTTGGAGCCATATCTTTGGAAGTATTGGAAGACTCACTTCCTTCTCCTCCTCTTGGTGAAGACTCTAAAGTAGAGACCTTATCTTTCTTCTTGGATGGAGGTAAGCCCGCTAGTAAACATTTAAGCGCTTCGTATGGGTTCTCCTCTTCTCTTGCCGTAGAGAGCCCTCTCTTGGAAATCTCATGAAGAGACTTCTCAGGTGCTCTCTCTTTTGGGGGAGTTTGGAGAATCCCATAACTATGAAGTTGTCGGAAAACTTCACCTTGTAGGAATGGGTTTTCCATAGCTTGTTGCAGCTTAGAAACAAGACATTTGATAAACATGGGAGCATCATCATTAGCACTTTCATGTGCAAAATCAAAGTTATCAAAGTTCATTCTACTCTCTTGATTATTGTCAACCATGTTAACAGAATTTATGTATGTACTTAGTGTATGCTTTGGCAATTCAAAACCTTAGTTGCCACTCCTCTTAGCCTTTGAAAATCGGCTCTTAAGTATCTACACCCACGGCTCAAAGTGGTTAATTATAGAGAGTAGAGGAGTAGGTCTAACATAGCAGAATTGCCAAGGGTTAGCTCCTTTCGGACTTCTTATGGCTCAATAATGGTAAAGCCGTAGGCAAGTCTAAAAAGACTCCATTATTAAGTCCAAAGCTCCCGAGGTGTGCACCATCCCCCACATAGTGGGCTTAACAAAACCGATATTAGATCCCAGTTCCACTTACCCTATTATAATTAACAACATCAACCATTTATAAGCTACTTAAGGACCCCTCTTCTTAAGCAAGAAAAGAGAAACCAAATGCTATGATACCAATGTAATGGGAATGGCCTATGAACTTAGAGAATAGCGGAATTTAGAGTGAGCAATTTTGAGAGCATAGAGGGTGAACTTAATTGGTAGTAGCAACTCTATCATAACACTTAATTAACTAGGCATGAACAATACTTTTACAAGAGAGAGAGTGTAGAGAATATGACAACAGTTGAGGACCGGATTTATGTGGAGCCGGTCCCCCCTCCAAAAGGCATTTGTATTATAGATTCTCTCATTAAGAGAGACTTGGTACAATACAATCTTTGTGTTCCTTGAGACCTCCTTGGCAATATGGAGATGGAAGGTTCACACACCAAGCTTTTGCATAATTTCAACAATCAATCTTAGCTTGAAAACAATCAAGAACTTGTGAACATCATTAATCTTTGTGTTCCCTAAATCATTTGAGTGCATGAAGATGTATACTTTTATGCATCAACTTGTGCTTAAAGCAATAAGTAATCTACCTTGCAATACAATTAATCTACTTGCATTAAGTAATTAATCTACTTGCAATAAACCATTAGCCTTATTGCAATAAGCATAACATGCACTTGTAGAAAGCATTAACTATCCCAAGACCTCAAACACCTTCGAAGGTGGAGAGAGCTAGCAGGGAATGAGGGTAGGGAAGAGGAAGAAGAAACATTTCATAGGAGAAAGAATTAGTTCCTCACTTATCATACTCTTGTTTCTAGCATACATAATAGCATAGTAATGGAGAAGAAGAAGATGGCAAGCTTAAGCATTGAAGCATAGCTCTTGGTTGGATTTGCATTCCATAGCCAAGAGAGGTTGTGTAGGCTCTCTACTTCTCAAGGAGCTTCCAGAAGGAGATGGAGCTCTTGCACTTTGCATAGCACCCCATGAGAGTGTTTGTGAGTGTGTGTGGGTGAGTATACCCCCTAAGCAACCCCCTAGCTTGCTTGGGTCGACCCCCCCTTGTACCTCATGCTTGAAGCTCATTGGACCCCTCCAGGCCTAGCCAATCACAAGCAGAAGCCATTACAAGCAACAGGGGTAGCCTTGGGACAAGTGTCCCCCTTTCCCCTTTGAGAGAGAGGACTTGATAAATGCAAAATCAATTAATTAAATATCCTAAATTATCATTGGACCCCTTGGGTGGCCAGCCATTAGGCTTCAGGCACACCATGAGGGCAACATGAGGAGGAACTTGACAAGTGTCCTTGCTGCCTCTTCAAGCTGGGGTTTCCCTGTGTGTGTGTGTGTGTGTGTGTGTGTGTGTGTGTGTGTGTGTGTGTGTGTGTGTGTGTGTGTGTGTGTGTGTGTGTGTGTGTGTGTGTGTGTGTGTGTGTGTGTGTGTGTGTTCTCTCTCATCCCCCCCCCCCCCCCCCCCTTGTAGGCTCGCCCCCCTCCTTGTAGGGATCTTTTTGACTTTGGATGAGCAAGCCCCTTAGTCATCAAGCATGACAAAGCACTTGAACTAGGGGGTGTTCCCACAAGCATCTCAGGCAAGCATCTCAAGGCACCTCAAGCATGGAGCCAGTCAAGCACCTCAAGCATCTTAATCAAGCACCTCAAGCATGTCAAGCACCTCAAGCACGACAAGCACCTCAAGCACGACAAGCACTTCGAGCTTAGGCCGGGTTCCCACATTATTGGAGCTCTTCAATGAAGCTCACCCTAAGGTCTTATGCTCCATTGGTTAGCCTTGCTCTTTGATAGACCATCTCTCATTTGGGCCCCTTAACCATTGGCCCCGTGTTGAGATAGATCTATAAGCACATGTCTATATCTTAACCCTTGTTCCCGTGTATTCTCCCACATTAAGTGATCACTTTAATATGAGAAAATAATTTGGGTTGGATTGATATTAATTTTTATGACAGCTGGCAAGCATAATCAAGTAGCTGATGCACTCTCAAGACGGCCGAGAGTGAATGCGGTTTCCATAGCAACTCACAATGATCTATCTTCAATGATAGATGAGTATGATATTGATCCCAATTTTAGAGATGTGATTTCAGCCCTTGCATTAGGGAAGAAAGAAGAACCATTTACTTTCCAATATGGTTATCTTCTCTATGGCAATAGACTATGCGTTACTAACTCACTACGTGAGAAAGTAATGTATGAATCTCATGCTCCACCTTATGCGGGGCATAGAGGGATTTAGTCTACCTTAAAGGGAATTGAAACATATTTCTATTGGCCTACCATGAAAGTGAACATACAAGAGTATGTTTCCAAATGTGTGGTATGCCAAAAGAAAAAATTTGATAGAGGGAAGCAACTTGGATTGCTTCAACCCTTGCCAATCCCTAATTCACCATGGGAGAGCATATCCATGGATTTTATCTTTGGATTGCCTAAGTCTATCCATGGGAATATGGGAATATGGACGATAGTAGACAGGTTTAGTAAACAAGCTCATTTTATACCTGTCAAAAAGACTATCAAAGCCCATCAAATGGCAACCCTCTTTATTTCACAAATTTTCAAGTACCATGGCTTGCCCATGTCCATAGTGTCGGATAGAGATCCTAGAATGACCAGTAATTTTTGGAAGGGTCTCTTTTGAGAATTTAGGAACAAGGCTAAACTTCTCTTCGGCCTATCATCCACAAACTGATGGCCAAAGTGAAATAGCTAACCTAACCATTCTCGATCTACTAAAAGCCTATGTAACGGAAGTAGATCAAAGATCCCAATGGGAGAAGTACTTACCCTTAGTGGAGTATGCTTACAATAACACTGTACATACTTCCACGGGAAAAGTACCTTTCGAGGTAATTGAGGAAAGATCAAAAAGTCCCTTGCTACTTAAGGTACATGGGAAGATCTTCGCTGCAGATGAGTATAGACGAGACCTACAAGAATCTTTTCAAAAGATTAAGGATGCTATCTTTATCTCACAGCAAAGGCAAAAGGCTGTTGCTGACAAGCACAGAAGAGCCCAAGCCTTTAAAGAAAACGATTGGATCTTGTTAAAGTTTCCCAAGGCTCGATTGAGGCACACGACGGGCTAGAATCCTACAGGCCACCAAAAGTACTATGCTAAACTAGCAAAAAGGTACTATGGTCCCTTTTAGATTCTTAGGCCAATCAATGAGATGGCCTATCAACTCAAGTTTCCCAATCATTGGCTCATACACAATGCTTTCCATGTGAGCCTATTAAAGCCTTACAAAGGAGAGCCACCTCAAGAACCAACTATTGAAGACCCACCGGAGATCGAGGACCGAGAGGAGGTGCTGCAGCCCGAGTCCATTCTCCGACATGAAGACAAGGTACTAAGAGGCGGTAAGACTATCCGACGATATATATCTTATTAAGTTTAAGAATTATCCTTTTGAAGATGTTAGATGGATGCAAGGCATACAATTAAAGGATAACCTAAACCTTGTCAATGCTTACAATGCTTCCCAAGAGTAAGCAAATGTACAAAATGTTAAAAATGAACAAAGTTTTTGTCTTATAAGTCTCTCTTTTTCTTTATTTGTGCACAAAATTAAAGTAGTATGCATGCTTAGATCAAGTTTGTGGAGACGACGTCTCCCAAACACCAAGTAGAGCTTGTCACTCTACTATGGAAGACTGATAGGACTGATGTGCAGACATGCTTGAGGCAGCCTCAGGCTCTCAAGCGCCAAATGGACTAGTCATCCATTATGGAATGATGTCGTAGGGTAACATAGGGATCCTCTACCCGCTAAGAAAATGACTCATGAATATGCTTTATCTTCTCTACACCATAGTCGAGAACGACTATGGTTTCAAGAGAGAGGTAATGTCATAATAATCAATATCTAAGTCTCCTAAATGATTTTCTCATATTAAACTGATCATTTAATGTGGGGAGGTACCAGGGGAGAAAAAGCTAGAATATTGGTTAAGCTAGCAGACCGGCCACAGTAGGGATCCAAAGGAGGGAAAATAGGGATCATAAGGGGGGGCCATCTGCAAAAGAGCCATGTGCAACAATGGGCTAAAAAGACCCTAAGTTTTAGCCCATTAAGACTTCGAAATGCTAAGGTTCCAAAATTCAAAGGTTGTGTCCAAAGGTCAACCCTAGGGAGAATTGGATGCTTAGTGTGTGTACAAAAGTCTTCTTCAAAGCCTACAAAGGAGGGGGCGAGCCCATTTAGTAGGGGATGAGAGAGAAATCCACACACACACACACACACACACACACACACACAGGCTCCCTTTACACAAAGGGAATTAGGGACACATGTCAGCTCCCTAGGCCAAATGCCCACAAGGTGTGCCCAATTCCTATTGGAAGACCCTTGAAGTGGACCAATGAGAATTAAGCTAGAGTAAATCTAGTTTAATTAATTTAAAAACATTTAATAAAAGAAACCAATGAGAATTAAGTCTCCTAGAAGACTATTGGGCAGTCTCCCAAGGGGTCCAATGAGCATTCAGGAGCCCAATGGCTTGCCTGATTCCTATTGGCCAGAAGGCAAAGGGGTCCAATGAGAGTTTAGTTTAATTATTTAATTACCTAAAGTTCTCACAAAAGGGGAAAGGGGGACACATGTCAGAAGGCTATCACTTATGCTGCTTAACACCCATTGGCTTGACTTGGGGAGGTCCAATGAGGCAAAAGCCAGACCAATTCAGCAGGAAGGGCTCGCCCAAGAGAGAGAGGGGGCTGATTTTTGCTTGGCATTGACACACACACACTCACACTTGACCAGGTGTGAAGAAAGAATACTCTATCTCCTCCCAAGCTTTAATGGAGAGCTCATCACCTACTCCAAGCTTGTGAGATAGAAGCCTACATCAACACTCTCTTGGCATGTGGATGCAAATCCAACCAAGAGCCAAGCTTCAATGCATGCTCATCTTCTCTACCAAGCTAATTACTAAGCTAAGCTATGCTAATATGAGTGATTATGTGAGGAGATGTACATCTTTCTCGTAAGATACTCCTTCTTCCTCTCAATCTACTCTCATACCCTGCTAGCTCTCACCATCTTCGAAGGTGTGTGAGGTCTTGGGTGTGAGAACGGGGATAATTCAAGTTGTGTTTGATTAAGTGTTTTGCTTAGTGCATGAAGCTTCCATCTTCATTGCACTAGCTAGTCTTGAAGGAACACAAAGAATTGTATTGTACAATGTCTCTCTTGATGGGAGAAACCATAATACAAAGCCTTTTTGGAGGGGGGACTGGCTCCATGCAAATCCGGTCCTCAACTGTTGTCAATAGCTTAACTTCTCTCTCTTTTGAAAGTATTGTCGATGCTATCTAACTAGGTGTTATGCTTTTTGTTGCTCTCTCCACCCAAGCACTCTTGTAATTCTCATTAGGAATCTATTCTAATGAAATGCCCACTATGTTCATGCTAATTTCCGCTACACATAAGTTATTAGGCCATTAAACGTTACAGTTCATACGAGACTGGAGGAAGAAAGACTTTCTGTAGGTCTACCACCGCCTCGTCTAAACGGTGTTGGAGGAAGAAGAGCGAAAAACAAAGAGAGGTGGAGAGAGGCCAGCAGCTCTTTCAGGGGGGGTGCCGGAAGAAAAATGGCAGGCCCGGACAAAGGTGATATCTACTGCAACAAATAGGCTTTTTCCACGCGACTTAAACATCCCTGTGGAAAGCATTTCCGTCGTAGCGTTTGGACCAGGCCTTATCCCCCACCTCCTTCTTCCCCCTCTTTCTCTTTCTCTCTCTCTCTCTTTCTTTCTCTTCATTTTTATAATTGAAAATTATATACAATACTCTTCAATTTTTATTGAGAGGAGGGAAACACCAAAATTTGAAGGTGGGGGGGGGGGGGGGGGGGGGGGGGTGGGGGGGGGGAAGAGGGGAGTTAGTCCAGGATTTGAAAGTTTAAGCGCTAAATTTGGGCAGCGGATATAACGACGATAATGGACGCGGTAATGACCGCGGTAATAACAGCGGCGGATACAGTCGCGGTGATACCTTAAAAACACAAAAAAAACCCCGTCCTCCTCTCTCTTGTTTCTCTCATTGAATTTACACCTTCTCTCTACAAAACGCAGTAAAACAACGCGATAAACACTTGGAGATTTTCATAGTGTGACTTGTAGATTGAAATTCTAGGAGTTGAGGAGAAGGCGTCAGTTATAGATTATTATCGGCCATTTTGCATTTGCCCAATGTTTTGGATCTTTTATCAATAAGTCCATGTGACTGCTTTGTAAATAGGACAGTGAAAACTCACCTTAAGAGGGTCATGCAATAAGTGATATGCTCCACTCAAAAACTAAGTGGAACTAAGTCTAAAAGAGGAGTAGCCATTTTTGACACCAATAAGCAATATCAAATATTAAATACCAAACTTCATAAAAGGTGCGGTGGAGTTTGGAGATGCAATCTTTAGGCCATCCTTGTTAGATGCTTTCAATTTTTCCCTTTCCCCTCTTTTAACCTGTGTATTATCACCTTCTTGTGTAAGAGTGTGTAAGAGTTTGTCTCCTATGCTTCTTTATGTACTATTATGTGTAAGGATGCCAACATCTCCATCCCTTTCTTTTTGTGTCAACATATTTCCCTACTCTCTCTCTCTCTCTCTCTCTCTCTCTCTCTCTCTCACTCTCTCTCTTTTCCCTCCTCCATCATGGCAAGGTCAAGGATTATATTTCATGGTTTCATAGCCAAGGGTGGAAGTCTACCCTGCTCTCAACAACCCCCCCCCCCCCCCCCCCCCCCCCCGGTCTCACACACACACACACACAATGTCTCATAATGAGACTGCTAGTCAAGGGCTATTGGAAAAAAATTATTACGCTTAATCAACTTTCAAACATTGAGAACCAATCCCTTGATTCTTTTGTGAAAATTTGGCACATTGTATCAATTTCATTGAGTCCTAGTAAAAAGAGAAGGCTATCACCTTATAGCATGGTCATTAGGTTAAATAGCTCCAAAAGAACTTCAATGTTGTATAATGTTCTTTGATGTGCTTCATCCACTCTCATGTTTTTGACATGGGATCTTCTCAAAAGGGATTCAGCTTGTATGGAATGGAATCAAGCATGGTCCTTTACTGTTACTCTCGGACCTCTCTCCTCTTTTTGGGTAGAATAAATTGTGTCAGTACAACTCTCTAAAGAGAACCATCTAGATTTACTCTCTAAAGTGAACTATGTAGATTTTTTATAATTTCCATAGGACACGCATTCATCTTCCACTTTGGCATGCCATACACACAGAACCATATACCACGATAATGGATTTCTGACAATTTTCATAGGTGACACGTCCATCTTCCACTTAAGCATGTCATACATAGTGAGCCATACACCACGACATTCTTGACTGAGATCCTACTCTCCTTTCCTAGCATAGGTCTTCCCAAAGACGATTCAGATCTTTTGGGATGCAATGAAGAATGGTTCTTTGGTACTTCCCTCAAAACTCTATCATCCGTTTGGCTAAATCAGATTATCTCATTTCAACTCTCTGAAGTGAACCTTATGGATTTCTTATGTTTTCCACAAGTGACACAAATATTGCTTGTCCTCTTAAGAAGGTTGATGCATCCTCATTCAGATCAATTTCAAGTTCCTCTTTAGTGCCTTTGTCATGATAACAACCATGTTCAACAATCATTTCCATCCTTCTCATGAAGTGCTCTAACCAGCTCATTTGTCCTCATAGACTTCTTCTACTCAGATGTGTCATACGTAGAGCCGACACTAGGAAGTTCCTCAACGAGATGCCCCTATCTAAAGTGAACGATCTAGAAAAATGAATCATTCGAATTTCTTAGGATTTCCAAACACGACACGTCCTTCTTCCATTCCATCATGTTATCTAGAGAGCCATATACCACAAATCTAAGCTTGTGATAAGACTGTCTTATAATTAGTGGATTTATGCATACAACCAAATAGACTTCATGCAATCATTTAGACTTTGAGAATACTAAGATTATAGAGTACGATCCACTTTTGTAACGTTTTGTTGTTGTGTCAAATGTTCTAATCATTAGCGTAACATTAATATCTTTATTTCTCTTGCAGATTGGTAGATTAATACCTTCAGCTACGATGTTTCTCTGGTGTGTGCTTGAGGGTGCATGTATGAAGCTTCATCTAGCAATATTGGCACACCACAAAATCATATATGTAGTAAGCAATCCATTATTCTCTTTTGTATGCAAACCTACTTTCAACACTAAAAGACGCAACCCAACTCTTAACATCAAGAGTCCCCCCTCTAACAAAAACAAGGGCATGCCTTTCTATAATTAATTTCACAAGGGAGAATAGCGTCAACCCCCCCCCCCCCCCCCCCCCCGCCCCCCACACACACACAATTATTTGTGCAACGTTCAATCTATGATCACTTACTGTTTAGAATGAGCACAAATGTGAGTTGCATTTATGTTTTTGAATGGAAACATGAATACTTTTTTCTTTTTCTTTTGTGTGAGAACAAAAGCAAACAAGCAATGATACCATCTTGTAACTATCACTACTTCAAATTTGTGTCAATCAATATTTCATTGGTAAGTACATCTTCTCTTTACTCATGTGCCAGCTCTCGTTCACCGCATCACTCAAGGGGGGATTTGTTACCATATACATGTGGTTGTGATGTGTGTGAATACACTAGGACCACCAGGGAATTTTTTCCCTCTTTAGGAGGTTTTTTTCGCCGAGCATTGTATATACGCCCATCACTCTAGGGCTATCTATCTTTCCATTGCACACTAAGTAACACACTCTGTATTGTGTGCCTTGAGCTTCCTTCATCTTGTCTAAGCTGTGTGCGTTTCTCTACAACCCTAATTCCAACACCACATTGGTCAAATATGTGTCCAATAAGCCTTGAATGTGGTTATTTCAATTTATGGTCACTTTGATCTCTTTCCACAAGAGATTCTGTATTTGGCAGTTTCAATTGCAAATCAAGTTGTCGTGCTAGTTGAATGATGTCCAAATTACTTGAAATTTCTTCCAAGCACTCTATTGCTACCCTAGACCCAATCCCCTTTGAAAAGACTTGCAAAAGTTTAATTTTTAGGGAATGAGGTATTAAGTGCGCTTATTATCTCCAGGGTCAAAATGAAGGAATTTTTTAACTTTTTTGGCTTGTACTGGATTTATACACTCTAACCAAGCCAAAAATCTAGTTTCATGAAGTTTGGTTCAACTTGAAGTTTTTAGGCCAAATTTTGTGTCTGCAGTCTGGTTTTAGTGATTTTTGAGCCTATCTGGAAACTTACAAGTCCAAATCCTACCAAACTTGAATCCAAGCCTCCTTACATTATGCTTATAAATGTGGAGTTGAGAAATGGTCAAAAATTTTCTTTTTGAACCCCCCAAATATTAAGTGTGCTTATTATCTAGGTGGTCATGTTTGTAACTATATCCAAATTTTTTGCTTACCACATTTGTATCAAGGTGTTTAAAGACCTGTCAAGAAGTTTGGTTAAGTTCTATTCAATATCAAGGGTATAGATTTCTTTTTGGTGGTACTTATTCTCTTTTCCCAGGGTTGAGCAGAAAGGGGGCTTCCTATCTTAGGAGTAGTTCTCGGCTTTAGCTCCGGAGCTTTCGGTGACAATGTTCACTACGTTCCAACATGGGGTTGAGTCAGTTTGTTACCTCAAAGAGTAATTTTTGGGATATTTCTCTTTCAGAGGAGGCTTCAAGGTTATTATCTTCAGTGGACTCCATTCAGCAAAGTGCCATGCTTGGTGTCTTCTAGTCCTTGGTTTTCTTGCTTATTTCTTGCAGCTTTGGACGGTGTGCTTTAGCCCACAATACAGTTAGTACCCTAGTAGAAGTTTTCTTGAATCATTTTGGTGGGTTCTTCATCTTTCAGATTTGTGGTGTGACAATTGCTCTTCGTAGTGCATCCAAGTAGTATTTCCTATGCCTTGTCTTCCAGATTGATCCTTGGGGCTTGTACCATTCGGGACTCTCTCTCTCTCTCTCTCTCTCTCTCTCTCTCTCTCTCTCTCTCTCTCTTAGACACACACACACACACTTGCCCCCCCAAGGGGTGCACCTTGTAGGTATATCATGTTTGCTCAATAGAAGGGTACATTATAATTCATATCAATTACAAATATAAACTTACAAAAAGTTATAGGTTTATAAAGAAAAAGAGATAGTTTTATTCCAATCCACAAAATGTGCAAAGGGGGTTTTAATAAATCTCTGATTGCACATGATATAGAGGCTTTTGTGAGGTGCACCCCCGAGGAGTCCACAATGTGAAAATCTCATATAGCACGTGCGAACAAGAGGTATTTAAATAATCCATTACCTGTATATTTTCAAGTATTATATGTATCCATTATGTATGCATTTTTGTTTAGAAAACTAGGCCTTATGTATAAAAATTTTCACTTTCTCAATTTAAAAACCCTTTATTTAAGTACATTTTTCTATAAATGTACCTGATTATAGATCCGTTATATTTTGTTTGCACGTGCTATCATACATATTTCCTAGTGATGCCTCTGGGGTGCACCCCCCTTCCCTCTGTCACGAGATGTGGTTAACTACAATTGAAATAGCTGGAGCATAATGGTTATTTACTTTGGTGTCTTTCTATTTTTACTCCATTTTTACTAATGTGATGACTTGTAGATTGGAATTCTCGGAGTTGAGGAGAAGGCGTCACAATAAATTATTCTCAGTCATTTTACATTTGCAGTGTTTTAGATCTTTTATCAATAAGCCACTATGGCTCCTTTGTAATAGGATAGTGAGAACTCACCCTAAGAGGGTCATGCAATAAGTGTTATGTTCCACTCATAAACTAATGTGGAACTAAGTGTAAAAGAGGGGCTTCCAATTTTTGGCACCAATAAGCAATATCAAATATTAAATGTCAAACTCCACAAGATGCCCGATGGAGTTTGGGGCTACAATCTTTAGGTCATTCTTGTGTAGATACTCTTAATTTGTCCCTTTCCCCTCTCTTAACCTATATCTTGGGCTATGGAGTTTCTCTGTGTCACCTTTCTATGTAAGAGTTTATCTCATATCTTCTCTGTGTACTATTATGTGTAGGCATGTCACCAATATCCCTTTCTTTTTGTGTCAACATCTTCCCCTACTATCTCTCTCTTTTCCCTTCTCCATCATGGCAAGGTCTAGGGTTATATTTCATGGCCAAGGGTGAACGCCCACCCTTGTTCCCAATATTGGTTTTAAATTTGAAGAGGAATTTTCAAATTGGCAACATCAGATTTGCAAAGGGAAGTTAAATTGACAATATCATTCAACAATTTCGTAAATCGACATTCGCAACTCGGGTATGTGCAATATTTAATTCAATCAATTGCTAAATTTGTGGATCTATGAAGATATATGGGCAAGGGATCGAGAAGAAGGCAATCCTGAGAAATTTCGTGATTCCAACTTGGCATTGGATTCCATTGAAAGAAATTAGAAGAGACAAAATTAGTGGGGTGAGAGAGGCGGCCAATCAAGAAGAAGAGGTGGAGAATTGAGGAGAGGCGGAAGAAGCAGATTAGAAGCTCGAGATTCCAAACTTGGCAAGCATAATCCCTTCAAGTTGTGCCTGACAACACCGTGGGAACTCCCTCTTGCATGCAAAAACATTCCTCTATCGACCATGGCCATATTGCACCAAGATTTCATCAACAGAGGCACCCCAGACTGCTAATCCTTTTTCCCTTCTTCCCCGCGGCCTGACAAGGCCTCTACAAGATGCCAACCCTCATTCTCCTTCACAGCAATGTCCCTCTCCTCAGCTGCACGTTGCCATACTCTATTCCATGCATGTACACACCTTTTCAATAAAAGGTGTGGCTTAAAAGTTTTTCCTTTTGGTCGGCCGCCCATTGAGCTCTAAAAACAATCCATTTAAACATCAATTTAGACCTCCTCTTAACTCCTTAATTGGTAGAAAAACACAAAATAATAATAATAAATAAATAAATCCTCTTTATTTCATTTGTTCTCCCAACAAACCCTTTAACTACTGCCGCCTTTGAATTCTTCCAGCTAACCAATGTAAAATTTCTTTCCGAGCACCCACCAAGGCCTTTGGAACCGGCCTCTCAAAGTTGATGCATCTGGATCTACAAGAGCTTGGAGTTCCAAATTCTAGATTCACGTGAACAATCAAACAGGACCAGAAGCCATCAAAAGCTAGTATTTCTATCAACTTTTAACTATTTTACATTCGTACGGCCATAGCCATAACAAAAGGTCCCACACATGAAGCCCATTTGATTCGACAACAAGGTAAATCAATTTAAACTTACTACATTTTCTTGAGTTTTCCTAAATATCTTGCAAAGATTTATAACCTTTGAGCACACTTTCGGAGCACAATTCAAACATGTCTCCCTTGCTAATGGGATGATACTTCTATCCATGATTTTACACAAAGTTTTATCAAATGACTGGTAAACTACTAACTCTCCATGGAGTTTTCTCTATTTGTAAGTTGTAGAGATGGCACCTAGAAGACAGTGGAAGAATCCACTAAACACATCTGTATTTAAAGCCATTTGGAAAAGTTGACCACCGCCAGCAGACAATCCAAGAATAAAGAGTTAGAGAAACATGACCACGATACCATCAGTAAATAGTTTTTAGCTTCCAAAATCTTACATGTTTATGGTTACTTGTGTATAATATGCTATCAAGTATTCCATAAATTTTCTCTTAGAAAGTATATGCTATGCAACATTACCGCTTTTCACTCTGAAGAATTGTACACATGTTTCCTTGATCTTACTATCCAACTAAACGTATGAGGACTAGCTCTACTTTATTACCATGTAAAAAAAGCTTGACATATGACTAATAATACCTGTGTAGTTATACTTTTTCTCTCTCTTTCTGCAGATGACACAAAACAAAACTATTACCACTCTTTAGCAAACTGTCGTTGCCAACTTCTTCAAATTCACCACTCTTTAGCAAATTGTCGTTGCAACAGCTTCAAATTCACCACATGGGGCATTATACGAGATGAATCCTAGATTGCACTAAATATTATCAATTTTGATTTAGTCTGGGTCTCTTAAAAATTCATGCCGACCCATAGAAATTTAATTTTGTCCCTTGTTTTTATTTGATATTGTCACTTAATTCTATCTATACCCTTTACCTCACATAGTTATAAGATTGCACACCATATTCATTGATACCTATATTTACAAGCGACAAGTTCTTTTAATTTTTCCCTCCATATCTTGAAAGTTTATAATCGTTATCTTTTGACTTTTAAAGGATTGAAATTTTTTTTGACACTTCCTAGATCTTCTCCACACATGGCATCACCCACGGTCCAGTTGATTCTCTATTGAGAAACTAAAGACAGTTGTTATCCTTAGAGGGAGGGATGTTACAAGACTCGGCACCCTCCTGTTGTATGTGGTTAACTACAATTGAGATAGCTGGAGCGTAGTGGTTTATTATTGTGCTATCTTTTTATTTTTACTAATGGTGAGTTCATGACTTGTAGATTGAAATTCTAGGAGTTGAGGAGAAGGCGTCAGTAATAGATTATTCTCGGCCAATTTTCATTTGCCCAATGTTTTGGATCTTTTATCAATAAGTCACTATGATTGCTTTGTAAATAGGATAGTGAAAACCCACCCTAAGAGGGTCATGCAATAAGTGATATGCTCCACTCATAAACTAAGTGGAACTAAGTCTAAAAGAGGAGCCGCCATTTTTGACACCAATAAGCAATATCAAATATTAAATACCAAACTCCGTAAAAGGTGCATTGGAATTTGGAGCTACAATCTTTAGGCCATCCTTGTGTAAATGTTTTCAATTTATTCATTTTCCCTCTCTTAACGTATGTCTTGGGCTATGGAGTTTCTCTTTATCACCTTCTCATGTAAGAGTGTGAAAGAGTTTGTCTCCTATGCTTCTTTGTGTACTATTATGTGTAAGTATGCCAACATCTTCATCCCTTTCTTTTTGTGTCAATATCTTTCCCTACTCTCTCTCTCTCTCTCTCTCTCTTTTCCCTCCTCCATCATGGCAAGGTCAAGGGGTATATTTCATGGTTTCATGGCCAAGGATGGAAGTCTACCCTGCTCTCAACAATCCCTGCCCCCCCCCCCCCCTCCCCCGACCCACCCACCCCCGTCACACACACACACACACACACACACACACACACACACACACACACACACGCGTGCACGCGCGCGCGCACGCACACACACAATGTCTCATGATGAGACTGCTAGTCAAGGGCTATTGGAGAAAAAATTATCGCGCTTAATCAACTTTCAAACATTGAGACCCAATCCCTTGATTCCTTTTTGAAAAATTTGGCACATTGTAGCAATTTCATTGAGTCCTAGTAAAAAGAGAAGGCTATCACCTTATAGCATAGTTATTAGGTTAAATAGCTCAAAAAGAACTTCAATGTTGTATAATGTTCTTTGATGTGCTTCATCCACTCTCATGTTTTTGACATGGGATCTTCTCAAAAGGGATTCAAGCATGGCCCCTTAGTGTTACTCTCGGACCTCTCTCCTCTTTTTGGGTAGAATAAATTGTCAGTACAACTCTCTAAAGAGAACCATCTAGATTTACTCTCTAAAGTGAACTATCTATATTTTTTATGATTTTCATAGGACACACATTCGTCTTCCACTTTGGCATGTCATACACACTGAACCATATACCACCATAATATATTTCTAACAATTTTCATAGGTGACACATCCATCTTCCACTTCGGCATGTCATACATAGTGAGCCATACACCACGACATTCTTGAGTGAGATCCTGCTCTCCTTTCCTAGCATGGGTCTTCCCAAAGACGATTCAAATCTTTTAGGATGGAATGAAGCATGGTTCTTTGGTACTTCCCTCGAAACTCTATCATCCGTTTGGCAAAATCAGATTATCTCATTTCAACTCTCTGAAGTGAACCTTATGGATTTCTTATGTTTTCCACAAGTGACACAAATATTGTTTGTCCTCTTAAGAAGGTTGATGCATCCTCATTCAGATCAATTTCAAGTTCCTCTTTAGTGCCTTTGTCATGATAACAACCATGTTCAACAATCATTTCCATCCTTCTCATGAAGTGCTCTAACCAACTCATTTGTCCTCATAGATTCCTTCTTCTCATATGTGTCATACGTAAAGCCCACACTAGGAAGTTCCTCAACGATCTGCCCCTGTTTGAAGTGAACGATCTAGAAAAGTGAATCATTCGAATTTCTTAGGATTTCCAAACACGACACATCCTTCTTCCATTCCATCATGTTATACTAGAGAGCCGTATACCACAAATTTAAGCTTGTGATAAGACTTTGTCTTAGAATTAGTGGATTTATGCATACAACCAAATAGACTTCATGTAATCATTTAAACTTTCAGAATACTAAAACTATAGAGTACGATCTACTTTTGTAAAGTTTTGTTGTTGTGTCAAATGTTCTAATCATTAGCTTAACGTTAATTTGTTTATTTCTCTTGCAAATTGGTAGGTATTGAGCTACGGTGTCTCTCTTTGGTGTGTGCTTGAGGACGCATGTATGAAGCTTCATCTAGCAATATTAGCACACCACAAAATCATATACGCAGCAAGCAATCCTCTATTCTCTTTTGTTTGCAAACCTACTTTCAACAGTAAAAGACGCAACCCAACTCTTAACATTAGGAGTCCCCCCTCTAACAAAAAGAAGGGCATGCCTTTCTATAATTAATTTCACAAGGGAGAATTAACCCCCCCCCCCCAAAACAAAACACACTCCTCAAACAATTATTTGTGCAGCGTTCAATCTATGATCACTTATTGTTTAGAATGAGCACAAATGTGAGTTGCATTTATGTTTTTGAATGGAAACATGAATACTTTTTTCTTTTGCTTTTGTGTGAGAACCAAAGCAAACAACAATGGCGGGGAGCCGGGAGCCATGTGGTTGCCTACATTCCTGGGAATGGTCACTGACAGACCATTCCCGAAAGGAGGAGGGGGGGGGGGGGGGGGGGGGGGGGGGCACCAACATCAACACTGATTCAGCAGTCGAACCAGTTGCAAGCTTGTGTTGACTGTCCGAAGGTCACTTTCACTGCAGATTGCTGATATTGTCGCCTAGGCTTCTGCATACAATTACCTGCGCTGACGTGGTGTGTTTTGATTGCATACTTTGCAATTACAAGTGCTGATGTGTCAGCTGCAGGATATATTCTAAAGGCTGATTTGGGAAGCGAATTGGTTGTAGCCTGTCACTGTGCTCTGAATATTCTGCGTGCTGATTTGGATGGCCCTCATTGGTCTGTAGACTCTCCACAAGGCTCTGACATTCCACCTGCTGAGCTGTCCAGCATGACCGGCAAAGGCCGGGGGACATCGTGGGAGCATATTATTGCAGGGCCGTTCCCGGCCGTCACTATCAAGGGGAGGGGGGCGAAGGAAGTGTACCCTGCAGCACTGTGCAGTACATCAGATTTGGACACGTCAGCATGGGTAATTATGGCCGCTACGCTGGCTTGCTCTCATTGCAGCAGGGCACAGCAATTCCAGCTGCCAATGTGGTGGCTGCATACGTGCTGACTTGTGACGATGTCATTGGAGGAGGCTCAATCACATTACGACTGCTGATTTGTTCATCCGTCAGCTGCATCCGTCAATTCCGTCGTGGAAGGTTATGTTGCTGTACGACTGCGACCAGCAGCCCCCTGACCCTCGACTGTGACAGGCATATGGATGACCACTATTGATGTCGTGAAGCCCTTTCCTCCATGCAAGGAGCAATTTCTGCACGCAAGCTTGTCATGCGCAGAAGTTTGAACGAGCAGACCGTAGAGAAGATCGAAACGAGCTCAATAACACCACTGTAAGAGAGAATGCCTATGACCACGACCTCTGACTCTAGGACAGCACACCTAAAGCTCCTCTGACTTTAGCCGGCCAGTGCCCTTATATATAGGACCCCTTCACTAGTGTGATCTCCTGGAATAGGATCTCACTAGCCCTATTCCCATAGGCTCCTAGCCACTAGGCTCGTAGCATCTAGACTCCTTGCCATCATAGTAAGCTCATAGCCACAAAACCTCTGAGAAAGGTGGTACCAAAAGCAAAAACTAAACATAGATTCGGGTCTTTTCAAGCATTTGCTAAATTCAATGTACATAAAAACAATTGAATTAAATAGAGAAAAAATGTTAATGTGAACAATATTGTCCTGAAAGTTGATCAAAGTCTAGCAAGTTAAAAGCTTACAGTAAAGGCCCAGCACACCAAACTGCACCATCAAAGAACATGTTTTATTGATTACTCAAAAGGAAATCGGTGCTCAGCCTTCTGAGTTTTCTGCCTGAAATGAATTGATGAAGTATGCAAACCCGAATAGATTCCGGATGGCTATCCATTGTGGAATTATCTTTGTTGATAGCTACTCGCTTACTTTAGGTATACAACTCTTCAAGCTCTTTGGCAAAGGCCTTCTTTATGTTCTCCCTTTTCAGCTTCAAAGCGGCTGTGACAAGGCCAGTTTCCGGGGTCCATGGCTCCACCAAAACCTTGATCTTAGATGGGATTTCAAACTTCTCCAGCTTGGCCAATTTTGCTACCTATAATACACAAAACAATCCTTTTTCAGGGGGGGGGGGGGGGGGGGGGGGGGGGCGCGCACACACACACATATACACGTGTATATATGTATGTATGTATGTATGTCAATACATAGATAGATATACCTCTTGTCCTTTTGAATTTTTTTTGTTTCCAACCTTATGGAGTTCTTTTGGTGCCTTGTACTGTCTTAAACATGATCAGAAAAGTGCAAACAAACCTGTTGTAGCGACTTCAAGATCTCCTTCTTGGTCTCCTCCTTATTGCATAAATCAGGAAAATTGTCGTACTTGATATTCTCCTTCTGAGCCCAGCTCTCCAAGGTTCCTTGTGTTGCAACAACAAGAGCTACACAATAGCTATGCAATGGATCAGCATGTACCATGATGCAGTCCACATAGGAGCTTGCCACCAAAATTGCTTCAACCTGCAAAGGTTGTGGCTTAGTGCATGAGCTGCACTTCTAATTATAAAACTTGAAAATGATTGGCAATTTGCCTTACCTTTCCAAGAGAGACATATTCTCCATGCTGAAGCTTCACAATGTCTTTTTTTCTGTCTATAATCTCTAAGCACCCATCTGGATGAAACTGCCCGATATCTCCAGTATAGAACCATCGCATCCCTGTTTCATCCGTCTTTGCAGCAACCAAAAAAATGTCATATACAAAGCAAATTTCCAAAGGTTTTTTGAGAAGAGTTGAGAAGAGAAGTATGTAAAAGAAAACTCACCTTGTACACTTCCTCTGTCTTAGCCTCGTTCTTGAAATAGCCAAGTGTCACCGAAGGACCACCGACAACAATTTCACCTCGTGGCATTGGGCTGTCAGTTATTCTGTAGCCTCCCTCTTCCCAGTCAATCAGCTGTAGGATAGAAAGAAGTACACAGGTTTGTTGACACATCCCTGCAGACCTCTGGGAATTGGATTCTAAATGCATGACAGAAAAATAAAATAAACATGAACAATGGATTGAAAGACTTCCTCTCGAATCATCCTTCTAAGCTCAAAGGAAGTGAAGCTGCTGCAATGATCTCCCACAGAGACAGCTTTGTCTGATTGCAAGGGCAGTCTGTACATTGTTGATTCACTTTAATGTAATGATAAACAAGTGAAAATGGTACTGAGATTCCTGCACTTGTTTTAAGTCGCAGATGCAAAACAGAAGGCCAAGGGTAATACTAAAGCCTCTGACAAAGCATCATATGCATCCCCAACTCCATACCAGGCATCATAACTCATAATTGGAAGTACCCACTGAACCATTTTCAAAGACACGATCTCTTCCTAGTACACTCAACTTACATGTCCAAGGGCTTGCTTGTGTGGAGCAATTTGAACTAATCTATAAAATTTTCTTGACATTTAACTATCAAGGGGAACGACAAAGGTTCGATAGGAATCTTCTTGGTATGTCAACATGACAATTCCTTTGAAAGTGCATTTTCTGAGAGGATTCATGTCAACAATGCATAGACCAGTAACAACAGCTACAAATCACACTCTAGAAAATATACATTTCAATCAAAAGCAAATGCACCAAACAGACGTACATTTTCCATGCTGCTCCATAATTCTTGTTGCTTTTTGTAAATAAAGTACAAATATCTCTGATCAAAATTATAAATGGCCACTAAAGATTATAAAAGGGGCCAGTTTGTCAAGAAGAAGAATCAACTTTAGGTCATGCACAGCATGAATGGTTTTTGCCTAGGATTCAATGCTTGAACACAGGTTTTCCCTGTGTCTGCAGCTGATAATGAAGTTGGCTCAATCCTAATTGCACCAAAGCCTTAGGTTGCTGAACAATGGAGCGCATGTAATGAGTAGACTGTCAAACTCTCCTCCTCCAGTTTCATATTTAAATCCAAACCAAAATGTTTCGTTAATCTGACCCGATCATTTGAGATGCACTTCATCATTGCGTGGCAATAGTAAGAGCTCCCTCTGTGACAGGAGGACTGCTAGGTTAAAGGGTTATAAGTCTGCTTCTCATTTTGTTGTAACATATCAAAAACTAACATACACATGAAAACATTAGAGTGTTGACACAAATGTACAAGCCCCACCAGCCTGTGCTATATAATAAAACCGTGTTAATTCAAATAACTTGTATATTTTACCTTCACACAGCAGTGTGGTGCTGGTGGTCCAACACGACCCACTGAAATGTCTTCCCACTCGGAAAATGTTGCTCCAGCACATGTTTCTGTAAGCCCGTAGGCCTGTCCAATGGGCGCCCTGGTGAGCATGAAATGAAGAATTCCGTATGAAGTATCTCCAAATGGTGAACTACAGATTTGATTGCGAAAAAATAGCAAAGTATTGTGCGTATGGTCCATACCCAAAACATATATTTATGAAACGCTGAGTATCTCTTGATAGCGGAGCCCCTCCTGATAGCATACCCCTGACAGAACCTCCCAAAATAGCTCGAACTTTTTTGAAAATGATAGTACCCCAGAAACGCTTCTCAAGGCCCCAGATTACACTTCCACTTCCTTCAAGGGCAATCAAGCTCCGTCGATAGGCTGTGTCAAACAAGGTTTTCGCAAGGCCACCCTTCGAGTCCACCTGAAAACAACACCCATACTTGATAACATGCTTAGCCAGGATAGATTAATGAGAATCAAGATTTCTGCTTGCTAAATGTAAGATGTAAGGGGTTATGACCATCTTTCTGACTCCATCACGAACACGATCTAAGATGGCCGGTACAGCAGTCAGCAGGGTAGGCTTCAGCTCAGTCGCATCACCTTTTGTTCCCTTCTTTATTTTGCTTGAATTATCTGTCAATGTTAAGGGCGAGCCATAGCCTAATCCAGATCCAGCTGCAGAAACTACGCACTGAAGCCAAAAGGTACTCTTGTTTATCCTATTTGAAATTTGATAAGCATTTCCAAAAAGTGGCATGTGAATTAAGGATTACCTCCCCAGCAAGTTCAAGAACATGAGCCAATGGCAGGTACGCCAAATACCTATCCGTTGGGCCAATGTTCGGTATCAATTGTGAGACTCCAGCTACTGTTGCTACCATATTTCCATGTGTCATCATTACACCCTGATAGGACAACAGATATTCAGTCATCATAAGGCTGTGAAATTGACAATTAAGATAATACGTACATTGCTTTTGCTGCAGTTAAATGGTTGAAGGTAAATTAAGTGGTCAAAATAATATCGCATAACATGTTACTACAACAATCTGAATCGTAAACTTAATTGTAATTGGTGAAGGGGTGCACTAAGCTCAATCGCTGCACGGATACCCCGAGCAATACAAAATGACATCCATATAGGTTCAAAAGCTTAGGAGAAAACACATACCAGCACAGAGAAGGATTGTTTTCAAAACTCCAAATTTTGACTTCTCACCTTGGGCATCCCTGTGCTTCCGCTTGTATACATAATAACAGCAATGTCTGTGGGTACAGGTAAGGTGGCTGGAACCGGTTGCTGCTTTCCAAGCTCCTTCACTTCACCAAATGAGGTGAGCTTCCAAGTAACTGAATCCGGGCAACTTTCTTGTGATGCTCCCTCCAAATCATCCATTAACACTACCCTCTTAACCGTGTTGATATGCATATTCACATCCATAAGTTTCTTGAATTGCTTGTGATCACAAATGACAGTAGTGACTTCAGTCTGCAGATTTGGGAAAAAAAAATGAGTGCATCAGTTCCTAATAAGAAAGGTGTTTTCTCACATTTTGTGGACCTTCTGAAATTTCATTCAAACGAAAAAGACCAGAATAGGGTATGATAAGACCCTCAATGTCAGTGATAAAATAATTTAGTCACATAATTCTGGTTTCAGGAGAGTCATTAAAATCCTTACTTCATTCAAAGAATGTGCGACTGCATCCTCTCCCAAAGAAGCATACATAGTGACTACTGTGAGACTTTGTCGAAAACACCCCTGCAAAAAAACATGGACAATACCAGTATCTGTAAAGGGTTGCGAGCAAAGACTCCAGAAATCATGGGTAGAAAGTTGAGACCATATGTGACAAACCTGCAATGCGATGAACCAATCTGCCCTTGTTTCTGCGAATATAGCACATTTTTCACTTTTCTCATGGCCAATTGCTACAAGTCCAGATGCAAAGCTACTCGCTTGCTCAAATGCATCTTTGAAAGAGATCCATTCATATTTGCCCAAGGTTAGTTTTTCAAAGGACTTGCCATCGGCACTGATTTCTGCTTCCTTCTTGATAAACTGTCTAGTTCCAAGAGCAGGCCTAGCACTATGCTTTCCGCATGCTTGCTCGAAAAGTGCAGCGAGTGTTACAGCTCCTTCCCAAGGTGTTTCCAGAAGCGTTGGAAACCGATGGTTGCGTTTTGTAACACCAGGATCACCGCCAGCCTCAACTGTTACTCCCCTTTCTTTCATACTTTCTGAGCGGTTGTTTTACTACAAATCTGACAAGATCTCTCTCTCTCTCTCTCTCTCTCTCTCTCTCTCTCTCTCTCTCAGAAAAGAAAGAAATGGCAATGCACTGTAGTCATGGCCGAAAGACTCAACCAGAAAATGCAGACTGTTAATAATGTGTGTCCGTATAAATGTAGGTGCACTCAAATCCGATCGGCTATCTCGTGTATATTGTGTGTGTGTTGGAGGAAAAGGGGGGGGGGGGGGGGGGGGGGGGAAGAAGCCGGTAAGCAAGAAGTAAAACAAGCGGAAAACGGGATGCATGCAATCTCTCTCTCTCTCTCTCTCTCTCTCTCTCTCAAAGACGCAAAAGTAGGTCTAACCAGCAAGGCTGATGACGACCTCTTTCGCAGGTTCAATGGCGAACTCGTATTGGCCTGAGAGGCTGAGACTCTTGACTCTCTACAGTCTGAGAGATTGAAAATGAAAAATTTTGAAGGTCGGAGGCGCACGTCTTATTATGTATGTTTTTTCAAACTCGGATAATAGTACAGAGATCTGTGCTGAGTCTGCTGACCTTGTGCCTCGCAGTGTTACTGGCAGTCCACGTCAGCTTAATGTGCATGGAAGACCACGTCAGCGAAAAGCACTGGCCCAGCCATCACGCGATATGAGCTGGAAGATGAATTACTATCCACGTCAGCTGTGCGCCTCTTCTCTGCATTTTCTGCGACTTGGCGCATGACACGTGGGCATAACGAAAGTCTTCCCTTTTGGCTTATTACAGTTTAGTTAAGTCAAAGCCCTCCATTTTCAAATTCCCAGTGGCCCACTTACAATTTTCAAGAATCTAGATGAAGCCGGCTTGGAAGTCAATCATTGTTCACCAAAAACGCTTTTAGAGCCTAGTCCCCCCATGATTAATTCTTCTAGTGGATATCTACTAACATAATATGGCGGAAGAGGGAGCTCTTTACACTTGTCTCAATTTGCGACCTGAAAGCTAAAGTCTAAAACTAAAAAAAGCCCCTTGGCACGCCATAAAGAGGGAGAGAGGGGGAAGAGAGAGAGACCGTCGAAGGCTGCCGGCCATAGTCTAGTAGTCAAACATTAAAAAGGAAAGCTGGATGGTCTCACACCGATAAGTCAAAAAGGTATAGTTACCAAATATAACCAAATATAATAGAAAAGTGAGCATGCACGATCTGCGAAAAAGAGGGAGAGAATTATCATTGGTTAATACCTTGAGGAAGCCCTTAATACAAATGTGTTAAGCCCTTAATACAAAAAAATTTCATTGTATTTGTAGCCTTTAAAATTTGACTGAGGTTGTTTCTTTTGTCTCACTAATTTCATTAAGGAAATGGGTGACCACTACTTTACAAGCTAATACAACTTGCTTTTGTCTCACTAATTTCATTAAGGAAATGGGTGACCACTACTTTACAAGCTAATATCTACTTAACATAATATGGCAGAAGGGGAAGCCCTGTACACGTGTCGCAATTTACGACATGAAAGCTAAAGTCTAAAACTAAAAAAAGCCCCTTTGCACGTGATAAAGAGGGAGAGAGGGGGAAGAGAGAGAGACCGCCAAAGACGGCCGGCCATAGTAGTCAAACATTAAAAAGGAAAGCTGGATGGTCTCACAAGGATAAGTCCAAAAGGTATACTTACCAAATATAATAGAAAAGTGAGCATGCATGATCTGCGAAAAGGAGGGAGCAGTGTTCGAAAAAAACCGGGGTTACATGTAAAATAATCGGCTTAAATTTTTCAAAACCGGATCTCCGAAGGGGATGCCCTTCCATACAACTAGTTGCCCCATAAATGCAAGAAACCTTTACTTTAAAGGCCAAAAGGTATGAAAGCTTTATTTAAATGGTTTTCTTAAGAGCATGTCTTTATTTTCAAGGTTAGATCTTGAAGGGGAAGGTAACATTAACCTATAGCTTAGAGGTAGGGGTCTCGATTTAGAGCTGTAGGTGGCAAAGTAAATTGTAAACTTTAGGTTGTCGTCCAGCTACACAAGGCCTTAGTAAATACTGAACACTAAAGAATGCTCATTTTGAAGAAATTGGGGCTCAGCGCTGACAGTTTTTGAAGTTTGCGACATGCAATTCAATTCAAAACGTGACAGGTCGACTGGAGTAAGAAAGTTCCTCAATTGTGAGCATTGAGGACTCAGAACTTCAGAAGGCATGGGAATTGGGATACATCTGCGATTCTGCTGGTAGCTGGAGAGTGGGGAGTCGGGACAAGTCGACAACAAACACGTTGTTTTTGCAGCTCTGCTAGCCATAGCGTTACGTGCATATTCACCATAGTGGGTAACGGGAGACGGGACCCGGGTTGGCTGCAGAAGGCGGGGAGAATGAGCGACCTGGTTGTAGCTAGAGGAGGTGTTTGAGGCTTGAGCGCAGCTCGACTCCAAAGTCTAGACTCCGACTCTAGTGAGAGCATGAAGGGGACACTCATTCCCACCATCATTGTGAGTCGTGACCTGCATTGTCCTTTTTAAAGAGTGGCAAGTCTGCGACTCTGCAAGATTATACTCGAGGGAAGGCAAGCTCCCAAAGTGCCACATGGAGCTCGAGCTGGAAAAGGAAACAGCGAGCGCTCGGGGAGGTGGTTAAGGAGGCCCATGAGAACACAGGCGGCATATGCATTTTGGAGTTTGCATGCTATTAGGTAGCCAATGAGACGATAGACTATTGTGGCAAGGAGCTTCTCCATGGATACACAGTTAGGAGTTGAACCCGTTACTCACCTTCTTATGATATTCAACTTGGTTCATGGTCCATGGCACATCCGCTAATACAAGTAAGTGAACAATTTTTCTGAAGTGTGATAGTAGTGAGCACTGAGCACCTATCTTGCTTTTGACTGTCTCATGATGCAAAGCGATGAATCCGCCACTCAATGCATATTCGCTTTTGCATACTCGTTCTGGACTGTCAATTGCTTGTCATCCCTTGATTAGGATACCAATGTTGAGCTCTTTTCTCATGGGAATGGTGCAGGAATACAAGCTGCCTCACCAACCCAAGGCCCCAAGCAAGTCATCGACGAGAGCCAACGAACGCACAAAATACAAGGAATGATGTGCTGGCCCATTGAGGATGCAATGCAACAAGGCTGATGACAATCTCTACTTTGTTGATGCCTATAATGGCCTTTTGGTAGTTGGTCTAGATGTTGGAGTTTCAAGGGTCCTCACTCAGCAAGTAGGGACACCAACACAACCAATCAAGCCTTTCTTACCGACTCTAAGATTCACAAACACAAAGTTTGGTCTGGAGACTACAACAACGTCACAGCAATCAACGAGCTCAAGGCATGAGTCCATCTCGAGTAACTTGAGTCTCCCTTGTGATTCAACCCCGAGACTCTTGCGATTCAGTCCTTCTTCACCCCTGCAATTCACAAACATAGTGCAAAAAATTCTCACGGATGACAACTATTACTTCTCGCAAAGTCTAAGGTATGGCAGCAAAATCTAAGATATGGCAGCTTGATAAATTTGTGCACTAGCAAAATAAAAAAATTTCATGATGAATTTCTCAAACTTTTGAGTTGATTTTGCATGTGCAGATTCTCCTGAATCGCTACTATTTGTCTGAACTTTATCTTGTGAACATTTTTTGGAGAAGGTGTGGCAATTTCATCATGACTTGTACTATGAATCTGCTTGTATTGTTTGGAAGTGTGACATCTTCTTGGAAAAGAAAAATGCTGGTGTGTGCCAAAAAAATGAAATGTAGTTTTTATCTATTGTTGTTTTTGGGCAGAGGCGTGCCTTCCTACAGAGTGCAGAGACTTTGTGCGTTGTTTTTGGCTGATTGTGCATAATCCTCATATTGTGAGTGCCCCTCAGCCTTGTCAATTAGCAATTGCGTTGATCTCATGTGTTGTGTCTGGTTGTCAAATTGCTCTCAAGATTAAAGTATGGAGTTTTGATGCGGGTGTTTGGCTTTTTCTTTTAGATTTTGCAATGTCTCAAAGAACGTTGTGGGCTATGCCCCGTTTCACAAAACAACAACCACCTCCAAAGAAAACAAAAAAAAGACGCCGTATCAAAGACGGTCTCTCTATTGAGGAAGACACAGAGCTGCATGCCCATGGTAGCAATAGCTTAGGAGTAAGTAATGATGACACCACAAATAGTAAGAATGCACCTAATGTTCATGAAAAAGATACCGAATCTCAAAAAGCACTACGTAGGCTTGCATGGAATCCTGCTTGGGCTGTAAGCAATGGTGCTTTTGAATGGGCAGAGTTTGAGTCAGTAAGTGCTCGAATTTTTTGTAAGTATTGTAAGCAAGTAAAAAATTCAAGAAGTGAATTTGGAAAGAATGGATCCATCAATATACAACATAGTGCATTAACAGAGCATGCAGGTACCAGATCTCATGAGGATGCACGCTACATGTTTGGAAAAACCAAGATGACTGTGGATGATGGGATTCAAAGGCATCAAGATGTTGGAATGGTAAGCACTAGAAAATTGTTTGGTGCAGCTTATCATGTTGCGAAAGAAGATTTGGCTTTTAGTAAGTTCATATCTACTCTTGACTTGTTAGAGTATTGCGAGTGTCCTCAGTTGTTGAGAGACCTTTATCAAAATGATAAAGCATGCAGCTCTTTTGTGCGGTATATTAGTGAGGATTTGCTAAGAAAAATCTTGCAACGTCTTAAGGCTTCAAATTTCTACAACATCATGCTTGACGAGTCAACTGATGTAAGTTTGGATCAGCATATGATTGTGTATGCATCTTTCATAGAAGACTCAAAGCCTTTTACAGTTTTTCTAGGTTTGTTAGAGATTGAGGAAGGTACTTCTCACCATTTACATGAACGTGCAAGTTTCTTTTTGTCGTAGATGCAATTAGATCGATCCAAAATGGCATGTATAGGCACTGATGGTGCCTCAGCCATGGTTGGTCGGCATAATGGGGTGACAACCCGTTTTAAACGACAAAATCCATTCATGACTTCCATTCATTATATTGCTCATCGCACTAGTCTATGTCTTGTTGATGTTGTGAAAGCAAGTGAATATGCACAATTTATTGATCAGGTCATAAATGAAATTGCAACGACTTTTAGTAAGACTTCTGCTAAAAGCGCAAAATTGGCAGAGTTAGAGTCTGAGTTTGGATGTGCAGCCTTACAGATGAGTCGCATTCATAAGGTGAGATGGTTGAGCAGATCACTATGCGTTCATAAAGTGTGCGAGTCTCTTGAGCCATTGTTAATCTTTTTGAAAGAGAATAACTTGTCTCTCTTTGAGAAGGTTAGAAACTTTCAATTTATGTACAGTTTGCACTTTATGGCTGACATTTTGCAACGGTTGGCCACTTTGTCAAAGATCTTTCAGAGTGCATTTGTTGATGTAACAGTTGTGGTTGGTCTTGTTGAAGCAGAAATGCGTATAATCACTGCACAGTTTGTAGAAATGCCTATCATGGATGTGAATGCTTGCATTCTTGATCGTCTAGAATATCCAATAATTCCATATTATGGACCACGCAATGGACAACTTGCAGCACTACGTGCATCCATGCGAAGCAACATGTATAGATCTGTGGAGATCAAAAGGGTAAGATCTGGTAAGGATATGGAAAATGCAATAGCTTTCCAAATGCAGTTCTCTAAGTTTTTGATTCAAAATTTGCATGAGCGGTTTCCTGATATTGAGTGCTTTAAAGCTTTGTCACCATGTTGTTTTCCTTCTGGGATTGCATACAAACACTTTGGGTATGACATGATTGACAAGATCTTAGCTTTCTATGGTGAGCAAAAAATGTTAAATGGAGAGCCTATGGAGGCTCTCATTGACAAGGTTTGTGCAAAAAGAGAGTTTGAGGTCTTTAGAGAGCAAGCACCGTATGAATGGAAGGGTCGAAGTTTGAGGGATGCATGGCTTTCAATTGGTAGAAATCCTACCACTAGAGAGAAGTATCCAATGCTGTTGAAACTAGCTGAACTTGCTATGTTACAATGTTCTAGCACAGCTGCATGTGAGCGAGGTTTTAGTGTTCAAAACCTCATAAAGACTAGATTGCGCAGTCATTTGAGTACTTGAAATTTAGATGCACTCATGCGCATATCCATTGAAGGTCTCCCTTTGAGAGCTTGTACATTTGATGATGCTATTTTGATGTGGAGAAATGGAGCAAAGACTAGTCGTCACATCTTCAGTGAATCTAAAAGGTATTAAATTATTTTTTGCTTGATGTTGTAGAAATTTTAGAGCTCACCATGTGTTATTTTATTTTGTAGGGTAAATGGAGTATTACTCAATGGTTCACACTTTTGATATGCTGCTGTTTTGGTATGCTAGTCACACAACTGGTTGTCAATACATCACAGTTTTTGTAAGCTTTTGGTATGCTGCTGCTTTTGAGAAGATGGTTCGATTTTGGTATTCTCCGCTTTTGAGCAGATGCTCCAATTTTGGTATGCTGGTGCTTTAGAGCATATGCTGGTGCTTTTGAGTAGATGCTCTAATTTTGGTATGGTGGTGCTTTAGAGAATGTGTTGGTGCAAGAGTTGGTCTTCTTGTCTTTTATGCTGGTCTCCTTGTCGAGCTTTTGGTTTCCTAGTCTTTTATGGTCTTCCTAACGTTTTGCTCAGCTTCTAAACGATTACAGGTAAAAAACTAGTGCTTTTTAGGAGATGCTGGAGTTGAAAATCTGGTCTCCTGATCTTTTTGGTATGCAAGATCTAATCTCCCTATCTTTTATGCTGGTCTCCTAGTCAAGATGATGGTCTCCTTACCAAGATGCTAGTCTCCTCGACTTTTGGTCTTCCTAACATTTTGCTCAAGATTCTAATGATTATAGGTAAAAACTAGTGCTCGAGGAGATGTCGATCTCCTGGTTTGTTTGGTTTTGCTAAGCTACCCTGGCTATTGCACTAAGCATGGTTGTTTGTTTGCACATGGTTCTTGCTTATGGTTCACAAAAAATTCTTGATTGCAATAGAGAGAATACAATCGTGTGTATGAGATTTGATATGAGCATATTTACTCTTTGGATTAGATTTATCTGAGCAGAGTAACTGGTTTCACTCTCTTATGCAAAACTCATGGTTGCAAAATTCTTCAAGAGGCTTTAGAGTCGTAATGAGTTACATTCTTGGTGTGTCTATTCTTTGGTAATGCAAAACTCATGACTGCCTTATTCTTCAAGAGGCATCTAATCACACTTGACAATAGTAATTGGTCACATTCTCTTTTGCTACTATGCAAAAAACATGACTACCTTATTCTTCAAGAGGCTTTGTCGTCATGGCTGCTGTGCAAAAATCATAGTTGCTTTGTTCTTCAAGAGTAATGGTGGTAAGTTTTTTAATTAAGTTTTGTAATTTAGTTTCTTTGTTAAATTCATTCCTACTGATGTTCTGTCATGTTTAGTGGGGGGGAGGATAGTTGGCTCACTCGCTTTGCGAGTAGGCCCACTATCCTCTTCCCGCAGAGAGCATGGTGTAGCCATTGGTTTCTAACCCATGGTCATGGGGTTCAAATCCCCAACTCTCTTTTGACTCCATGCTCAAGGTCGCTCAAAAACAAGTTGAGTTGCCCATACTCTAGGTCACTTGAGTACAAGCGGTGGACTATAGTGCAAGGTATACATCTATGATCAAGCTTGGTTCTTTAGGTTCTTAGCTCTTTCAACTAAAACTCTATTTGTGCCGACCTGCATTGTTCTTTGTAGTGCCGTTTGGTGTAGAATCATAAGTTTGGCTTCGCTTTGTCTTCCTTGCAATGCTAGTATCATTTTTGGAGCTTTAATGGCAATTATTTTACAACCATATTCTATCCCACAATTGTCTACTTGATATGGAATTGTTTCCCAAGTTTTTTAGATTCTTTAGCTCTTACAATCTGTGCCAACTACGTGTTGTGCTTTGTAATGCCGTTTTTTTGCAGTTTACTCAATAATGGCTTCGTTTTTGACATTTGGAGGTGGATGCTTTAACACATTCATCAATGAAACGGGGGCAGGAAAGCATGTGCCACGTGCTGTGGTTTTGGATCTGGAGCCTACGTGATAGATGAGGTGAGGAAAGGCACTTACTATGAGCTCTTCCATCATGGGCAACTTAGTAATGGCAAGAAGGATGCTGCCAAGCTCACGATCATTACACGAGGAAGGTGTCTTACCAACCGCAACCCTCTCTTGTGTTTCATGTCACTTAGTTTGCTTTGCAAAGCTATATGCATATGATAATGGGAACTCGTTTCGGCTTTGTTGCTTTATCTAAACTACTTGTAATGAATGCGGTTGGCAAAGAGATTGTAGACCTCTGCCTTGACTACATCCAAAAGTTGGCGACAATTGCACTGGGCTTCAAGGTTTCCTTGTGTTTCATGCTGTTGGCAGAAGTACTAGCATGGAAAGTACATGGCATGGTGTTTGATGTACATCAGAGATGTGGTGTCGAAGGATGTGAATGCGCCAGTGGCTACAATCAAGACAAACAGGAATCAGGACCATTTAGCTTGTTTAGGGTCTCGCGGTTCTATTCAGTATGTCTAGTCAGTATGGCTACCCTCCTTTCTATATCTTTTCATATTGATATTGCTTTTACGCTTTTCGTGTTGATGTTGTTTCTATTGATATTTGAGCCTTTAAAAAAAGGGATAAGATTTAACCTTTTATTTTCAAAACCGGATAGTATTATGGTTCACCCTTCAGAACCGGTTATCAACAAGAAATCACGGCTAAAATTTGGGTATGTAGGTAATTTCATTGGTTTGTATAGGAGTTTTTCGCAGACCCTGGGAGGGAGAGAATTATCATTGGTTAACACCTTGAGGAAGCCCTTAATACAAATGTGTTAAGCCCTTAATACAAAAAAATTCCATTGTATTTGTAGCCTTTAAAATTTGACGGCAGTTGTTTCTTTCGTCTCACTAATTTCATTAAGGAAATGGGTGACCACTACTTTACAAGATGATATAAATCTTTCAAATCTCACTTATCTCTAGGCTCTTAGTAACCAATGGAAAAAAGGAGAGCCTCATTGAAAATTTCCCGGTTTCTTGTGAAAATTTTAGGGGTTTAACGGGTTTTTACACTAAAATATTTAGCTAGGTGACCCTCCAAACTAGCCATGAATTTACAACTTTTGTCCTTTAAAACTACACTAAAGGTCAGTTTTATATAGCGGTTGGAGCCCAATTTTCAAGCCTAGAGCGGAGTCCCACAGACTGGAGTTGACCCCAGCCAGCTCAATATGATGCGAATTCTCATGGGATGAAGTTGAGAGAGGCATCGAACAACAACTCTTCTTTACCCACTCTGCCAAAAACGGCAAAGTCGCTTTTCAAAATCCTTATTAGCCTGGTTTTTGTAACCTAATGTTTATTACACCCACACTCGCATGTCACAAGGGTTTAACCATAGCGGGTACGCTCAAAACTCCTGACCTTTACCAGTAGGAAAAATCCCCTTGACTAATCATATTCTTTTGATACAACATAGAGCCCTCCCCCATTAACCCGATAAAGGGTGTTGCAAGTGTAGGGGCCTTCATCCATGTGCAACATGCTTGGTTTGAAAGTCGATTGCTTTCCAAAATTAACCACCTACAGCTCGTTAAATGGCGATTCTTTTATCGCGGGGAGTGTTTGAGGCGCCCCCTTTCCAAAATGTTGCAGTCATGCCAGTCACCTCTTTTCCTGTACGAGGGATAAAACACTTTATGGAGTAAGAAAACCACTTTTAGAGGGTCCTCCAATTGTGCATTTAGAAGGCATATAGGGGAGACTTCATACTCGCTTCCTGTTTTTTAAAAACATTACTCATACAAATTCTACCGCATATATCTCCCCCACCACCATCACCTCTCCCCCCTCAAGCCCCCTCCCCTCCCTCATGACTGCAGGCCTCCAACTACAATCCTTGCCTTCCTCTGTGTGTGTGTGTGTGTGTGTGTGTGTGTGTGTGTGTGTGTGTGTGTGTGTGTGTGTGTGTTGTATTAAACTTAATATATATACACAAAAGAACATAACATTCAAAAGACAACTGGCTTTAGATAACTGGACAATGATTTGTACAGAAATGACTCAGTGTTAGATTCATTTGTGTACAACATAATAAGAACGATGTATCATTCCAATGATACTATACAAAAGTTATAGACTTGTCGAGGTCATCCGGGTTGAATCAACAGGGATCTTCAGAGTCGGGGGACTACAACATGCTAAACCTTTTAAGCCAAGATAGAATTCTCACTTGCATCCATATGAACAAGTCAACAGATCTATTAGACTAGCTACGTATAATAGATGTTACAAACCTATCAGTTGTTATCCATGTCAAACTTAAAAATATAGGACTAGCTACAATCATATATGTGCAAAAAGAAAATTCCACTTCATTAAGGTTATATAAACCCATCCTTTCCTTACTTCAAGGTCTAACACAATTGTCAATAAAAGGTTTTTTATTTAGTTTTTGAAGTATCAAGTTAAACTCACTGAGTAAAGTCCATTTGATCATCTCTATAATTTAATGCTTCATGTAAATTAATTGTAGATTATCATTTTGAATAAATTGAAAACCAATACATAGTCTACAATCTAAAGTCCATTTGATCATATCTATAATTTAATGCTTCATGTAAATTACTTGTAGATTATCATTTTGAATAAATTGAAAACCAATACATAGTCTACAATCTAGGATCTCCATGAGTTAAATCCAAGTAGTTATTAATGAGGTAAAAGTGTATAGAATCCAAGTTGAAGTAACCTTACCAAAACTGTATTTTGAGAGTAGTAACTATATGATCTTAAAAAACTACTTTTAAAGTAACCTTTTACAGTATCCAAGAGTTCAATCCTATCAAACCATCCATGACTTAACCAAAACTTGTATGTAGAAGCAACATCAACATTGCTTCTAGAATCGACACAACCAGCAAAAGGATCATGCCATTCAAGAGGACCCAGTCCCTAGCAGATCCAGCAATATGTTAGTAACTAATGTTTCAACAAAAGTGGGATCTCATCAAATCAGATTAGCAATGTACATAAGGATAAACAAAAACCATACCCATAATATTCGATACCAATTTCTATATCTAAAGTAAGCTCCCACCTCAATAGTGGAGCATTAGTTAAAGCTAGATGCGTAACCATACCAAGCAAAGCATGCCAACCATGTATAGGATATCAAAAAGTTAAATTCTAAGAGCATTTGGCAAAAAGCTGTAGTAGTAAAACTCTAGAATCATGACTTTTGAGGCTAAAGACACATCCACCCTAGCATCCAGAATGGAGCCAGTCAAAAGACCTTGGAAAAAAATCCAAGTATCAAGTCGAGACTATCGATCAAAAGACCCTAGCAATATCAAGTCGAGACTATCACATCCCTATCACATAGAATTCGGTATCCACCAGTAACCACCTAACAATATGAACCATGTTAGTAGGTCACAACTGATCATATCAAAACCAAGCCCAAACCCAAAGCAATAGTATAGTAGACAAAATGTATGCTTCAAGCCAATGTCAAGCAACATACCATCAGAGTCAATCTCCAAGAATCCAATGCAATCCAGAGAAGGGAGAAAAAACCAAAGTATCCAGAGAAGGTAAACCAAGACGGCTCACAACCAAAGAATCAAAGTAATGAAGTAAAGCCGGATTAGTAAACCAAAATTTCATACATCAAAATGATGCACATAATTTAGTATACTCTAGTTATAGTTAAGCACCCTTCAAGTAACCAATAAATGGAGCATAAGACCCAATAGTAATACACCCATCCTGCTTCCAATTCCAAAATAAAATGAGAGATATATTAGATTAATAACATTGTTTAATTTAGTTACGTTTTAGATCATTTCAAAGAGAAAATCCAAATACATAGCATGGCTAGAGTTAAAACACACCAAGAACTAGTAGATTAACATTTTCACATATATGAATCAAAAAATCAATCTGGCATTGTTAATCCAAGTGCAAAACAACCATCACAGTGAAGTGAGATTACGATTATCAGAACCACCTCAGGTTCATCAATAGTAGGTGAAAATCAAGTCCACAATCATAGCAACATAAAAATCCTTGCCTTTTGAGACTAGCCAAACTACCCAATACTCAAATGAAAGCCAATAGTACTTCAAGCATAATAATAACCAAAACCACTAGCAAATTGTAAGATCGGTAATTAAGTGGAGAGGCTATCATAATCTTGCCAGTTTTGAATTCATACTTGTCTGAAGTCGAAAACCCATGTACAATTGTGATTAGTGAGTGATCAGGTACAATGGTCGTAGGTAATCACTATTCTTTTCAAAATCAAACAAAATAACCAGTTTTTGATTTAGACATATGCAGTCAAGTCTAGACAAAGCTTAGATTTAGTGAGCAAAGAAACCTGGTATTTCAAGGCCTTGTCAACTAGTTCCATATCCACCATATGTAGAAAAACTTGCCAATATACACATGTAATGTAGCTAAGAGGGTTAGTATTGTGGGGTTGTTACGAGACTGGGCACCCTCCTGTTGTAGTGGTTAACTGCAATTGGGATAGCTGGGCATAATGGTTAATTATGTGTTGTCTATTTATTTTACTAATTGAGTTGATGATGATTTTGTAGAGTGGAATGCGGGGAGTTGATGAAGAGGCGACGGCAATTACTCTTGGTCATTTTATATTTGCACAGTATCTTAGAACATCATTTCAATAAGCCACTATGGCTCTGTAAATAGTTGTAGTGGAAACTCCCCTTATGGGTCATGCAAGAACTAATGAGCTTCACTCATTTACAAAAGTGAAGTGGTTGTAAAAGAGGGGCCTCAATTTTTGGCACCTTAAACTCAAAATAATGTATTAAATACCAACTCCACAATCCACAAGAGAGGTGAGGTGGAGTTTGGGGCTAGATTTAGGCCTTTCTCTTGCAGATTCTCTTCTCTACTCTCTTAAGCTATGGTTATTTGCTGTGTACTCTCTAATTTAGTCTCCATCTCTTACACATCTCTTACACTCTCTTACAAGCTTGTCTATGTCAATTCTATGTTTATTGTGTGTGTGTGTGTGTGTGTGTGTGTGTGATAGTCTAGGTGAGTGTGTGTGCTTGGAAATTGGAAGAAGAGGTGGACAGTTTGATGGTGATTGCTTGGAAGCTTGTGTTGAGTATTTTAAGCGGTCGATCTCCCCCTCTTCTCCCAACAGTGGTATCAGAGCGAACATGCTCGATTGAATCGGCATTAGATTTCAATTTCAAGGAGGGAACTTCTCGATTCGACAAACCCGATTTTACAAATTATTGAATTTGCAAGTCAAATCTATTCGGTCATAATTTGGAAGCTTAATCGGCGAATTAATCAACAAATTATTCAAAAAATTGGCTATCATCGGCAACAGAATCGGTATGTACATCTCTTAATTTCAAGCACCGGTTAATTTTTGTCGGGAATTGGCAAACTACGACCAAACTACGGCCAAGAAGGCAAGAAGAAGAGAATTGCGGAACGAAGGAAGGGATTTTTAAAGGATCGACAAAGCAAGTAAAAGGCTTTCGAAGGAGCTATTCGGGATTATTTTCAATTCTCGTAAGCAATTAACTCAAAAGCGAGCTCGAGATAGTCAAGCCAGATGAGAAAAGAAGGACTTGGAGGAATTCTCGAGCTAAATCTTTCAAAAAAATTTGCATCTCGAACAGTTACAAGCCACTGACTCCTAGACCTGCAATTAGTTCAATTTTCCCTCGAGCTAAATTTCTGAGTTGAAAGCCGTGTGAACGAACTCCTGCACACAAAAGGCTTATCTTGTCGACTTGCATGAAAACCCATGTGAACACACTCAAAAGTTTAGCCTTGGGCTGTTGGTAAAATCTCTCTTCTTCACCACATGCTGGAAATCACCACACAGCTCACCATGATAGAATTTCCAGAAGCCATGGCTTCTTCTCTCTGCTAGCTCGCTGTCTGCTTCAATGCTTCAAAATCCATGCAAAAAGTTTTAAAAAAAGTTAGCTTTAAACTTAGCCTTGTCAATTGACCATTCAATTTTAACTTTAAAAGCCCTCTTTTGCTAAGAGCCCAATCACCCATTCTTGCTCTCGATATTCTTGACCCTTGACGAATCTCACCATCCGCCAGTTGTTGACGGCAGCAAACTCAATTGGCACCGGCCAAAAATTGTTCCGCTCCGGAATGGTAGAAATTTCCGCTTCAAACCGGCAAAAACTAATCGGCATCGGTGAAAATTTTTGTTTTTTGTCGAGCTTTCAAAGAACAAAATTGATAGAGTGGTAAAACGACTATCACAATTAAGCTGACAATCATTCGCCAAGGAGCAGGTCACCTGAATAACTTGCGGAAAAATCTTGCGACTGCCTACTGCTTTCTGCTTTGGGGGTACGGGAGATCGGGCGCCACGAATTCAACCGACTCGCAAACACACCGTCGGACCGTCTCCTCTCTGACAATTTCCTAGCACATCGCCATTCCGGACTGGACACCACCGCTCTTTCTCAGCTAAGTACATTACATTTCTGTTATTTATTTTATTTTATTCCGCATATTGCATCTGTGAATATCACCAAATAGCCTTTTTAAACATTACCATTTAAGTATTTATTTATTATATATAAAAAAAGCACGCAATCATGGCACACCTTCCTCATGCACCCACGATTGCAGAGCAACTTCAAAATTTGCAGCAGTCACTCACATATGAACTCATGCGAAGGCAAGAACTTGAAGATAAATTATTGCATTTTGCACGCACTGAATCTGCACCGGCACCCAAGAAAAACAAAATTAGCAGAAAAGCCTTCACTTTCAAAGATTTTGATGGCACTAAAGATGCTAGCACGGTTCTAACATGGGTTAGTCAGTTAGATGACTACTTTCATGATGAAGACTTTTCCGAGCGTGAAATGGTAAAGTGTGCATCCAATCATCTCACTAGTAGCGCTGCATTGTGGTGGAACGCCACCAAACAACATGGAAGAAGACCACGCACCTGGAATGCATTTAAAAAAAGTGTTTTTACCCCAATTTTTGCCCATACAGTACAAAGCTAAAGCATGACGTCAATGGGATTTAATTCGACAGGGTAGAAATGAAGATGTACAGGGTTACACTGACCATTTTTGGAATTGTCTAATTCAATTGCAAGCTATTGAACATGTTAGTTGCAGGAAATTGAAGCGAAAGTACATATCAGGCTTGGCACTACAAATTAGTGCTGAGGTAGATATGTTCGAACCAGATTCTGTGTCAAGGGCCATTAATTTGGCTCTCAACGCAGAAAAGAAGAAAGGTGGACATTCCTCTCACACTGATCAACGTGCTAACACTAACCGCAACAAGAGACCTCCTTTCTCTCCTAACTTTGACAAAAGCAAACACCAAAGCCGTACCTTTTTCAAAAGACGAAGATTTGACAATCCTCCTACCAGTGCTCAACCTCATACGAGCAACAACCACAACAACACTCAGCAACGAGGCAACCAACATCCTTCCAACCAGCGTTCTCCACCAAATTCTAATGGTAACAAAAAGGTGAAGTGTTTTAAATGCTTTCAGTATGGTCACTATGTCGATAAGTGCCCAAATGGTCATGCTAAGGGAAATGGTCAATCCAATGGCCATTCCAATGGAGTCAACATAAATTCAAATAAAAAACCCTTCAAAAACAACCGCCCCAACGGAGCTACTCTTAACCTCATCGAAGATGCTATACCTAACGACAACGAAGTGGAAGTTAACTACGGTGAGGGATATGATCCTGATTATGATAACGATGACAACCCATCCTCAGGTACTCCTATATCTCCTCACACTTTGTTTAAAGTGCAAGGCACTGTTAAGGGTGAAAATGTCACCATTTTGCTAGATGATGGTAGTAACCATGATTTCATTTCCACAAGATTGGCACAGCAACTATCACTCTTTGAAATTTCATCACCTCATAAGGTCAAAACTGTTTTTAATAATCAATGTTGTAATTGTAAAACTCAAGTCACTGTTGAAGTTTGCATTGGTGAATTCACACAAGCACGTACATTTTTGGTAGCACCATTGCATGGTCTTGATATGATTTTGGGAATGCCATTTCGTCATGAATTTGACCCGTTGATTAATTATAAAACACGTACAATGTCTCTCACTCATAATAATAAAACTTTCTCCATCCAAGCAACATTGGCACATCAAAAATTTCCACTCCTCTCTCACACTCAAGCCAAACGAGCAATTCAAAAACAGGGGAAAGCATATCTAGTATTGGTAAATCAAATTTCTGCTGAAACTGAAATTTTACGTAATTCCACACACGATGAATTTCTCTCACAATTTAAAGATTGTTTCATGCATGATCTGCCACCTGGAATTACACCATCACGCCCAGAAGACCACAAAATTGACATCATACCGGGTAGTGATCTCGAATACACTATTCAAGAAAACTTCCTTTATTTCAAACAAAAATTGTGTGTGACTAAACCTTTCCGTACATTAATTATTGAAGAATTGCACAAACCTCCTTACGCTGGATATAGAGGATTTGCTGCAACTTTTCAAAATTTATGTCGTGATTTCTATTGGCCTACTATGAGAATGGATGTTAAACAATATGTGTCAACTTGTTTGATTTGTCAAAAAATCAAAGCAGCTCCAAGTAAGAAATTGGGACTTTTACACCCTCTTCCCATTTCTGAAAGACCTTGGGAACATATTTCAATGGATTTTGTTACTGGTTTTCCACTCACAATGCACAAACATGACATGATATGGACTATTATTGATCGTTTCTCTAAACAAGCGTACTTTGTTCCATGTAAGAAAACACTCACAGCACATCAAGCTGCACTTTTGTTTCTTAAGACTGTTTTTCCCCATCATGGTTTGCCTAAAGTGATTATTTCTGATCGAGACTCAAAATTTTGTAGTGCTTTTTGGACTACTGTATTTGAAAATCTTGGTACTACACTTGACTTCACTTCTGCATTCCATCCTGAATCCAATGGTCAAACCGAAGTCACCAATCACACTATTATTGACTTGTTAAAGGCTTATGTTTCTTCTCAACCTAAGAAATGGGATGATTACATACATATTTTGCAATTTGCATACAACAACACCACTCACACTGCCATGGGTAAGTCTCCATTTGAAATTGTATATGGTCACTGTCTTCCTACTCCGGCTTCACATCTTTCTAATGTTGTGCCTGCCGCCGCTGATGATTTCACTACTGACTTTCATGATATTTATGCAAGTGTGCATTCTGCCATTAAAAACTCACAAGAAATTTACACCAAGCATGCTAACAAGCACCGCAAGGCACACCAATTCAAAGAAGGTGATCATGTTTTACTTCGCATTGAAAAACGCAGGATCAAAAGTGTTGATACAAATGTCTTTGTGAAGCTTGCTCCTCGTTTTTATGGACCTTTCAAAATTTCAACTATCATTAATGATGTTTCTTTTTGTTTAGACCTACCTGCACATTGGCACATTCACAATGCCTTTCACATTAGTCTTTTACGCCCATTCTGAGGACCCCTACCTACACACCACATTTATGAAGACCCACCTTCACTTGTAGACCAAGAAGAGAAACTCATCCATGATAAAATAGTTGACCATGAGACCACCACTACACGCATTGGAATGGTTTATAACCGTTACCTTTTGACTTTCAAGGGCCACCCTAGAGAGGATGCCAAATGGATGTCTGAAAAGTTTTTTCGCAACTTTCCCGACCTTCTCCACACTTTCCATCACTCACGCTATAGTTGATTTCTCTATTGAGCAACTGAGGACAGTTGCTATCCCTGGTGGGAGGGATGTTACGAGACTGGGCACCCTCCTGTTGTAGTGGTTAGCTGTAATTGGGATAACTGGGCGTAATGGTTAATTATGTGATGTCTATTTATTTTACTAATTGAGTTGATGATGATTTTGTAGAGTGGAATGTGGGGAGTTGATGAAGAGGCGACGGCAATTACTCTTGGCCATTTATTTGCACAGTATCTTAGAACATCATTTCAATAAGCCACTATGGCTCTCTAAATAGTTGTAGTGGGAACTCCCCTTATGGGTCATGCAAGAACTAATGAGCTTCACTCATTTACAAAAGTGAAGTGGTTGTAAAAGAGGGGCCTCAATTTTTGGCACCTTAAACTCAAAATAATATATTAAATACCAACTCCACAAGAGAGGTGCCATGGAGTTTGGGGCTAGATTTAGGCCTTTCTCTTGCAGATTCTCTTCTCTACTCTCTTAAGCTATGGTTATTTGCTGTGTACTCTCTAATCTAGTCTCCATCTCTTACACTCTCTCACAAGCTTGTCTATGTCAATTCTATGTTTATTGTGTGTGTGTGTGTGTGTGTGTGTGTGTGTGTGTGTGTCATAGTCTAGGTGAGTGTGTGTGCTTGGAAATTGGAAGAAGAGGTGGACAATTTGATGGTGATTGCTTGGAAGCTTGTGTTGAGTATTTTAAGCGGTCGATCTCCCCCTCTTCTCCCAATAGGGGCACCACACTAAGCACATCTAGACTCCCAACCATAGGTATAGAATCTCACTATTGACAATGGAAAAGTAGGCCAATCAACCAAACCAAAGGGGCAGAATAAAGTTATCATACGAGGAGGGAGCTCCAGAGGTAATGAAGGCACTTGCCATCAAACTATAGAGGGGAGACAACCCAAGGCAAATCCTCACATCGAGGTAATGGTAGAGGGGGAGGAAGATAGGAAAGGATGGCACATAGTTAAATCCAATCAGAATCAATTTGATGTGTTGGAACGGAGACAAAGCAACGAGTTGCGGGAAGCAAGTGTTCGGGGTCTACCAATGAGGAGGGAAGGTAGCAATAACTGCCTTCCAAAGTAAGAGAAGAAGGGTTTTGTTTCCATCGTACACCTCAAAACAAGGTTTAGTTAGGACAGGGTACTGTCAATCAAAACATTATCCATAATAACCATGACCAGTACTCTTCTTGTCTCAAGACCACCTAAGGGTGAAAAACGGCACCCATTCCTTGTTCAAATCCGGAGTGGAATAAACCCCCACCCAAGGTTCCGGGTGCCCATACACCAAACCACTTGCCCATACAACCGGGCGGCTCCCCTAGGATAAAAACGGTATCCTAACTTATGTAGAAACATCAAGACATGACACGGAGTAGAAACTCATTGTTCATGGGGGTAACCGACTTAACCGTGGCTAGAAAGACAATTATTATCATCAATTTATATCAAGAAGTCAGAGGTGTCTTGAGACAAGCTGTCTTAAGGATGATCAAACATATCTTTCCTAATTCAACCAATTTTAACCCAAACAATTCTTTCCTACATTATAAACAAATGCACGTTGGAAGTTACCTTCCGTTTTCGGCTAGGTTATCCTTCTTACGTATGCAATGCTAACTTATAAAATAACTTAAACTAATTAAAGACTTAATTGAACAATGGGACACCCACCTAGGATTGATTGGCAGCCTGCTGCTGCACTGGCGTCTGAAGACTCTCCTCTGTAGGCCTACTACTAGGCCCGGCTTCGTCGTCGTGCGACGCTCTAGTTTGTTTTGGAGCTACTTCCTCATCATCAGATGTAGGATTTGCTCGGGTTCTTTTTGATGCCATAACTTCTTATCCTTATAGAAAGGACGTCTAATCATTAGGTAAATAATTCAAAATCTAGACTTAACCTTTGTATTCAACCGTAACCCATCCAAGGTTAAATTTATAGTCTTAATTGATAAATTCTTGATCTAGTAATTTCTTATTTGTCTATATAAGCATGATAACTTCTTCCACCGCTTCCCTAAGGGTTTTCTAAGCTCTCCTAACTTTCTTATAATTTTCTATATCTTTTTCCTAATTTTCCCATCAACTTTTAAGCTAATAATCTACTTTATTTGGGCTTAATATTTATTGTATTTGATTTCTCTTAAAGATTTCATTTCCTCAACTTGATATCATAGGTTTACACTTACTATAATTTTCCTAAAAACTTTTGACCACAAGGTCTATTTATTTTAATTAATCATTCGCTAAAAATAGGACTTTTGGTTAATTATAATTTCTAATCTCACCAATTTACTATGGTATAATTACCACAAGTAGATAAAGATATTTTTGACATCTGGTAATTATCTTATTATTTTCTAACCTAATTATATAATTTTCATCTTCAATTTTCAGCTAAAATTTGGATAATTTGACTTAGATAAATATCTATACTACTTTTCTAACCTTCGCATAATTATCACGGCCTCAATGCCCTATAATACAGCTCTGATAAATAGCATGTAATTATAGCACATGATTTACTAATTTCCCTCTTTAGTTTTTAGCTAAAAATAGTATAAATTGACTTAGATAAATATATATACTACTTTTCTAACCTTGGAATAATTATCACGGCCTCTTTATCCTATAATACAGCTCTAATAAATAGTATGTAATTATAGCACATGATTTACTAACCTTGGCATAATTATCACGGTCTCAATGCCCTATAATACAGCTCTGATAAATAGCATGTAGTTATAGCACATGATTTACTAATTTCCCTCTTTAGTTTTTAGCTAAAATAAGTATAAATTGACTTAGATAAATATATATATATACTACTTTTCTAACCTTGGAATAATTATCACGGCCTCTTTATCCTATAATACAGCTCTAATAAATAGCATGTAATTATAGCACATGATTTTAGTTTTTATAGCACAGAGAAGGTACCCCTGGTGCAATGGTGGAAGCTTGTGCCGAACGCAGATTGCTCAGAATGGCAAGAACACGCCGAGCGCGTTCAGATTGGCAAAGCTGAAATACATGATACTTGTTGAACGCTGATTGCTCTGAATGGTCAGTTAGACTGAGCTCGTTCATGTTGACAAGGTGGATATATGGATCTTTTATGGAATTGATTTAACCTGGTTTTTGAGATGATACAAATGGGTTGTAAAGGTTTTTAAGATGAGCTCAACACTAAGAGTTTCTTGAGGAAAAATTGGCTAGCAAGTAACTCCAACCAGAAACTGGAAAGAACTCTTAGAGTAATCGATAACATTTGGTAAAGTGGAAAGGTTATCCCTTCGAAGATGCCACTTGGGGAGGATGAATTTCTCTTCTCAAAGATTTTCCCAATTTCGGTTGACATGAGGACATCTCAAATTCTTAAGTTGGGGTGATTGTAAGGTTTTCAGTTTCTGAAACCTTAAAGGTTGTATAAAGCTTAATCAAACTGATATGATTATTGAAAAAGCAATGTAGAATTGTCCGACCATGGCAAATATTGGTATTTTTGGAATCTTAAGCACAACAAACCCGGGCTAGAAATTTTCAGAATTGAATTGTTCAAAAAACAGAGTAATTATGCCTAATTAATTAGGAAAACTTCTCAAAAAATTATAGGATAATTTTCCTAAATTAATAACTGTTTAATGTATCTCTGATAATTACTTCAACTTAATCTAATCCTAAATAATATTTTTATCATTAATTCATGGTTAATTTGGCTAATTTCAACCCTAATATGATAGGATAAATAATTAGTTTAGTATTACTAAGCTTAATTATAATAATCAGCAGAGATTAGTTAATTTAAAGAGGTTTAAGAAGCATATATAGGCCTAATCTTTGATTTATTAATAATTTATCTTAATCTAACCTTGCAAATTAAAAAAAGATTAGGCTAATTATCGTTAGGGTTAATCAATTAGAGATTAATCTCTAATGATTTCTGTGTAGTGTTCTCTCTAAATGAGAGAGAGAGTAGCAAGGCTCCGAGTCTGTGTAAAATGTGAAGCTAGGGGTCCTATTTATAGTTTTCTGGCACTCATAAGCTCTCACCGGCTGAAAAAGGCAGTTGCTTGAAGTTTAAGCAGCCCCTAGCAAGTCAAAAAACGACCCTTGCTGCTAAATGAGTCTTTGGCAGGTCAGTGATGACCCTCCCATTACCTGCCAGCTTTTAAAATATCAATTATGCTATATTTTGACCTATTTTTGCTTAATTGGTAAATATCTTGTAAATATCTAGGAGGACTTTAATAAAGTCTATGCTTAAATGATTACTGCAACCCTTCAATTTTACCTATTTTACTCAATTCACATTGTAAACTTCCAGGGGTCATAACTATGCCAGTTTTTAGCAGAAATACCTTGTTTTTTGATCAATTTAAATAGAGGAAATTAGTAATTGGAATTCAAATGCTTTCATATAATTATCAGTGGTTAATTAAGTGTTCGAGAACCCGTGATAATTAGGAAAATCTCAGAAAATTAATCTAGCTACTTACTTTAGCTGAAATACCTTGTTGTTTGAGTAATTTAAATAGGGGAAATTAGTAAATGGAATTCAAATGTTGTCATATAATTATCAGTGGTTAATTAGGTGTTCAAGAAGCTGTGATAATTAGGAAAAGTTCAGAAAATTAATCTATCTAATCACTTTAGCTAAAATACCCTGTTTTTTGAGTAATTTAAATAGGGGAAATTAGTAAATGGAATTAAAATGCTGTCATATAATTATCAATGGTTAATTAGGTGTTCAAAAACCCGTGATAATTAGGAGAAGATCAGGAAATTAATTTAGCTACTTACTTTAGCTAAAACACCCTGTGTTTGGAGCAATTTAAATAGGAGAAAGTAGTAAATGGAATTGAAATGCTTTCTTATAATTATTAGTGATTAATTAGGTGTTAAGAAACCCATGATAATTAGGAGAAGCTCAATTAATTAATCTAGCTAATTAATTAGGTAGAATTACTCTATTTTTTGAGAAAATTAAAAAGGGAAAACTAGTAAATGGAATTCAAATCATATGATATATTTATTACTGGTTAATTAGGTGTGTTAAAACGTGTAATAATTAGGATAAGCTCAAAAAATTAGTTTAACTAGTTATCTTAGTCAAATTACGCTGTTTTTAGGGGTAAATTAAAGGGGGAAATTAGTAAATCATGTGCTATAATTACATGCTATTTTCCAAAGCTGTATTATAGGGTAAAGAGGCCGTGATAATTATGCCAAGGTTAGAAATGTAGTATAAATATTTATTTAAGTCAAATTATACTGTTTCTAGCTAAAAAGTAAAGGGGGAAATTAGTAAATCATGTGGTATAATTACATGCTATTTATCAGAGCTGTATTATAGGGTCAAAATTCCGTGATAATTATTCCACGGGTTAGAAAAGTAGTATAGATATTTATTTAAGTCAAATTATACTGTTTCTGACTAAAAAGTAAAGAGGGAAATTAGTAAATCATGTGCTATAATTAATGCTATTTACCAGAGCTATATTATAGAGTCAAGAGGGCTTCATAATTATGCCAAGGTTAGAAAAGTTGTATAGATATTTATCCAAGCCAAATTATACTATTTTTAACTAAAAAGTAAATGGGAAAATTAGTAAATCATGTCCTATAATTAGATTCTTTTTTTCAGAGCTTTATTATAGGATAAAGAGGCCGTGATAATTATTCCAAGGTTAGAAAAGTAGTATATATATTTATCTAAGTTAATTTATACTATTTTTAGCTTAAAACTAAAGAGGGAAATTAGTAAATCATGTGCTATAATTACATGCTATTTATCAGAGCTGTATTATAGGGCGTTGAGGCCGTGATAATTATGTCAAGGTTAGAAAAGTAGTATAGATATTTATCTAAGTCAAATTATCCAAATTTTAGCTAAAAATTGAAGATGAAAATTATATAATTACGTTAGAAAATAATAAGATAATTACCAGATGTCAAAAATATCTTTATCTACATGTGGTAATTATACCATAGTAAATTGGTGAGATTAGAAATTATAATTGACCAAAAGTCTTATTTTTAGCGAATGATTAATTAACATAAATAGTCCTTGTGGTCAAAAGTTTTTAGGAAAATTATAGTAAGTGTAAACCTATGATATCAAGTTGAGGAAATGAAATATTTAAGAGAAATCAAATACAATAAATATTAAGTCCAAATAAAGTAGATTATTAGCTTAAAAGTTGATGGGAAAATTAGGAAAAAGATATAGAAAATTATAAGAAAGTTAGGAGAGCTTAGAAAACCCTTAGGGAAGCGGTGGAAGAAGTTATCATGCCTACAAGAAATTACTAGGTCAAGAATTTATCAATTAAGACTATAAATTTAACCTTGGATGGGTTACGGTGGAATACAAAGGTTAAGTTTAGATTTTGAATTATTTACCTAATGATTAGACGTCCTTTTTATAAGGATAAGAAGTTATGGCATAAAAAAGAACCCGAGAAAATCCTACATCTGATGATGAGGAAGTAACTCCAAAACAAACTAGAGCATCGCACGACGACGAAGCCGAGCCTAGTAGTAGGCCTACGGAGGAGAGTCTTCAGGCACTAGCGCAGCAGCAGATGGCCAATATATCCCAGGTGGGTGTCCCATTGTTCAATTAAGTCTTTAATTAGTTTAAGTTATTTTATAAGTTAGCATTGCATACGTAAGCAGGATAAACTGACTGAAAACGGAAGGTAACTTCCAACGTGCAATTGTTTATAATATAGGAAAGAATTGTTTGGGTTAAAACTCGTTGAATTAGGAAAGATATGTTTGATCATCCTTAAGACAGCTTGTCTCAAGACACCTCCGACTCCTTGTTATATTTTGATGATAATGATTGGCTTTCTAGCCACGGTTAAGTCGGTTACCCCCATGAACGATGAGTTTCTACTCCGTGTCATGTCTTGATGTTTCTACATAAGTTAGGATACCGTTTTTTTATCCTAGGGGAGCCGCCCGGTTGTATGGGCAACTGGTTTGGTGTATGGACACCCGGAACGTTGGGTGGGGGTTTATCCACTCCGGATTTGAATAAGGAATAGGTGCCGTTTTTCACCCTTAGGTGGTCTTGAGACAAGAAGAGTACTGTCATGGTTATTATAGACAATGTTTTGATTGACAGTACCCTGTCTTAAGTTTAAAGATGTCTGTTTTCTAAAGGAATGCTTTCAATGCTGTCTTCAAGGAATTACTGTGATGAAACGTTAAAAGAAACCATTATTTTAAATGTTTAAAACAATGTGATAGTAAGATAAACGAATCATGTGTGAGTGCGGGGTGGTAAGTGGGGATTGACTAAGGTTGTCAATCATGGACGGGTGGACCTGATTAGTCAGGTAACTATCTATTCCCGCGCACTAAAACGTTTTAGAAACTTCTCTACTTGGAAGAGGATTCCACCGACGGCTGTGCCCTCACATATGTTAGGGGGAAAAAAGCGTTGGTTGAGGATACCTTAGCCCAACTTGTGGAAGTTATAGGGCCGAAATAATTTTTGGATTTTTTTAATATGTTGTCCCGTTTTCGCTGCGAGACAGGACTAGGTCTCCTTCTAGGGCTATAAACCTAAACCATTATTAATGGTAAGGGTGAATTCCCTGGATTTTTCATGTTTAGAGACTCTGATTTTTATTAGGCCTAGAGACCTGTCAAGGATCCCATCCCGATCTTGGTGTAGAGGATAATTTTCCTAGATTAATAACTGTCTTATGCATCTCTGATAAATAATTCAACTTAATCTAATCCTAATTAATATTTTTATCATTAATTCATGGTTAATTTGGCTAATTTCCGTCTTAATATTATAGGATAAATAATCAACGTAGTATTACTAAGCTTAATTATAATAATAAGCAGAGATTAATTAATTTAAAGAGTTTTAAGGAGCATGCATAGGTCTAATCTTTGATTTATTAGCAATTTTTCTTAATCTAACCTTGCTAATTAAGAAGGATTAGGTTAATTACCGTTAGGGTTAATCAATTAGAGATTAAACTCTAATGATTTCTGCGTAGTGTTCTCTCTAGATGAGAGAGAGAGTAGCAAGGCTCCGAGTCTGTGTAAAATGTGAAGCTAGGGGTCCTATTTATAGTTTTCTGGCACTCATTAGCTCTCACCGGCTGAAAAAGGCAGTTTCTTGAAGTTCAAGCAGCCCCTAGCAAGTCAAAAAACGACCCCTGCTGCTAAATGAGTCTTTGGCAGGTTAGTGATGACCCTCCCATTACCTGCCAGCTTTTAAAATATCAATTATTCTATATTTTGACCTATTTTTGCTTAATTGGTAAATATCTAGGAGGACTTTAATAAAGTCTATGCTTAAATGATTACTGCAACCCTTCAATTTTACCTATTTTACTCAATTCACATTGTAAACTTCCAGGGGTCATAACTAAGCCAGTTTTTATCGGAATTCAATTCTGAAAATTGAAGGGGATCGGGGAGCACCACAGATGGAGAGTGAGAGAGAGAGAAGGAGACACACATACGATGTGGGTGGGGAGACTCCAAGAGTGAGTAGCCCCCTATACACTTATGCTATGTATAAGGTATACAAGTCAGTGGGCGCCCAGACTCTAGGCGGCCGGGCAAGGCATAGACACCTATACCCCAACAACCTCCCACTTAAAAGCGACTGTGCCTTTAAGCAAGGGAACCTAGTCTAAAGACTACGAAAGGCGAGAGAAAACCGCTCTCAACCGATGTCCACTGGCTGGCTGTGATCGTGTGCATCCGGCTGTCCTGCTCTCGTGTAAGTCCATACACCACCAGACGTACCGCACACATACTGCAAGTATGTACGCAATACCTGTATATCTCCCTCGTGCACTATGCCATCATCATTCAACAAACGACTGACAACCCCAACTGCAAATGCTCCCACTGCAGCTGCGATATCCGGTCTCAAGATCAGCATCTCATACATGAGACCACCGAATGCCGATGCAATGCTAGCAGGACCTGCTAGCTCTACGGAGCATGCATCAACATATATATCCCTGGCAATAGGCATCTCCGACTGACGAGGTGTGTCAGCCACATGCATCTCCTGACTGTCCACAAAAGACGCATCAACCTGTCGTGCAACCTCAGAGAAAACCAGCTGCTCTAGGTGTCTGCTGGAAGACATATCCTGCACAACTATATCCCCATGCTCACTGTCGAGCATAGAAAGGAATGACTGCATAATCGCTGACATCTCAGTCTCCTCTGCAATCATCCACTGCAAACATGACCACTCAATCTGCTATGACTCACTAGAGCTCTCATGCTCTAACTCCGTATGCATAGACTCTTGCACAACGTCCTCCTGTCGTGACTCACTAGAGCAAGACCGCTCTACCTGTCTATCCTGCATAGAAGTATCTCGCACAACTGACTCTCCGCTTTGCTCAGCCACTAGCAAAGCATGCATGTCTGACTCTGTCACCTCTCTGTGTGACTGCTCAAGTCGTGCCCCAACTGTGTGCACAACGAGCTCACTACTCTGCACTCCATGCAAAGCACCCTGCAACCCATGAGCAAAAGAGACTCGCTTGCTCTCTCGCTCTCTACCTGGCTGCATGATCACAGAGACAACATTGTCTCTCCCGTGATCCACATGCAATGGGTAACCTGTACCACTCCTGGCACCTCTCGCAATCACTAGCGAACCCAAATGCAGCGCAAAAGATCGCTCAAGCAGTGATACTCGACATCCACTATCCCGTAACTGTCTGATTGAGATCAAATCTCGTCTCAGATCTGGCACATAACGCACATGACGCAGGGTAAATATCATACCACTGGGCAAGGACAAACATATGTCTCCTGCACCCTCAATGTCATACACAACACCATCAGCCATGTGCACACAACCAAGTCTCCCACTAGAAAACGTGCTAAACCACTCACGATGCGACGTGACATGGAAAGTAGCATATGAATCTAGTAACCAATGTGAAGACAATGTGCAATCCGTAGACATAAGATCGCTTGAAGACAAGCTAGATGTAAATGTGACATCGTCGTCACAAGCATACTCAGTAACCACCATACTGATCTCACTAGCATCTGTCATGCCCAAATCTGCATCACGCATCTGTCGCCTCCGTTGTCTCAAACGCCTGAAACATCGACGCCTAATGTGCCCTCTATGTCCACAATGCCAACATATCAAGTCTCTATGTCCTCGAGACTTGCGTGTGGGACCAATCTCTCCCATGGACATAGAAGTGGGACTAGACTCCCCTGTAGACATGGATGTCGCGTACATAGCATGTAAACTCTGCCATAAAGCATGAGTTGTAGTCTCCCTCGAGACCTGCCAGTAAACAGACTCAACGAGATGCAAACAAATCGTAGACATGGCTAACTCATCAAGGTCCTGCCAATCATCATCACGCATAGACTTGGGATTCACCGATAAACCATGCAAGGGTTTATCCTGCCCCAAATCCGCCAATGCAACAAGCATATGTTCCTTCCAAGCAACAAAATCTACACCATCAAACTGTGTTAGACCATAACGTTGGAAGTCAAATGAAAAATCAGCCATAATGCTCGCAAAAGAGCAACCAACAATGAGTAGCAAATGTCAACCAAATCAGCCCTAAACTAGCTCGAATCGCATCAACAAAAGGCTGCAAATATGGCTGTAAATCAGCCCCAAAACAGCCCCAAAATTCAGCTCTTAAACAGCTGCATAAACAAGTCACAAACGTGTCCCAGATCAGCCTACAACTGAGCCATACATGGACACCTGCAAAGAGGAAACAATGGCTGAAAATTCAGCACCCAAATAAGCCCTCAAACCTGCCTGTAAACTTGTAAACCTGTAGCTAAAACCTGCTGAAAAACCTCAAGCCATTAGTGCTCGAATCCGGCTACCTAGCTCGTAGCCACACAAGCATACATCACAATACTCACTCCTGTGAGTGTGCCAAGATAACTGTACGCCTGTCAAACCGTGAGCTAATCACCAAGCCCACACTGTGCGGTATCGATGCATACACATTCACAAATCTCCCACCTATAGAGAACACCGCACGCAAATGCTGAGTGCAACCCGCAATCTCTACCTAGATCGCATAAATGATACGCATAAAACTCCTGGGAAAATTTCGCCAGAGTTTCGTCAGTAAAACGGCCACAAAACCAGTAACCAAACTAACTGCACGCTCAAAACCATGAGCAACCAAAGTGCATCAAACCGCACTCCAAATGCATGCACCAATCTCCACACTTTGCATACATCATTGCAAACACCTGCAAATCTAGTACACAAATATCTTCTCTACCTGTGACTGCCAAAAAACATGCTCGAGGCATACATTGCCGAGCTCAAAATGCAATCACATTAGTCTCCCTGAGCATCAAACCACATAAGGCATACATTGTATCCTCCCACCTGTGAGGAAACTTGCAGCAAATATCACTCTCACATTTGAGAGCAAACCATGTGTGGAATCCTCGACACACAATAAACAACTGCTGCTGCAGCAAAAAGTTCAGCGTTCAGAATTTTAAAATTCTGATATGACGAGCGCGTCCGGAGCATGCCAAAACCTCAAGGTAGACTCCTGGATCGCATGTATCCGAGTCCGGGTGTGAAAGCTACGCCAAAAACCTCCGTTTCGGCCCAAAAACGCAGCATAAACTACCAAAAGAGGGCTGAAAAATGCAGCTCCTCAACCGTAGCTCGAATGAGGTTTCTGATGGCTCGAATGGCTTCGAAAGGGGGGTAAAACGTAAGGATGGCTGGTGGAAACACTCTCGAAAAGCTGAATTTGCCAATGCCGAAGTTGAAACCCTGTTTGCACTCTTGAAAGTGCGCGCGCGCGGACGCGATTTCGGGAATGAAACTGGCTCTCCGCTGTCGTCGTGATTGTGCACATACGCGCTCCCTCCGGACCTACACTCTGATACCAATTGAAGGGGATCGAGGAGCACCACAGACGGAGAGTGAGAGAGAGAGAAGGAGACACACATACGATGTGGGTGGGGAGACTCCAAGAGTGAGTTGCCCCCTATACACTTATGCTATGTATAAGGTATACAAGTCAGTGGGCGCCCAGACTCTGGGCGGCCGGGCAAGGCACATACGCCTATACCCCAACAAAAATTTCTAGCCCGGGGTTTGCTGTGCTTAAGATTCCGAAAATACCAATACTTGCCATGGTCGGACAATTCTACATTGCTTTTTCAATAATCATATCAGTTTGATTAAGCTTTATACAACCTTTAAGGTTTCAGAAACTGAAAACCTTACACTTTGGAGTATGCATCATCATGCTCCATACAAATAATGTCTCCATGTCGTCAAAGCAGACACTATTACATAGAGTTCTCGTTCCATAAGCAAAGTAATTCTCATGTGCTGAATCAAGATTCTTGCTTTCAAATGCAATTGGCCTTCCCTCTTGCAGAAGGACTGCTCCAATAGCACAATTATTGGCATCCATTCCTAAAAGGAATGTCTTCAAAGGATCCACAATAGCTAGAATAGAGGCTATAAATAATATCTCCTTGAGAGCATCAAAACTTTGTTGTTGGCGGCACCCCACTAAAAGGTTTTTCCCTTGTCTTTTAATTAGTTGGTACATCATCGGCATAGTAATGTGAACATAATTTTTAACGAATCTTCTATAAAAACCTGTAAATCCCAAGAAAATCTATCCCTTTCAAATTTTTGAGAGAAGGCCACCTCCAAATGGCGTCCACTTAGGATTGATCCATGTGCAACCCATCAGTTGAGATGACATACCCTAGGTAGTGAATTTTCTCCTTGAGAAAATCACACTTTGAATCTTTGGCATATAGCTTATTTGCTCTTAGCAATTCAGACACCAGCTTTAAATGTTGCAAGTGCTCTTCTTCACAGGCACTATACACAAGAATGTCATTAAGAAAAATGATAACAAACTTGCCCAAATACGGTCTCAAGACACTATCCATGAGCGTCATGAAAGTTGCAAACATATTGGTTAACCCAAAGGGCATAACCAGAAACTCGCAATGTCCAAACCTTGTTCGGAATGTAGCTTTGGGTATATGAGAAAATGCGAACTTGGTGATATCCCAACCACAAGTCAATCTTAGTAAAAATACAAGCGTGGGTGAGCTAGTCAAACATCTCATCCACTTGTGGTAATGGATACTTGTTCTTAATAGTTGCCGCATTCAAACCATGGTAGTCAATCCACATACGCATGCTACCGTCATTTTTATTCACCAATAGGATGTGAGAAGCCCATGGTGAAGAACTAGGTTTAATAAATCCTCTACTAAGGTAGTTAGCAAGCTAATGTTCCACCTCAACAACCTCATTATGGTTTATTATGTAGGGTGGTTTACAACCAATTTACAGCTACAACCACATCTATGCCATGTTGCATAGATAGTGTCAGCCATAACCTTGGTGGTAAATCATTCGGGAATACATCTTGATTTTCCATTAATTATTATTTTTAATTGATTAGCAATATTTTCTTGTTGAGGAGAGAGAGTAGTAGCCATTGCAGGGAGAGAAGAGAGAGAAGCATGCAACAATTGAGGATTTTTCAATGGAAACAGAATCAACAATCGAAATAAAAATGAGACAAAGAGTAACACAAGAAACCTTTTCTATTTCATTATCAAAAGTGAAATTCATAAGAGTTTTTATACATATGAGTGGTGAGGAAGGCATATCCTTCTCTCCTAGCAACAACACATGTGTGCCGTGGGATTCAAACATCAAACTCTTGTGCTTGTAGCTACGTCTAAGTGATGGTCCTAAGTTTTGCAACCATTTTCAACCAAGTACCACATCCGCCTACTCCATATTCATGACTTGGAAATCCAAGGATGTGTCATACCCATGAATTTCCAACGATAAATCTCTCACTTGAGTGTCCCACTCCTAGACATCATGGTCGCTCATCATTGCTTCCTTGTAACGGTGGGAACTCGGACTCTGGTGAAACTTGAGCCGTTTCACTAACCTGTACTTAATGAGATTGTGCAAGGCACTGTGTTAGCAGCAAGCTAACACGGATATCATTTTTCAGAGTTATGATTGTAAAACACTTATTACTTTGATAAATCAAGAATATTGTAACTCTTATTTTTTGGATAAACTCTATAATTAATGAGCCGGGGCTACAAGCTTCCAGATTGTATCATCTTGTCTTTGGTAGAACTCCCAAGTTATTAGTTTTGACCACCAAAAACCTTGGCTAAGGTATAAAAGCCAATTTTTGTAACTTATTATTAAGTTTTGGATAATGAAATACACAGCGTGAGCTAATGGCTCTCACTCCTCTCCTTCTCGCGCTTCCTACTCCCTCCCCGGTTGTCACATTGCAATCGTGTTTGTTGCATTGCAACCGCAGGTAAGAGCTCCGCATTGACTTAAACACATCACAGTATTTTGTAGCTTTTGGCGTCACTGACCCATGGCCTAATTTCATCATAACTAGGAATTTACACTTCCAAATCAAAAACTAAGCATAGGCGGGGTATTGGGGCATCATTGCTAAGCATTTAGATGCATTCTGGGTCAAAAACGACTAGGTTAAAAATCCACTGTTGTTAATAATTGCGATTTTGGAATTTGACCAAAAGTGGGGGTTGAGACCATAAGTATGTGTGCTTAGATCTTATAAACATGTCCTAGAAGTTTCATTATGTTTGGATGTCATTTGATGCTGTAATGGATGTGATTTGTTTACCGATGAACGATTGGCTTTTGGTGATTTCAGTCACTTGAGGTGTAGCTTGAGTTAGATGGAAGTTGTTAGTTTTTTTCCGAGAAATTGACAACCTTTTGTTTCAGTCACTTGAGGTGTAGCTTGAGTTAGATGCAAGTTGTTAGTTTTTTTCCGAGAAATTGACAACCTCTTGTAGCCTCTCTACATTAGTCGAGTCAGCTTTGTCCCATGGATTGACAAATTAATCGTGGTTCTCGCTAATACTGCAATAAGATAGGATGGTGAGGTTAAACAGGCGTTCCATATTTGGCACCGTTGCAAGGGAACGAAAAGACCTAAACTTGGGAAAAACACGAGCGTCTTGTAAAGTTATCCTTTAACTTCCTCTAGGATCACCTAGAGTTCAAAACTTTCTTTTAGAAACCGCATAGCCTAAGATTATCGTCTTTTGCTGTGTAGAGGTAACTTGGAAGTAATATTACTTGCTGAGTACCTTTAGGATTGTAGGATTGTAGAAATAGATTATGATTTTGAGGATGATTGGTAGATGAGACAAGTCTTAAGATCAATGCTCAGAAAATGATAAAAGACAAGAAAACGAGTGTTTGTGAACACTTTCCACAACCACATTGCATGAGAATCTAGGAGTAGGGTAAGTAGGATCTGAGGTGGATTTCAGAACATTGCTCTCTCTCAAAGAATCATTGTGAGTTGTTATTGAAAGAGGTCTATGGCTAGAAATAGCACGAAAGGACTCCAAACCACTCAATCCGACTGGAGAGTAAGCTTAAAAGTTGTCTGAACCAGTTGGTAAGCTCAAAGACACTTCGAGGTAAAAATTTCAAGAGTTGACTAAAACTCAGATTATTTACTTTTTCTTGATATTTTAGGCCAAATTAAGTTTTGACTTAATTCATAGGCTTAAAATAGCTCATAAAAAGACTGTCCATTGAAAAATGGTAAAAATTGGTTCATTTCAAGCCTAAAGTTAATAATCGTGATTATTAACTTTCAACTCAAATTTGACCAAGGTTCATACCATTGACTCATTGCATGTGTATAAACAACTTTTGTAAAGGCATAAGAGATTTGGATCACCAAACTGACAAAAATCTGGGTAAAAACTAATTTTTGTATCGACTTTCTGAATTTTGAGTGTAAATTGGGAAAAAAATTAGCCAAACTTGTTGAAATTTGATTCATAGGCTTATATTGATGTGATAAACAAGTGTACATGCTCACTTGACCAAAAAGATGCAAAAAGTTGATAGTAGTAAATAATCACGATTATTTACATCTACCCCATTTTTCAACTTTTTTGACCAAGTTAGCATACCACTAGTTTTACCATATTGTAATAAGCTCGCAAACCAAATTTGGTAAGATTTGGATCATTGGATTGAAAATTGTGACCAAATTTACAAAGTTAATCGGTGAACAGAAAATTGATGACCATTTGATCAGAAATTTGTCCAAACTTGATGAAACTTGGCTAGGGACCTTAACTTGAGGTGCTTAACAGATCTGTATCAAAGTTGGGTCAAAAATTTGCAAAATTTAGCTGGAGTAAATAAACACGATTAGTTGCATCTGCTTCAAAACCTGAAAATTTTACAAATTTGAGTATTCCACAAGGTTAAGCATATCAACTAGACCCCACAAATCAATTTTGGTGAAATTTGGACCACAAAAGTAAGACTTAAGCCATATTCTTGAAATCAGAGTCTGCGGACACAAAACAGTTGATAAACTTGATCAGATTTTGTCCAAACTTGTTAAAACTTGTCTAGGGACTTTAACAAGTTGTATACTTGCCAAACCAAGCCAAAAAATACAAAAAACTAGCAAAAGTAGATAATAACGATTATTTAATACTGCTACCCAGGGACACCAGCTTTGACTTTTGAACTTGTAAACTGTTAGACCAGCATACAAAGCTACCTGGCAATTTTGGGTTCAATCAGATCCAAATTGGTATATGTTCACTTAGTTTCCAGGTTGCAGATTAATCCTTTGATTTTTTGCTAAAGTCGAATCTGAAAGCCAATTGCTGACTCCCATAGCTCGATTTGAAGGGATACACTTAGATCAATCACAAGAGTTAGCAAAAACTCTAATGTCTTTATAGAAGAATAGCTAACTTGATCAAATGAGTACAAGAATCAGGTTGCAGACGAGGAATCGGTAGCTTGACAGAAAGTTGCAATCGAGTCAAGTGGAAATTGACAACAAGTCAATCCAAAGGTAAGTACTCTATCTAGGGCTTCACAAGTCTTTATGAACCTTAGATCTGGTCGTGTACTAGGAAACCAAGGTATAATTGGAGAAACCTCCAGTAGAGTATCCACCGAAGAAAGCGCACACTATCCTTGAAGAAGTCTCAGACACTGTTTCAGATTCAACATCTGAAATGTCTTCTTACTCGACTCACTCAAAAACCGGAACGACAATGCGTTGTAAGCATGTACTCTCTTTTTTTAAGACTAATTGCTGTGGAGCTCAGGTTTACCTGGATCCTAATGAAGAGTAGCTATTCGCATTGATGACCATGGTATTGAGTTAGAAGAAGAAATCAGGGCAAACAAACAAGGAAAAATGTACATAGATCGAAATGGAACTCAGTATTTACAAGTTGAAAACTCGGACGTGATAGACAAATGGGGGTTAGAAGTAAACACCATAATCCCAGATATGTCAGTGAAAGAAGGACCACCAACCTTAGAGTTCCAAGGATATGATCAAGCAGATTTGAAGCCTTTGAAATGGCTTAGTATGGATAATCCTAGGATCGGAGTCTATTGTTGGGAGAGAAGAAATATAAAAGATCTCATATGGACTTCGCATGCCAAATCAGAACAACTAATGGCCATGAATATCATTTATGTCTTCAAGATCAAAGATAAGGGATCAGCTGACCTACCAACTTACCTATTTAGGGATTGTTATAACAAAAACTTTGTTATGATGACTCCTAAGGAGGTAGAACAAACCAAATACCAAGGGTATTCCATAAGGGACTGGATATTGGGACAAAGACCAGAAACAATTCCAAGAGATGAACACCGTGAGAGATCATCTGAGAGTAATGTTAAGAAACCAGCAATCACCTCATCACGTAGAAAATCGGGTGACACTAAGGCCAGTCTAGGGCTACATGAGTTGCTTACTCCAACAGACTGGTTTGAAGGACTCGAAACAGGACCAACTGCCAGGAGACCGGGAGTTGAACTAAATAAACGTGTCAAACCAGCTGATTTTCAAAACTGGGTTAGAAAATACAGTGGATCAGGGGATCCATACGACCACTTAGCAAGCTTTAAGCAAGTGCTAAGAACAGAACTTATAATTGATTCTTATACTCAATTCGAGGGGTTTGAAATCTCATTAGAAGGAAAAGCATTGACATGGTTCCAAAACATTCCACCAAGGTCAATTATGGACTTGAACACATTAGCTCAAGGATTTGTAGTTGCTTGTTCCAAAACGGGGATCAAACAGAATATGGTAGCTCAAATCTACAACTTTAAACAAAAACATGGTGAGTTTGTTAGGGATTGCGCAACGCAATGAAGCAATACATCTCCAGATGCCCAGAGCTAGAGATACCTGCAGAAGAACGACTAGTATCATTGTTTCTAGAGGGACTGCTAAACAAAGAACTTCATGCTATACTCTATAACAAGAAGCATACAACCCTAGAAGCGTGTGTGTGAGATGCGATTGACTTAGGAGACAATTGTGATATTTTCAACAAAGAAGATGTCCCTAAGGATAACCAAAGTGGAAAAATAACATCCACAAAACCAGCAAAAGTAGGAACCGCTGCTGCAGCACCACTTTTAGCCATAGAAGACATGCTTAAAAGGATGAATGACATGATGAACAACATACAAAAAGCACCTATGAGGGGACGAGAGCAAGGGATACCTCAACAAGGACAACCAATTAGGCCACAAAAATGGTGTGCAATCGAGGGTAAATGGACCAACCATGAGACCAACGAGTGCTACTTTCGACCAAAGTATGATGGAAATGTTCAGTACGTGCCCATGAAGCCACAAGGACAACCCATGTACAGATATCAGCCTAATATGGCCCAAGCTCAAAGACCACCTATGGGTATGGAAAGACCTCAACCTGTGTTGGGTCAAAAACTTCGTTATCGAGGACATAATGCAGTGCCTATAAAGTACATGCATTTTGAAGGAGTCATAGATGAATATGCACTAGTGCCTGTTACACCTTATGCTGAGCCTAGTCCATCTCCATTAATGGTAGAGGGAGATTGGTATAATTCACATCCATCGCCAATGGAGGAACCTATTCCTTATGCTCTACAAGACCTCGCACCAATGTATTATGTAGCTAATCAAGGTGTTAGACCTCCTACGAAAAGACCCGTGATTAAGCCAAGAGCAAGAAACTATCACAATTGTGGTGCAGATGATCATTGCAAAAATGAATGTCTAGAGCTTGACAAAAACCTCAAGCCAGTTGAAGCCTATTGCATACAATGCTACAAAAAGGGAGGACACGTTTTAGAAGATTATCTTAAAATCCTTTAAACAAGGGTAAAACAGTAGTAAATGTAGTCCAAGTGACACCTAGTAGCTCATCTGAGAGTGATCCAATTGTCCTAATCAAGGTAATCACTAGAGCTCAGGCTAAGATAAAGAAACATAACTCCTTTGATGATTCAGAGACTACAAAAACTGCCTCTCAAAGGACCAAAAGAAGCAAAAGCAAAAGGTATGAATTGAGAAAACAGAAACAACGAGTTGAAATCGAGGAGAAAGCAAAAAAGCTATTCCAAGAACAGGTGAAAGAAACTAGAAGTGGAATCAAAGAAACAATCGTGAAATCTGGAGGATCCATTTTGGTTGATAAAATTTTTGAGCCTATTAATGCAGCCTTGGAAGCCTACCAAGTAGGACTTAAAGCAGGCCAAAATATGGAAAACAAATGAAAAACTATCCTTCTCCAGACATGGAAGCAGCTAAGTTGGAAGCTTATCAAAATTTGGTAAGAATCACGCAAAAATGCTGGAAAAACGAAAACCCAAGCTTGAAAGTATCGCAAAACCGGAAGAGCTTGTGGTAAGAGACACTGAAGAAAAACTTGACGTGATGAACCCCACCTTGAGATAAAAGAACCATAACTTATAGTGCCAGGCAGCAAAGATGCCTTAGACGGAATCCCATTCGTAGAGGAAGACTAGCCAGGACACTTATGGAAAAAAGTTAGAGAGATCAATGATGGGAGCATCACTCTAAACTTAGCTCCTATAGAGGAAGTTTGGTTGGATAACCTACCTTTTGATATGAATATGGATGTACAATCCTTGTATGGGGATTGCGGATCTGAAGCTTTAGGAATGTCGAAACCATTGATCTCGAAAACATTACCCTCTTACTTGGGAGACAACGAAGATTAATCCATAGTGTGTAAGACCACTCAAGTAAAAAGAGTGGAACAGATCCTAGAAGTAGATAACATTCATTCAATCATGTCTACAACCATCAAATGCACTCTTACTTTGGGAAAACTGTTAAAACTCAGACCATATCTATGGAATGATCTATAGAAAACCCTAGAGAAGGTGGGTATAACGGGGCTGATCTCAAAAAAATTAGAAAATTTGAAAAACAAAATGGATAACACAGAGATTCGATATGTTCCAATGTACAAAGTCAAAGAATATTACTAAGGAGAAGAAGGAAACACCACCCTTCCATGAAATATAATGACATTGAAACCATGGCAATACTGGATAGTGGAGCAGGCATAGCCATAGCCACGAAAGCAGTATGGGAATCCTGGAGACAACCAGCCATTAGACAAACTCGAATGAAATTGCAATTGGCTGACGAACACATCGAGAGACCATTAGGGCTGCTTGAAATAGTGATAGTCAATTCTTGTGGAATTGATTATCAACACACTTTTCCCATAGTAGACTTTGGGAAAAAACTCAATTATGAAATCATATTAGAAAGACTTTTCATGCGACAGGTACATCTTATCCAAGATTGGAGAAACAATTATCTGTACTTGAAGCAAGTGGGATCTATAACAAGGGTAAATCTAAAAGATCACACTTATAGAGATATCTTGAAAACACCCATTGTTAGCTGCAAGCTAACATGGATATCATTTTTCAGAATTCTCATTGTAAAAAACTTATTATTTTGATAAATTGAGAATATTGTAACTCCTATTTTCTCAGATAAACTCTGTAATTAATGAGCGGGTGCTACAAAATTCTAGATTGTATCAATCTGTCATTACCCATCTTTGGTAGAACTCCCAGATTATTAGTTTTGATCACCAAAAACCTTGGCTAAGGTATAAAGCCAAATTTTGTAAGTTATTAAAAAGTTTTGGATAAGGAAATACACAGCGTAAGCTAACGGCGCTCACTCCTCTCCTTCTCGCGCTTCCTAGTCCCTCCCCGGTTGCCACATTGCAGTCGTGTTTGTTGTATTGCAATTGCAGGTAAGAGCTCTACGCATTGACGTAAACACAGTATTTCGTAGCTTTTGGCATCGCCGACCCGCGACTTACTAACTTCATCATAACGGGATCATAACTAGGAATTTACACTTTCAAATAAAAAACTAAGCATACGCGGGGTGTTGGGGCATCATTACTAAGCAAGTTAGATGTATTCTGGGTCGAAAACGACTAGGTCAAAAATCCACTACTGTTAATAATCACGATTTTGGAACTTGACCTAAAGTGGGGTTTGAGACCATAAGCATGTGTAATTAGGTCTTGTAAACATGTCCTAGAAGTTTCATTACATTTGGATGTCATTTGATGCTGTAATGGATGTGATTTGTTTGTCGATGAGCGATTGGCTTTTGGTGATTTCAATCACTTGAGTGTAGCTTGAGTTAGATACGAGTTGTTAGTTGTTTTCTGAGAGATTGATAACCTCTTGTAGCCTCTATGCACTAGTCGAGTCAGCTTCATCCCATGGATTGACAATTTAATCGTAGTTCTCACTAATACTGCAATAAGGTAGGATGATGAGGTTAGACATGGGTCCCACATTTGGCGCCACTGCTGGGGATTGAAGAGACCAAAACCAGGGAAAAACACGAGCGTCTTGTGAAGTTATCCTTTAACTTCCTTTAGGATCGCCTAGAGTTCAAAAACTTTCTTTTAGAAATCGCATAGCCTAAAGATTGTCGTCTTTTGCTGTGTAGAGGTAGCTTGGAAGTAATTGTACTTGCTGAGTGCCTTTAGGATTGTAGGATTGTTGAAATAGATTAGGATTTTGAGGATGATTGGTAGACGATACAAGTCTTAAGATTAATGGGCAAAAAACCATAAAAGACAAGAAAACGAGTGTTTGTGGACACTTTCCACAACTCCATTGCATGAGAATCTAGGAGTAGGGTAAGCACGATTCGAGGTGGAATTCATAACATTGCTCTCTCTCAAAGAATCATTGTGAGTTGTCATTGGAAGTTGCAAAATTTCAGGTCTATGGCTAGAAATAACACAAAAAGACTCGAAACCACTCAATCCGACTGGAGAGTAAGCTTAAAAGTTGTTTAAACCAGTTGGTAAGCTCAAGGACACTTTGAGGTAAAAATTTTAAGAGTTGATTAAAACTAATATTATTTACTTTTTCTTGACATTTTAGGCCAAATTAAGTTTTGACTTGATTCATAGGCTTAAAATAGCTCATGTAAAGACTGTCTTCGAAAAAATTGCAAAAAAGTGTTTATTTCAAGCATGAAGTTAATAATCATGATTATTAACTTTTAGCTCAGATTTGACCAAGGTTCATACCGTTGAATCATTGCATGTGTACAAACATCTTTTGTAAAGGCACAAAAGATTTGGATCACCAAACTGACCAAAAATTGGGTAAAAACTAAAGTTTGTACTGATTTTTTGAAATTTGAGTGTAAATTAGAAAAACAATTGTCCAAACTTGTTGAAAATTGATTCATAGGCTTATATTGATGTGATAAACATGTGTACATGCTCAATTGACCAAAAAGATGCGAAAAGTTGTCAGTTGTAAATAATCACGATTATTTACATTTGTCCCATTTTTCAAATTTTTGACCAAGTCAGCATATCACTAGCTTTACCATGTTGTAATAAGCCCACAAACCAAATTGTGAAAATTGTGACCAAATTTGCAAAGTTAGTCTAAAGACAGAAAATTATGACCTTTTAATAAAAAATTGTCCAAACTTGATGAAACTTGGCTGGTGACCTTAACTTGAGGTGCTTAATAGATATGTGTCAAAGTTGGGACAAAAATTTGCAAAAATTTAATTGGAGTAAATAATCGTAATTATTTACATTTGCTTTAAAATTTGAAAATTTTACAAATTTGAGTACACCACAAGGTCAAGCATATCAAGAGACCCCACAAATCAATTTTGGTGAAATTTGGACCACAAAAGTGAGACTTAAGCCAGATTCTTGAAATCAGAGTATGTAGTCATAAAACAATTGATAAACTTGATCAGATTTTGTCCAAACTTGTTAAACTTATTTAGGGACTTTAACAGGTTGTATACTTGCCAAAACAAGACAAAAAATGCAAAAAACTAGCAAAAGTAAATAATCGTAATTATTTAATACTGCTACCCAGGGACACCAGCTTTGACTTTTGAACTTGTAAAGTGTTAGACCAGCATAATACAAAGCCACTGGGCAATTTTGGGTTCAATCGGATCCAAACTGGTATATGTTCACTCAGTTTCCAAGTTGCAGATTAATCCTTTGATGTTTTGCTGAAGTTGAATCTGAAAGTCATTGCTGACTCCCATAGCTTGATTTGAAGGTATACACTTAGACAAATCACGAGAGTTAGCAAAAACTCTATAAAGACTGTAGAGTTAGCAAAAAATCTACAGTATTTATAGAAGAATAGCTAAATTGATCAAATCTGTACAAAAATCAGGTTGCTGACGAGGAATCAATAGCTTGACAGAAAGTCGCAATTGAATCAAGTGGAAATTGACGACAAGTCAATCCAAAGGTAAGTACTCTATCCAAGGCTTCATAAGTCTTTATGAACCTTAGATCTGGCCGTGTACTAGGAAACCAAGGCCTAATTGGAGAAACCTCTAGTAGAGTATCCACCAAATAAAGCATAAATCAAGGCAATTCCTTGCACACAATCCTTGAAGAAGTCTTGCACTTTTTTAGATTCAACATTTGAAATGTCTTCTTACTCGATTCACTTGCAAATCGAAAGGACAATGCGCTATAAGCGTATACTCTCTCTTTTTAAGACTAATCGCCATGGAGCTCAGGTTTACCTGGATCCTCATGAAGAGTATGCTATTTGCATTGATGACCATCGTATTGAGTTTGAAGAAGAAATCAGGGCAAACAAACAAGAAAAAATGTACATAGATCGAAATGAAACTCAATATTCACAAGTTGAAAACCCTCACGTGATAGACAAATGGGGGTTAGAAATAAATACCATAATCCCAGATATGTCAGCCAAAGAAGGACCACCAACCTTAGAGTTCGAGGGATACGATCAAGTAGATTTGAAGCCTTTGAAACGGCTTAGTACGGATAATCTTCGGATCGGAGTCTATTGCTGGGAGGATAGAAATATAAAAGATCTCATATGGACTTCGCATGCCAAATCAGGACAACTAACGGCCATGAAGATCATCTATATCTTAAAGTCAAGGATAAGGGATCAGTAGACCTACCAACCTACCTGTTTAGGGATTGTTATAACAATAACTTTTTTATGATGACTCTGAGGAGGTAGAACAAACAAAATACCAAGGGTATTCCATAAGGGATTGGATATTGGGACAAAGACCATAAACAATTCCAAAAGATGAACACCGTGAGAGATCATCTGAGAGTAATGTTAAGAAACTAGAGGTTACACCTCATCACGTAGAAAACCGGGTGACACTAAGGCTAGTCCAGGGATACATGAGTCACTATTTCCAACAAACTGGTTTGAAGGACTCGGAATAGAACCAACTGCAAGGAGACCGGGAGTTGAACCAAACAAACACGTCAGACTAGTTGATTTTTAGAACTGGGTCAGAAAATACAATGGATCAGGGGATCCATTTGACCATTTAGCAAGCTTTAAGAAAGTGCTAAGAGCAGAACGTATATTCGATTTCCATACTCAATTCGAGGGGTTTGGAATGACATTAGAAGTAAAAGCATTGACATGGTTCCAAAACATTCCACCAAGGTCAATCATGGACTTGAGCACTTTAGCTCAAGGATTTGTAGGTGCTTGTTCCAAAACTGGGATCAAACACAATACGGTAGCTCAAATCTACAGATTAAAATAGAAACATGGTGAGTCTGTTAGGGATTGTGAAACACGAATGAAGCAATACATTGCCAGATGCCCAGAGCTAGAGATACCTGCAGAAGAATGACTAGTATCATTGTTTCTAGAGGGACTGCTAAACAATGAACTTCATGCTATACTCTATAGCAAGAAGCATACAACTCTAGAAGCGTGGGTGTCAGATGCGATTGACTTAGGAGAGAATTGTGATATTTTCAACAAAGAAGATGTCCCCAAGGATAACCAAAGTGAGAAAACAGCATCCACGAAACCAACACAAGTGGGAACGACTGCTGTAGCATCATTTTCAGCCATAGAAGACATGCTTAAAAGGATGAATGACATGATGAACAACATGCACAAAGCACCTATGAGGGGACCTGGACAAGGTACCTCAATAGGGACAACCAATTAGGCCACATAAATGGTGTGCAATTGAGGGTAAAAGGACCAACCATGAGACCAATGAGTGCTACTTCCGACCAAAGTTTGATGAGAATGTTCAGTACGTGCCCATGAGGCCACAAGGACAACCCATATATAGATATCATCCTAATATGGCCCAAGCTGAAAGGCCACCTATGGGTATGGAAAGACCTCAACCTGTGTTGGGTCAAAAACCTCTATATCTAGGACATAATGTAGTACCTATAAAGTACATGCATTTTGAAGGAGTCATAGATGAACAAGCATTAGTGCCTGTTACACCTTATGCTGAGCCTAGTCCATCTACAACAATGGTAGAGGGAGATTGGTATAATTCACATCCATAGCCAATGGAGGAACTTTTGACTTATGCTCCTCCAGAGCTCGCACCAATGTATTATGTAGCTAATCAAGGTGTCAGACCTCCTATAGTAAAACCCATGATTAAGCCAAGAACAGAAAAGTGTCACAACTGTGGTGCATATGATCATTAGAATAATAAAAGTCTAGAGCTTGACAAAAATCTCAAGCCATTTGAAGCCTATTGCATAAAATGCTGCAAAAAGGGAGGACACTTTCCAGAAGATTGTCCTAAAAATCCTCTAAACAAGGGTAAAGCAGTAGTAAACGTAGTCCAAGTGATACCTAGTAGCTCATCTGAGAGTGATCTGATTGTCCCAATCAAGGTAATCACTAGAGCTCATGCTAAGAAAAAGAAATACAACTCCTTTGATGATTTGGAGACTACAGAAGCTGCCTCTCACAAGACCAAAAGAAGTAGAAGCAAAAGGTATGAATTGAGAAAACAGAAATAACGAGTTGAAATCGAGGAGAAAGAAAAACAGCTATTCGAGGAAAAGGTAAAAGAAACTGGAAGTGGAATCAAAGAAACAACTGTGAAATCTGGAGGATCCATTTTGGTTGATAAAAATTTTGAGCCTATTAATGCAGCCTTGGAAGCCTACCAATCAGGACTAAAAGTAGGCCAAAACATGAATAACAAATGGAAAAACTATCCTTCTCTAGACATGGAAGCAGCTAAGCTGGAAGCTTATCAAAATTTGGTAAGAATCACAGAAGAAACGTTGGACAAACAAAAACCCAAGCTTGAAAGTATCACAAAACCGGAAGAGCTTGTGGTAAGAGACACTAAAGAAAAACCCGATGTGGTGGCAAAACTTGACCTTGAAACAAAAGAACCAGAACTTATAGTGACGGACAACGAAAATGACTTAAACGGAATTCCATTGAAAGAAAGCTTGAGACGCACAATAACCATCCTAATATAACAGAGAAAACATACAAGTGGGTCCCTAAAGCCTCTGTAGTGAGCATGGTTGATGCAAAAAAACGGAAACCTAGTAAGAACCATCCCACTCGCTCCAAGAAATGTAAAGAAACGTTGCGTTGGATTCTTAAACGACTATTGGAAGCCCAAGGATACTATGAAGGAAATGATCAAATCTGGGTGCCCAAATGTAAAGTGTACTCTTACCTGTCACCTGGCCCATGTAAACCCAATCCTGTGGCTCCAAAACAAATTGAAAATCGCAGAAAGGAAAAAATCATGGAATTTTACACACCCGATCTAGAGCTAGTTTGGATACCAAAGAAAGAACGATTTGTTCCACCTAGCTCAGGAACAGGGAAATCAAATGAAGCTTCTTGCTCTTCATGTAGTTCCTATACGCAAATAGAAGCTTCGACACAACCTCCACCTACCACTGTACATATCCATACAAGCACGAAAGAGTTTGCACCTCCCGGGGTAAGTTCACCACCTACAACAACGTTGCAAATAAAATCATGGGAGAGTACCTTACCACCCTTGCAACTAGATGAAACGCATAGGGCGGTCGAAAACTATTGGTTAAAACCTTCACCCATAATAACTTGGAACAATTGGTTTCAAAAGGTGACGACCTCATTCCAAAAGGTATGATCTACCCAAGGAAGGGGGGAGTGTTTGCTAACATCAATCATTCACTCTCTCCCCTCTCAACCTTCCTCCCTGACCTCTCAATTCCAATCTTAGGGAATGTATATATATAGCTTTATACTCACAAAAAACAAAAATAGTAAAGAGCAAGAGCGACTAGCAACGAGAGAGCACCCTATCAGATCTTACATATAAGTCCAAATTCACCGTGTCAATTCAAGCAACACACAAAAACAACTCTTATGTTTTAAAGGCCTAACCAAATCTATCTGTCTTGTCAGAAATGGCTACTTCACCAGAGGCATGCACTTCTATTTTTGATGAAAGGTACCCTTTGTCTTTTCCTCAAGTGTTCTACGTATGCTACCCTATACTTTCTTGCGAATGGGATTTGATAGAGAGCCTTGCATGTGAGAGAAATTTTGAGGAGTTAGAATGGCTGATACGTCTATGGCTAACTAGTGATCCCTACCCAGTAGCGAATGTGTCTCCAATGGCACATACTTATTCTTTTGCACAAGATGAGTATCCACGCATCGCGAGGTTCTTGATTAGCATGCTTGCACAAGAGGATGATGAAGAGGAACTAATAGAGATCGAGGAAGACTATGGCCTCACGGACAACGATTTTATTTATCTAGATGATGAGGATAGAGGCCTAGCCTTAGGGTGGCCACCCGGTTTATATAATATCCTCTTTCCTTGATTCTAAAAGGGGTGACAGATAGGTAGGTTAGGGGTCTAGATTGTGTTTTGAGTTTGTTTTTTAGGAGTTTTAATTTTTCACACTGACATGCCTCCTAGAGGTATAGTGCCTGTTTTTGGATGTGTTAGGTAGGACTTATATGGATCTCCATCCACATGGCTGAGGACATCTACTTCAACAAAATGAGCCACTCCATACCTCCAGGTGTACTACTTTCCATGATTCATGTTGGTGGATATGTGTAATTGCTAATAATGATTTTTCATTCTTTGTTTGAGTGCAATAGTTATGATTGTTATCTGCCATTATAGATGTATAAATTTGTCTTTGCTTAAGTTGATTGAACTCCAGTTTAATCTTATGGATAAGCCTGGAGATTAGGAAACCGTGACTTTAGGTTAACTCATTTACTTGACCACTAGGCCTAGCTAATAAAATTATCCGAGTATTTGAGACCTTAGGAATGTTTTAGGCAGAGAAAGGCTTGCTCACTCAACAACAAAAAACACTAGTGCGAATACCAAGGAAATGGAAGCAAAAAAAAACATAAGTGCCACAAATGAAAAATCTTACGCTGGAAGAGAAATCCTGGCTTGAATTGGTACTTCACTCACATGTATTGTCTATGGTACTAGAGCCCTAGAGGTTCCCAGTGTGGGCGTTTTTCCTTGAGAAGCAAAAAACCACGGACAGACAAAATAAGCACACACGTCACATGATTGTGACCCAAAGTAAAAAAGTATTAAAAAAAAAAAAAGACTTCCATTGAGCTTACAGTTAATATTTCAAGCTTTTGTTTGCAGTTGTGAGAGCGAGTTGGCTAATCAAAGCTGAAAAGCATAATTAGGGAATCTTGCATTTAGATAATCTTCTTAGCTTAGCTAGTACTAGAGTAGTTGTTTTAACCTTAGTCATAGCTAACTAATTGATAGACTCACCCATAAGCTCAAAACTCTTGATTAATTAATTTACTCAAAGTGCAATTTATTTGTCCTTAATGGCAGTCTAACATTTCATAAATCTTGCATTTACTCATTTCCACATGTACTTTACATTCCCCTCATGATTTATGGCAATATAATTCCGCTTGCTAAAACAGTGACTTTGCCTTGCAGATTCAAATGTAGATGCTCTACAACATGGTCATACCAAGCTTCAACTCAATAGCTTCCGAGGACGGAATCTACATCAGGAAGGGGGGCAATGTTAACCCTCGTGGCTCACGGACACCCTATCGCCTACGACGGACACTGTAACCGTAATATTTATTTAAGTAGAGTTAGGCACCGGGCTTGTCGGTCCAATAGGGAAAGGTAGAGTGATCGCCGATGAGAGGCGCACTCTAACACGAACATGCTAGGGTTAGTTGGCTAAGCATGGGCTCCCAAGTGTGAATGGGGTGAGCTCACATAAAAGCCAATTAAACCTAAAATTGAGTCATTCTCTCATTGTGCAATAGAAGCTGCTCTTGCTCCATCTCCACCTTCTCCTTCACCATCTCCTTGTGTGTGTGCGTGTGTGTGTGTGTGTGTGTGTGTGTGTGTGTGTGAGAGAGAGAGAGAGAGAGAGAGAGAGAGAGAGAGAGAGAGAGAGAGAGAGAGAGAGAGAGAGAGAGAGTGAGAGTGTGTGTGTGATCGAGCGTTGCGGCGGCACGACGACGATGAGGCAGTTGAGCGCGGCGTAGCGGCGTCTCCCTCTTCTTCGCGGCGAGGAATCCTCTACGGCAGGAGCATAAGGCGGTGAGTGACACACCATTGCCCTCTTTGAGCTTACTAGTTAAACTAGTTGTGTGCTTGGAGCCGTCTGCGGCTCGTACACGGTGTATCGGCAAGTCCCTTGCTTCGACAGTGCGGCAAGGAGCGCACAAATTGCTCTCATCCAACCACGTTGAAGACAAGGTATTCTTTCTTTTATTGCTAGCACAACACATAGTTGCCATGGATTTAGACGTCAACATGAATCACACCTTTGATTTTGATCAGAATGCACCTAACCCTCTCGATGATGCCATGCGGCTAGATACTCTCATGGAGGGTAGACACACAGCTACGGGAGTGGACGACAGTTATGAATTGCTTGATATTCAAGAGTTTTGAGCACTTCAAGCACACATGTTTTTCATAGAGATTACGTCACCAAATTGTCTGATATGTTTGTGCAATTTATGCAACACTTGGCCAAGGGCCTAGACCATGGATATGCTAGGGTTATTGCCACCCCTATTGGGGGCGAACCTAGTTTGTCGGAGCAAGGCTTCAATCTGGAGAGGGTACCCCTCTCCCAAAAAGAGGTGGATGATTTGATGAAAAATACTAAGCCATCGATTTTTAAGGGAGAGGAGAGGGAGAGAAATAAAGATGTAGTGAATAATTTCCTCAGTAAATGGGATGGGATTCACGAACTTAAGTGCACTCCAGATGCAGTCAAGGCAGTGCAAACAAGTCTGACACTAGAGGGCAAGCATAGCCGATTGCTCGATTAATCCAATCGAATAGGAAGTGGTATTTGTGAATCCACTTGAGCTATTGTCATCAATGACACCATGTTTTCCAACCATCAAGTTATCATTTCCACGGAGAACAAATAGGCATTTGGTAGATCATCATCTACCCCTTTAGGTGATTCTCCTAAAACAATCCTTGACAAATGATCTACTCGTTGATGTGTAGTGCCCATTTTTACAACCACAGTCAAATCAAATTACAGAAGAATGATGAACCATCTCACTATCCTTCCTGTGATGCATGGCTTGTTGACCAAGTACAACAAAGCTTGGTGGTCCACAAAGAACACAAACTTATTGGTTAATAGGTAATGTCTATACTTTTTAACGGCATAGATCATTCCTAATCCTTCCCTTTTGGTGGTGGTGTAATTATTTTCTGCCATGTTCAACTGTCGACTAGCATAAGAAATAGGAAAGTCGATTTTTTCGTCTCCTGGTTGAGCTGAAATACAACCGATAGGCAAAATTGAAAGTCTACATGTATGTGAAATATCTTATTCCATTCTGGTGCTTTCAATATTGAAACTGAGGTGAGAGCTTGCTTAAGCTTCATGAAGGATTCTTCACATGCCTCGGTCCACTCAAAGTGTGTAATCAAATTATACATGGGTTTTGCAATTATAGCGTACATGTAGATGAACCATCGGTAATATCCACAATGCCCCATGAAGGCTTGTACCCCCTTGACTGTTGTTGGTCTAGACAAATCAGCAATGACATGAATTTTTTCAATATCAGTAACTATCCTATTTTTAGACACTATATGTCCAAGAATTTTTCCTTGTCTACCCATAAATGTGCACTTTTCAAGATCTAAGAAAATCCTATAAAGTCTACATTTTTTGAATACCTTTTTGAGGTGTTCAAAATGATAAGCCCGGATTGATGAATATACGCATATATCATCCATGTATACTTCTAAGAATTTCCTAAGATATTCTTTAAAAGCATGGCTCATCAATATTTAAAAGGTGGCTAGAGCATTAGTTAACCCAAAGGACATAACCCGATAGGCAAAAATACCCCATTCTATTGCAAAAGCAGTTTTATGTTGATCTCTTGGGTGAACCAAAAGTTGATTGTATCTCGAAAATCCATCTAAGAAGCTGTAAGCTTCTTTTCCTGCAACTCGTTCCAAAACATGCTCAGTGATTGGAAGAGGAAAATTGTCTCTAATGGTAGCTGCTTTCACTTTTTTGAGGTTAACACACACTCGTAGTTTTCCATTCTTCTTGGGTACTACCACAATTGGAGACACCCAATCTGTGTGTTCAATTTTATAAATGAATTTGGATTCCTTTAGTTTTTCAATCTCTTCTTTGATCTTTCTGGCAAATTTTTTATTATATGCGTATGGCCTTTGTCTACTTGGTTTCGCATCATCTCTCATGGGTATGGTATGGTATGTAGATAGATTTTTGGATCAACACCCTTGAGATCTTTGTAAGACGAGGCAAAGATATCCCGGTATTCTTTTAGCAAGCTTAGCAAGATCTCTTCTTCTTTATCTGTTAGGTTGTTTTCAATGTAAGCAGGTCAAGGCTTTTCTCCTAGTTCAGTTAAGTCTATCTTTTTTGCGTTCTCAGGCCCTTCGTAGGATTCGCCTTGTTTTCTTAGTTCCCTAATAGGTTGTTCGATTATGATTTTTCGATCTTGGAGAGTATACTTTTTTTAATGGGATGGAACACTCATTACATCCTTACCATCCTCTTCCTGGTTTTCATTTCAGTCATATATATCTTTTTTTTTCTCTCTCAACACGTGTGATGGTTGGCCCCTTGTCCTGTTTGGTTGAGTATCCTTCCTTGTTTTTCTCTATGTTTTTGACATTTTTGGATTTTCGTTTGAAGGATATCTGCCAGTGATTTTATCCTTGACACAATCATTTGCATCTATCTACATCAGGAATTGTGTTCTACTAGAGACTAATGGCATAGGTTTTGCTTTCACATTTTCGGTGTCTCTTTTTCATCTATACCATTTCTTGAAGCTCCACACATCCAAATAGGAGTTTCTTTGTTTAACCAGGATGGAAGCTTAGTTTCAGCCAATTCAACTCTTGTATGGGTGTTTTTAAGACATCTCTATAAGTGTGATCTTTTAGATTTATCCTTGTTATAGATCCCACTTGCTTCAAGTAGAGATAATTGTTTCCCCAATCTTGGATAAATTATACCTGTCGCATGAAAAGTCTTCCTAATATGATTTCATAATTGAGTTTTTTTCCAAAGTCTACTATGGCAAAAGTGTGTTGATATTCAATTCCACAAGAACTGACTATCACTTTTTCAAGCAGCCCTAATGGTCTCTCAATGTGTTTGTCACCCAATTGCAATTTCATTCGAGTTTGTCTAATGGCTAGTTGTCCCCAGGATTCCCATACTAATTTTGTGACTATGTCTATGCCTCGTCCACTATTCAGTATTTCCATGGTTTCAATGTCATTATATTTCACTAGAAGGGTGGTATTTCCTTCTTTCTCTTCGTAATATTCTCCGAATTTGTTCATTGGAACAGATCGAATCTCTTTGTTGTCCTATTCATTTTTTAATTTTTTCCAATTTTTTTTGAGATTAGCCCCATTATCCCCACCTTCTCTAGGGTTTTCTGTAGATTATTCCATAAATATGATCTGAGTTTTAACAGTTCTCCCAAAGTAAGAGTGCATTTGATGGGTGTAGACATGATTGAATGAATGTTGTCTACTTCTAGGGTCTGTTCCGCTCTTTTTACTTAAGTGGTCTTAGACACTATGGATTCATCTTCATTATCTCTCAAGTAAGAGGGTAATGTTTTCAAGGTCAATGGCTTTGACATTCCTAAAGCTTCAGATCCGCAATCCCCATATAAGGATTGTATATCCATATTCATATTAGAAGGTAGGTTATCCAACCAAACTTCCTCATAGGAGCTGACTTTAGAGTAAGGCTCCCATCATTAATCTCTCTAACTTTTTGCCATAAACGTGTCCAATAAGGCGTTATATAGCACTTTTCCATAGGCACTATTTAACTCGATAGGGTATCGTAGAGGTGTGTCAGAGTCCAACCCATCCTCTTCGATTTCCACGTGGAATGCATTTGTGACTCCAAGGTTAGCCTCTCGTTTTTGTCTTATACGTTGTTGTCGCTCCTTAGCCTCAGCTTGAGCTTGTATCTTGTTTAACTCGGTTTGTGCTTTGGCGGCCTTCTTTTGATGAATGGCCCGTAGTTCTTCTTGGCTTAAAGGATCATAATATCTTTTGAATTTACTCCCATTGAGGAATCCAATGGTTTCAACTCCATCAAGAGTTTCCACACGAAGGGTACCTTGTGGGGTAATTTCACATACTCTATATGGTCCTTTACCAGCATATTTCAACTTTTTCTTCTCTTTACGTACTCCATACATAAGGACTTTATCACCAACTTTGATGTCCTTGTCCTTCACATGGTGATCAAACCACTTCTTTCTCCTATCCTTTTCCACAAGAGCATTTTGCACAGCCAACTGTCTCTCTTCGTCTAGTTTTTCTAAGATATACAAACGCTCGGTTAAGGGGTTACCATTCCATCCTTCTTGCGAAGCTACCCTAAGACTAGGAATGACACTCCCAAGGCATAACCGCTTCTTGGCCGTATACCATTTTGAATGGCGTACAATTAATAGCCACTTTATAAGCAGTACGATAAGCCCATAGAGCAGATGTCAACTTCAAATCCCAATCAGTGCGATGAGCTTCTACCGTCTTGGTTAAAATAGAGATTAGAGTCTTGTTGGTGCTCTGGGCTTGTCCATTAGCTTGCGGGTAATAACGTGTAGACTTATGGTGGGATATCATAAAGGTCGTGGTAAGCTCTCTTATTACCTCATTTATAAAATGGGTACCATTATCACTAACAATTTCAAAAGGGCAACCAAATCTTGTGATAATGTTCTCAAAAAGAAACTTAGCTGTTGTCCTCGCGTCAGCTTTTTGTGAAGCCTTAGCTTCAGCCCACTTTGTTACATAGTCCGTAGCAACTAGAATATATCGAGATTGAGTGTTGCGAGCTGCGGGACTAATTGGACCTACAAAGTCTAAGCCCCATTTTTCAAATGGTTGGGTTACTTTAATAGGATGTAAGGGCATTCTGTCTTTGCGCTGTGTGGTCTTGTAACGTTGGCACTCATCACACCCTTTTGTAAAAAGTGATGCATCCTTAAATAAAGTTGGCCACCAATAGCCTGATTGCAGCACCTTTCTAGCAGTCAGGTCTCCTGAAAAATGTCCTCCTGCTATGCCCATATGTGCTTCTTGCAAGATATACAAATATTCATCCTCGCGGGCACAACGCCTAAGAATATCATCCTTGCCTAATCTATACAGAGTTCCGGCAATCAAACAATAGGGTTCACATTCTTTTACTAGCCTTCGAGCGATATCCTTACGAAGTTCCTTGGGTGGAAAACCATTAACTAAAAAGTTAACAATGTTCTCACTCCATTCAGGCATAGTCTCAACTATGAATAGGGAAGTATCGGGTATTTCATCATCAACTCCTGTAGGGGCTTCACCATTGGGTATGCGAGACAAATGATCAGCCATGACGTGCCTTTTACCGGGTCTCACTACAATCGTGAAATCAAACTCCAGAAGAATTAACAACCATCGTGTGATTCTTCCTGTGGAGCATGGCTTGTTTACCAGATATAGCAACGCTTGATGGTCCACATAAAATACAAACTTGTTTGCCAGAAGGTAGTAGCGAAATTCTTTTAATGCATAAACCATTGCCAAACCTTCTCGCTCTGTAGTGGTGTAGTTCCTTTCAGCATCGTTCAATTGACGGCTTGCAAAGCTAATGGGATAGTCCAATTTATGTTCTCCTGGTTGAGTGAGAACACACCCAATAGCAAAGTTTGATGCATCAATATGCACATGGAAAATGACATCCCAGTTAGGTGTCCTTAAAATCGGAGCACTTGCTAGTGTTTTCTTCAATTGTTCATAGGCTTGTTCACACTCTTCAGTCCATTTAAATTTAATGAGAAGCTTGTACAAAGGACGTGCTATCTCAGCGAAAAATAAAATAAACCGTCGATAATAACCCACGTGTCCCATGAACCTTTGAACTCCCTTGTAATTGGTTGGTGGTGGTAACTCTAGAATCACTTTAATTTTGCTCTCATCGGTTGAGATATCATTCTTGGATACTATATGCCCTAAAATAAATCCATGCTTGACCCAAAATTGGCATTTGAACGGGTTCAATGAGATACGATATAACCTACACTTTTCAAACACCTTCCGCAAACATGATAGATGTTCTTTCCAAGAAGAGTAAACACAAAGGTCGTCTAAGAAAGCTTCACAAAACTCTCTCAAATATTCTTTAAAAGCAGTGTTTATTAATCGTTGGAATGTAGCAGGGGCATTTGTTAAGCCAAAAGCTATCACACGAAATGCAAACACGCCAAATTCTGTGATGAAGGCAGTTTTAGCTTGGTCCTCTAGCGCTATCGTGATTTGGTTGTAGCCTGAGTACCCATCTAGAAAGCTATAAGCTTCCTTGCCTGCAACTCTTTCGAGTACATGTTCGGAATATGGTAGGGGGTAATGGTCTCTTCTAGTAGCTGCATTAACTTTTTTGAGGTCCACACACACCCTGAGTTTCCCATTCTTTTTTGGCACGATAACTATTGGAGACACCCATTCAGAGTGTTCAATAGGATATATGAACCCACATTTGATAAGCTTTTCCAGTTCTTCTTGAATGATCTTTGCGTACTTAGGATTCATCGGGTAGGGTCTTTGTTGTGCGGGCTTCGCAGTGCTAATCACAGGGATTGTATGTTGGACCACAGAAGGTGGAACACCTTTCATATCATGGTATGTCCAAGCGAATACGTCCTTGAATTCCTTGAGAAGCTCTTTGAGGACCGCCTCTTCAACTTCTGTGAGGTCTTGGGCAATAAAAACAGGTTTTGATTCTTCACCGGGGTCAGCTAATTCTATTTCTTTAACTATTGCCGGACCATCATAGATTCCATTATTCCCATCGATAGGTATTCTTTGGGCTTTTGTGTACACAACCTTTGCTTCCCCTGTGGTGTAAGATTTGAAATGTTCTGGTGCAGGATGCAAGTCTGTGGATTCTGGTTGTGCTTTGGTTTGTGCTTCCATTTCTGCTTTCTTGTGTTGTCGAGCTAACTCTTGGTTTTGACGCCTCCTTGCAGTGCGGCTCAACTTTGGCTTGTCTATGATCTCTAATTGGGCTATGTCATGGGGTCGTGGTCTACACCACATAACATTTTGGAGATATTCACCCCAATTGTCTACCAGTTTTCGATGAGCATCACATGCTCCTATATAACTGAGCCATTCTGCTGAGGATCTCTTCTTTTTTATCCTAGCACGTACATTGGCTCGATATCGATGCCTCTTAAGGTTTTTCTTTTTCTTATTTAAGACCTGCTTTTGATTTGCATTTAGATCTGGCTCACTAAAGGAGTCCTCGTTGGTGTCCTCTTCACTCTCGGGGGAGCTATCATCGGTTGATGTGCTCGGTCCTTCCGAATGTTTTGACTCTGAACTTGCTCCACTCTCTAATTCATGAGATTCAGAATCCATTTCACTCTGGGAGTCAGTGTCCAAGTCATGTTGGTCAAAGTCTTCTATTGAGCTATCGGTGTCACTGTCAGATTGGTCCACAATTGCCTTGCCCTTAGAAGATGCATGTATGGCACTTATCATGTTCAGAGGTGCAATTTGTGGTACCTCTTCCCCCTCTGGTGTGACCCAAGTGGTTCCTCTATTTCCCCAGGTATATATGGTTGCAACTAGGTGTACCCAGTCTACGTTGTCTGATTCCGTCATACCCGGTAACACATCCATGTAAGGAGAATCTTGGCCAATGTCTGTATCCTTCTTACAAGTGTAACAATATTGTAGTGGGGCCGAGTGAACTATGGTGTCAGAGCGATGATCAATAATGGTTTTACTCCCTAAGGGGTGTACCTTACCAGTCACCAAATCCACTCTAAGGACAGAGTCTTGGAATTGCAAATAGACATGATTTTTAGACCAATCATGAACCATTTGTGCTTCCCTCATGAATGGTCGTCCTAAAATCATTTCATATGACATAAGGTGTTTAGAGAAATCCATTACAATGAACGTATGTCGTACCTTGTGTCCTAGAACTTTGATCTTAAGATCCTTGAGCATCCCCATAGGTTTGGCTATGGTACCATTTGCCATCTTTACCACAATGTTAGTAACACTGAGGCGGGGTTTTCCCATGGATTCCCAACAATCTTTTGTAACGATGCTAACTCCCGCACCACCATCAAGAATTCCCTTTATAGTTAATCCCTTGGTAGTGATGGGTAGGGTCGCATTAGACTTGTCGCCTTCAAAATACTGCCCTAATTCATTAATGGGTACCTCGATCACAGACTCGTGTCCATCTAAGTCAAGTGATTGCACATGATTTTCCTCATCAATCATAATCGAGTCACGCCTATTTGGTTGCGCAAACTGCGGTAATCCCGTTCGTAGCTCTCCGTTAAGGAATGCTCGAAGTGCAAGGAATAACTCAGGATCTCCATACAGCTTTGCTATGATCGTGGTTCGGACCTCAGAAGACATGAAGTCCACTAGTTTGGCAACATTCATTGGCATTTTGCAGGGTGTAGGTCCTTGACTAGGAACTGGTGAGGATGGAATCTCATATTCCTCAATGGGATCAGGTATTCCTTCGTTAAACATCCTTTCCAACAAGAAAGATGTATGCTCACTTTCTGATGTCCCGTCCTCACTCCCTTCTTGGATGATACTAGATATGGCTAACGGTCTATGGTTCATGTGGGGTGGATGAACTTGCGTGGGAAACTCTGTGTCATGAATTTTGACATGCATGGGTTCTGGTTCTAGTTTCCTTTGAGTCTCCTCCACTAAACCTCTTAGATGTTTCACCTGCTCAATCTCGTCTACTGGGTTTGGGTACGTCCCAATCTTCTTTTTACGATTCTTCCCTTTTTGCCCCTGCGGTTTATCTTGGGGGTCTTGGATTGGATTTGGAAACACTTGTGGTGTTTTCAGAGGCTCTTTATGGTTTTCTCTTATTCGGTTTTCATTTGGTTCCATGTTACGGTTTTCTTTATCGGTCTTTCCCTTTGTGGTATTGGTTCTAGTCTCCATTGTCTCGATTGAATCTGAATCATCCTCCAGGTCATTCATATACACGGGGTCATCTCTTGTTCCTATGTTTGTTTTGGAACTTGGCTTTGAATTTCCCGTATTCTGCTACCTCTTCCTTTGTGTCTTCTTTTTCTTTGCTTGGATAACTGACGCGGTATCTCTCTCTTCGAGGATATGGCTTGGCCCTTGAAGCATGGACCGTGTAATCGCATAAGCGGGTGCGACGAGTGGTATTGGCGATGTCACACTAGCAATTTTGACCAAATTTAGGGGTGTGATTTTAGGCGCATTTGGGTTATAGGGGCATTGGGCAATCAAGTGATCTATGCCACAACGATTACATGTGAGTATTGGCATTGTAGACGTGCTCCCTTGATTCATTTGCATCTGTGCAGCATTCTTTTGCAGCCTAATAGGGCACTCCGCTGCCCGATGTGGTCCACCACACTCGTAGCATTGAAGAGGTGGCCTCCTAGCCTGGGTGTTGATATTTTGACCTCTGGATGCGAGAGCAGCAGCTTGATAAACCGGCTTGACTTGTCCCCAACAATCTTCCATGTAGTATATAGGACACTCTTCCAATGTATCAAGTCCGTAGGCAATACTAGTGTCTATTTCCTCCTCACAGCCATCTGCATAAGCATTTGATGGCTCGCAACCCACTTGGTTCATAGGGGCGACTCTTGGATGCGGGGGCTGCGATCCTAGCACAGGAGGTGGTAGCGGTGTAGCTTGTACAACATTTTGAGATCTAGGAACCATGTGTTGTGGTAGTTGCTCAACAGGTGGAGCAGGCATCAATACAGGAGCTCGAGGTGCATCCGTCCAGGCTACAGGTGGTCTATTTGCCATCATACGTTTGATCATTAAACAACCCTTAGCTTGGTGACCATACCTACCACATGCGTTGCAAGTTCCATTAAATTTTACTCTAAACGTAGGGCACTTACTAGTGCTATGTGGACCTAAGCAAATGGAACACCATTGTTGCTCCCTTCTTGGATACATGTGACTATTTTGAGGGGGTCAATTATCCTTAAGAGACTCTTGGATTGCCTTGGTGAGGTCTGTCAAGAATGTCTCAAATACCTTTGGCTCATTGGCAATGGGCTTTGCAGTCATGGGTTCATACTCAATGGCTCGTGAGCTAGTGGATCTCGTGTCAGTAGACACCCTCATGCCTGCTATCATCAAGTTGTCCTCTAATTGGATTGCATTGGCAGTGACATCTTCCCAGGTTGTGATACCTCTAATCACTAGTCCATTATAGATTCCTTCATTCCTCAACCTTTGAATGAATCGATCAAGCAGTTGGTTATTGTTGAAGCGCTCATTTACAGGGTAGCGAGAGTTTAAGTGCTTTAGACGACTAATGAAGTCCCTTACTGACTCTCCTTCCTTACGTTCGACCTTCTGTAGCTGAGATGCTACACCCCAAAGCACACCTTCTCGTATGTACTCCTTTAGAAACAACCTTCGAAGGGTAGGGTAGGTTGTTTTCTCGTCCACCCTTAGGGTTCTATACCAATCTCCAGCCTTCCCACTTAATGTCAAGCTTAAGGCATTGCACTTATGTAGTTCGTTGCGTTCCCCTAAGGAATCACATACTTGTTCAAACACTTCAATGTGTTTTCTAGCATCTTCGTCCCCATTGAATTTTTGCGTGAGTTTGGCAATTTGTACTGCCTTACTTCTAGGCTCTCTATCAGATGCATGACGCATATTTTCCGCGATAGATCGACCTATGGTTTGAGAAAACGCTGCCAAGTCACCTATGTGAGGAGGCAGGGCCGGTGGAGGTACTCTTGGAATCATATGTGGGAGAGGGACGGGTACCGGTCTTGGCATATGTGTGGATGATGTAGGATATGGAACATAATCGGGCATAGGTCCACTCGGATAAGGGCTAGGGAGCGGCACTCGAGGAGCATAAACAAGTGGTACAATTGGAGGTGTGGGGGCCATGTGTGCATAAGGGGCTAGAGGCACATACGATCGAGGCCCCATATTAGGTACTACGACACTAGGTAGTGGCACTGCGCTAACCGTAGATGTCATCGGTACATTCTCTGTCAGGCTTATCCCTGGAGTGAGCACTGTGTTTTCCTTAATAGAGGGTTGAGCCAAGTTAGGGAAGCTAAAGTTGTCGCTCGGAGGCTCAGATTGCATAGAGACCCCAGGTGAAATGACGTAAGATGGGTCCATGGGACTCATTAGAGGAGTCTCCATTTGTGATAGAGTAGGCTGTTGAGCCTTGCTCGTATCCAAAAATCTCATGGGGCCAGTTGAGAGTATATTTACCCCTCGGTTTTGCCTTTCTGATTGAATAATGCCATGGATAACATTACAGATCATTTTCTGTTGATCTTCGATGCTCGTGGCACTAGAGGTGGATTGTATAATCTCTATCCATCCTACATGGTAGGCGTGGCCAGAGTGTAGATCCGTCAACACCTCAGTGTGGAGGTCGTATGTCCAATGATCATTAATGAACAATCCTTCTAGAGTCGACGTGTTAACGGTTTCTTGTGAGGTAGAAGCAATGTTGCTCCCCGTGGTTTTACTTGTCACCAACGGTACTCTAGAGGGAACTTCTGAAGGAGGCAGCTCAACAGGGCCTTCTTGGTAAGAAGTTGGCAGGATATCCACATGGACACTCTTTGGGGGTGTGGGGTCCACGTGCGATGTGAAAGGAGAGTCCACTTCCCCACCCCCTTCGTGTGCTTCATTTGCATCAGGTTTCGAGCGAGTAGCTCCACCTAATGTTTCCATGAAACGGCTAAACATACTAGTACTAGGCTGTGGAGCTTCGGGAGGTGCATGGACTTCTCTCTCAGTGTTTTGGGTAGGGTGTGCTTCCATGATTTCTGAGTCGGAGGAGGAATCACTAGCGGCTATTTTAGGGTCTTGGGTGGTGCTACCTTGTGTCCCCGCTGAGGGTCTAGAGCCTATCGTGGATGGGTAATGGGTGTCCGTATGAACAGAGGCACCCTCAATATGCTCGTGCTCTAGCACCCGCCCAGAGCGTAAGTGCATGTGCTTTTGATACCCTAAGGTGTCAAAAAGCTGCTCTAGGAGGCCTTGTGACTAGTTTTTAGCCTGTTTTTTGTTTGTTTTTTTGCTAGATTTTTTAGAGCGTGTCGTGGAATGGGCCGTGTGATAGCTCGAAACGAGTGTATCGCTAGGAGGGACGCGCTGTGCTTTACAGCCCACCGTTTGGTTCTATTTTGCTCCAGAAAAGCCCGAAACAGTCTTTTCCTAGCTGGGGAACTAGGCTCCAAATAGCAAGTGTAAAGGTGCAAGTGGGAAGAGAAGGGAGGAGAGTGGAGGACTTGTCCCACATGCTCTGATTCCCTCTTGAGGAGGTAGGGTATATATATAAGAGTGAGTCTAGTATATATCATAAGACTGAGGACTGAGGCCTAGGCCTGGGCTTGGCTTGGGCTTGGGCTTGGGCTTGGTCCCGATCTAACTTTTATACAAACCAACCCGTCCGTTTTTATACCTCGCCTTTTTTATTTTCGAAAAATTTAACCTCCCCTCGCGTTTTGGTGTGCGTTGACCTCACCTAACTATTTACTGTCCCACCTACCTACTGACCTGCTAATCAGTGGTTCACCTAATTACTAACCTACTTAATTAACTAACTGTGCGCCTAACTGTGCATAAACCAGAAAACACAGAAAATGCAGAAATTGAAACTTGACTGAACTTTGCAGTGAATACATAGAAAATGCAAAAAAATGCAAGAAATGCTAACTGTGTGACTAATGCTAACTGTGTGCAAACAGAAAAACAGAATTTTGCTAACTGTCTAACTAATACTAAATGTACGCTGCAGAAAAACAGAAAATGCAAACTGTGCGCAACAGAAAAACAGAATTAACAACTTGCAGAAAAAATACGCCTTCCTCTCCCTCTTCTTTCCTACTGCAAACCACTCATACAAGAAGCACAAAGTGCCTCTTGGCCTTAGTGCAGGGCTATTCCCCGACAGCGGCGCCAAAAATGTGAGCTCCTTGCTGCACTGTCGAAGCAAAGGACTTGCCGATACACCGTGTACGAGCCGCAGACGGCTCCAAGCACACAACTAGTTTAACTAGTAAGCTCAAAGAGGGCAATGGTGTGTCACTCACCGCCTTATGCTCCTGCCGTAGAGGATTCCTTGACACGAAGAAGAGGGAGACGCCGCTACGCCGCGCTCAACCGCCTCGCCGCCGTCGTGCCGCCGCAACGCTCGATCGCACACACACTCACACTCTCTCTCTCTCTCTCTCTCTCACACGCACACACACAAGGAGATGGTGAAGGAGAAGGTGGAGATGGAGCAAGAGCAGCTTCTATTGCACAATGAGAGAATGACTCAATTTTAGGTTTAATTGGCTTTTATGTGAGCTCACCCCATTCACACTTGGGCGCCCATGCTTAGCCAACTAACCCTAGCATGTTCGTGTTAGAGTGCGCCTCTCATCGGCGATCACTCTACCTTTGCCTATTGGACCGACAAGCCCGGTGCCTGACTCTACTTAAATAAATAATACGGTTACAGTGTCCGTCGTAGGCGATAGGGTGTCCATGAGCCACGAGGGTTAACACAATTCAAAACTCCCTATCTGGCCGTGCCAAATATAAATCACCAGTAGACAACATCGAGGCCGAACAACAAGCCGTAATTTTTGTCCAAGCTCTCTGATGTATTACAAACTTTATACTTTTGTTGAGAAATCCCGTGGCATGTCCAATCCACTCACACAGCTAAACTATTGCACCACTTTGGCACTTGTAGTGTTGAAAATTGACCACCTACTGATGATGTTAAAAATTGAGAAGTAGGTGGTTTTTACGTGCTTGTAGAACTCGATTCAAAAGTGTGCAAGCTTCTGCAATTTTGCTGAAATCTGGTCGGGGTCTTTGGCCCTGCTCGGCTTGTGGTGCTAGATTTCGAGGATCGAGTGCCTATATTTGCTTTGCTAAAGCAAGATAGAAGAGGGTGAAAAAAGGGGGGGATATCGTGGGCACCCTCCCTTGGGTTTCTCAAACCCTAAATTTTTTTTAATGAAAAAAGCTTCTACTTCTTGGCTATGGCGATGGGCTTCAATGACATTGCGAGGAAATTTGGAGAGAGAGAGAGAGAGAGAGAGAGAGAGAGAGAGAGAGAGAGAGAGAGAGAGAGAGAGAGAGAGAGAGAGAGAGAGAGAGAGAGAGAGAGAGAGAGAGAGAGGCTTTGCTATGTGAAGTGTCGCTTGTGACAGGCTGCTCTCCACTTGGACTTGCGTCGACAACAAGCCCCCGTGCACTCCCTTTGCTGGTGATTAAGTTGGCTCCCTCCATGGCCTAAGCGGCCCTGCACACGGACGATATCAAGGATCTCCTTCCTCTCCTAGCAAGGGATCCTGCACATGCCGGCTTTTCTTCCTCTCAAGACTTGCATGAGCATGCACAAGCTTCATCGGTAAGAGATGAGGACCATGCTCTTCCTCCCAAAACATAGCCTATCTCTTGATACCAATATAAAACCGTTGGAGATTGCTTGGGAGATCCTCCTCCCTAGTTCCCTTTATATAGACTCTAATACTCCTAGTCCTCATCCATTTGGATCCCCAACCCTCTTTCCAAGCTCTTCTAGCACTTGGCCTAGGTCCGTGACCCCAGGGTTGCCCTTGGTCTTACACAATCATTTCTTATCCATGTCAAACTTAAAAATTATTAGACTAACTACAATCCTATAGGTGTAGAAAAAAATTTCTTGTTCATTAAGCTTATATAAACCCATCTTTTCCGTACTTCAAGGTCTAACACAATTGTCAGTAAAAGAATTTTTAGTTAATGTTTGAAGTATCAAGCTAAACTCACGGAGTAAATTCCATTTGATCATCTCTATAATTTAATGCTTCATGTAAATTACTTTTAGATTATCATTTTTGAATAAATTGAAAACTAATGCATAGTCTACAACTTAGGATCTCCATGAGTTAAAGCTAAGTAGCTATTAATGAGGTAAAAGTGAATAAAATCAGAGTTAAAATAACCCTGCCAAAATTGTATTATGAGAGTAGTAACCATATGATCTAGAAAAACTAATTTTCCCATAGTCGTAAACGACATATGAGGTCTTTCGTGGGGCCAGTCGAGGGTTCGCTCCAGTACCTAATCCACCTTGCCAAGGTACCAAAGCTCCCAAGGCAAGGCTTCAAAAAACCTCACTCGACCCTCACAAAGGTTGCAGTTTTCCAAAATACATTGACCGCATATCCATACATAACCACAAAGTACTCAATCTGACAATATAACCGCCTTAACTTCTTTCCACAACCTTTCTTACATAGGCGGCTGTCCATAACGGACCCACAACAACCAAACATAATCTTCGATAACACAATATCATGATGCAAAATCTCTATGTCGCTCTTCAAAACCTCTGTAAATGCTGAATTCTTCACCTGTAACCTGTAAATCTACTGTCCAGTGCAAAACTGGACATCTCCTATGATTGTGTGAGCTGGCTGTTTGCTGTAGAAAATTGGAGATTTTGGCAAATCTGAGTATGCCAATGCGTTCGGAATGCCCAAAAACATAAATATAGACTTCTGGATCACTGTATTTTGAGTTCGGGTGAGGAAGTTATGACCAAAAAACCTCTCTTTTTTGCTGTTTTTCAGAGCTGCGGAAACCTGTGTATTGATTGTAGCTCCTTAAACTGGGCTCTCATACCACTTTGTAGAGTGCACAAGTGATGGAGAAGGTAGAAAAGAAGACTACGTACACACACCAACACACATCGAGACACACACACACACAATTGTTACCCTGCAACAGCCATTCAACGTGCTGCTCTTCTCTTCTTCTCTTTTAACTATTATCCAAAGTATATTTACAACATAGTATAGTCAGTGTCCGGCCGCCCATAGCACAATGCAAATATTATTTAACATCATATTCTTTAACACTTTCAAAAGTTTGTCAGGCAATGGTGGTCTAGCCTACGAGCCAACGGTGAAGCTCCACGAACATGGAAAGCTTTAAGAGCTTCCATTATGAAGCAGTTTTTGGCCACCGATGCCAAAGACAAAGTACTCACCGAATGGCGAAGCTTAAAGCTCTCTCCCTATGAATCCATCCACAATATGTAGACAAGTTTTGGGACTTACAACTCAAAGACACTGTCTTCAAAAAGTTGGATTTTAGAGAGAAAAAGCAACAATTTTGTGCGGGCTTAACCGAACAAATGGCAGAGTATGTCAACTCCCAAAGGCCACGTACCATATCGGCGGTAATACACCATACTATGGTGGCCTCTCGAATCAATTTCCAAACGGGGGACTAAAAAAAATAATAAGCCCATGGAAAACAAGGATTCCAAAGAGCCTAAGGGGAAGGACAATGTCCAAAAGTCTCCTAAGGGCAACTCCAACAAAGCTAAAGAGAAGGGAGTTTACAAAGGTAAAAACAAACTCTCTCCTAGAGAGCTTGAGCGTTATCGCAAGGATAACTGGTGTTTCAAGTGCGGAGAACAAGGGCATGCGTACCGCGCTTGTCCCCAAAAGAACAACCGCCAAGATCCTCCTAGAGCTTCCTTGGTTGAAATCCAAGAGGAGGAGACTCACCAAACTCATCACAAAGGATCTCCTCTATGCCATGCTTGGGGAAAGGTAAGAGAACATAATGCTTTTATTCTCTTTGACCTTGGTTCTACTCACAATTTTATATCTATAGAGTTGGCCACCAAGATAGGCATACAACCCTACGAGATGGGAGATATCCTACCGCCGCAGACAGTGCTTTCAAGGAGCAAGAAGCTTCAGTCACTCCCTTAATCGGGAAATTGAGGCTTCATGTTCAAAGCTATGTGGACAAAGAGGACTTCTTTATCTCTCCTCTCAAGCATGAGGATGTAATCCTAGGGGCACCATGGTTTGACCGCCTAGCTGCCAATGTTAAATTTCCTGAAAGGAGAATCTCCTTTAAGTTCAGGGAAAAAGACATGTATATAGATGCTAAGGAAATGGGTAACACTATTCCCATTGTACATACACCAGCTTTCAACAAGTCAATAAAGAGCTCTATTTTCGTGTACATGATTTTTGTTAAAGATTCTCAAAACGAACCTAATGCTTTAGCAAAAGAAAATAAAAGCAACCAAAAGGAATTAGAGTTATCCAATTTTCTCAAGGGGTTTCAAGATGTTTTTATTGACGACATCCCTTGTGAGTTACCTCCTAAACGAGGTAATGATGACCATGCAATTGAACTTCTTCCACGAAGTTCACCGCCTAACAAACCTCCTTATAGAGTTTCTCAAGCTCAACAAGAGGAGATTATGCGGCAAGTGCATGAGTTAGTTGAGAAGGGCATGGTTAGGCCTAGCTCATCTCCATTTTGCTCACTTGTGCTATTAGTGCAAAAGAAAGATGGCACATATCGTATGTGTGTCGACTATAGAGCACTAAATAGGATCACTATCAAGAATAGGTTTCCCGTTCCACAGGTAGAAGACCTATTTGATAACCTAAACGAGGTAATGATGACCATGCAATTGAACTTCTTCCAGGAAGTTCACCGCCTAACAAACCTCCTTATAGAGTTTCTCAAGCTCAACAAGAGGAGATTATGCGGCAAGTGCATGAGTTAGTTGAGAAGGGCATGGTTAGGCCTAGCTCATCTCCATTTTGCCCACTTGTGCTATTAGTGCCAAAGAAAGATGGCACATATCGTATGTGTGTCGACTATAGAGCACTAAATAGGATCACTATCAAGAATAGGTTTCCCGTTCCACAGGTAGAAGACCTATTTGATAAGCTACAAGGATCGACCTAAAAAGTGGCTATCATCAAATAAGGATAGTTGATCAAGACATTGTAAAGACCGCATTTCGCACCACATTTGGTCTTTACGAATACATTGTCATGCCTTTTGGCTTGACCAATGCACCAGCCACATTCAACCGCTTGATGGAGAAGCTGTTCAGGCCTCATCGAACCTTCACTGGAGTGTTCTTTGATGATATTATCATCTACTTTAATTCATTAGACGAACACAAGCAACACCTCCAGGTAATATTTCAAGTTTTGAGAGAGAATAAACTTTATGTTAATTGAAAGAAAAGTGATTTTTTCTTGCAAGAGATTCAGTATTTAGGTCACATTATCTCTCAAGATGGCATCCAAATGGATCCATCAAAGTTAGAGGTAATAAAAGGATGGCCTAAACCAAGGAATCTTCATGAACTAAGAAGCTTTATAAGTATGTGTGCATACTATAGACGCTTCATAGAAAAGTTCTCACAAATTGCGGGACCATTACATGAGCTAACAAAGAAAAGCGTTAGGTATACATGGTCTACTAAGGAGAACAATGCTTTCAAAAAGCTTAAACAAAAGCTTATCTCTCAACCTGTGCTTACACTACCGGATCTCTCAAAACCATTTGAGGTCCAATGTGATGCTTGTGGTGATTGCCTTGGAGCTGTTTTGCTTCAAGAAGGGCACGCCATAGGCTATGAGAGTCGAAGGATCGACCCTGTTGAGCAAGACTAGGCATATATGAAAAGGAACTCCTTGCAGTTCTACATGCCTTAGACTCATGGAAGCACTATTTATTGGGGACTCCTTTCATTCTGCGAACGGATCACCAAAGTCTTAAGTACTTCATGACGCAGACCAAGTTCTCCGACAAACAAATGAGGTGGGTAAATTTCCTTTCGCAATTTCACTTTCATATTGCTCACATTGCTGGCAAGCATAATCAAGTAGTTGATGCACTCTCAAGACGGCCGAGAGTGAATGCCGTTTCCATAGCAACTCACAATGATCTATCTTCAATGATAGATGAGTCTGCTATTGATCCCGATTTTAGAGATGTGATTTCAGCCCTTGCATTAGGGAAGAAAGAAGAACCATTTACTTTACAAGATGGTTATCTTCTCTACGGAAATAAACTATGTGTTACTAACTCACTACGTGAGAAAGTAATGTATGAATCACATGCTCCACCTTATGCGGGGCATAGAGAGATTCAGTCTACCTTAAAGGGAATTGAAACATATTTCTATTGGCCTACCATGAAAGTGAACATACAAGAGTATGTTTCTAAATGTGTGGTATGCCAAAAGACAAAATTTGAAAGAGGGAAGCAACTTGGATTGCTTCAACCTTTGCCAATCCCTAATTCACCATGGGAGAGCATATCCATGGATTTTATCTTTGGATTGCCTAAGTCTATCCATGGGAATACGGAAATATGGACGATAGTAGACAGGTTGAGTAAACAAGCTCATTTTATACCTGTCAAAAAGACTATCAAAGCCCATCAAATGGCAACCCTCTTCATTTCACAAATTTTCAAGTACCATGGCTTGCCAATGTCCATAGTGTCGGATAGAGATCCTAGAATGACTAGTAATTTCTGGAAGGGTCTCTTTGAGAATTTAGGGACAAGGCTAAACTTCTGTTCGCCCTATCATCCACAAACGGATGGCCAAAGTGAAATAGCTGACCTAACAATTCTCGATCTACTAAAAGCCTATGTAACGGAAGTAGATCAAAGATCCCAATGGGAGAAGTACTTACCCTTAGTGGAGTATTCTTACAATAACACTGTACATACTTCCACGGGAAAAGCACCTTTCGAGGTAATTGAGGGAAGATCAAAAAGTCCCTTGCTACTTAAGGTACATGGGAAGATCTTCGCTGTGCAGATGAGTATAGCCGAGACCTACAAGAATCTTTTCAAAAGATTAAGGATGCTATCTCTATCTCACAGCAAAGGCAAAAGGCTGCTGCTGACAAGCACAGAATAGCCCAAGCTTTTAAAGAAAATGATTGGGTCTTATTAAAGTTTCCCAAGGATCGATTAAGGCACACGACGGGCAAGAATCCTACGGAACACCAAAAGTACTATGCTAAACTAGCAAAAAGGTACTATGGTCTCTTACAGATTCTTAGGCCAATCAATGAGATGGCCTATCAACTCAAGTTGCCCAATCATTGGCTCATACACAATGCTTTGCATGGGAGCCTATTAAAGCCTTACAAAGGAGAGCCACCTCAAGAACCAACTATTGAAGACCCAGCGGAGATCGAGGACCAAGAGGAGGTGCTGCAGCCCAAGTCCATTCTCCGACATGAAGACAAGGTATTAAGAGGTGGTAAGACTATCCGCTGACGATATCTTATTAAGTTTAAGAATTATCCTTTCGAAGATGCTAGATGGATGCAAGGCATACAATTAAAGGATAACCTAAACCTTGTCAATGCTTACAATGCTTCCCAAGAGTAAGAAAATGTACAAAATGTTAAAAATGAACAAAGTTTTTGTCTTATAAGACTCTCTTTTTCTTTATTGTGCACAAAAATGAAGTAGTCTGCATGCTTAGATCAAGTTTGCAGAGACGACGTCTCCCAAACACCAAGTAGAGCTTGTCACTCTACTATGGAAGATTGATAGGACTAATGTGCACACATGCTTGCGGCAGCCTCAGGCTCTCAAGCGCCAAATAGACTAGTCATCCATTGTGGAATGATGTCGTAGGGTAACATAGGGATCCTCTACCCGCTAAGAAAAGGACTCATGAATATGCTTTATCTTCTCTACACCATAGTCAAGGACGACTATGATGTCAAAAGAGAGGTAATGTCATAATAATCAATATCTCATTCTCCTAAATGATTTTCTCATGTTAAACTTATCATTTAATATGGGGAAGTGCCAGGGGAGAAAAATCTAGAATATTGGTTAAGCTAGCAGACCGGCCACAGTAGGGATACAAAGGAGGGAAAATAGGGATCCAAAGGGGGGGCCATCTGCAAAAGAGCCATGTGCAACAATGGGCTAAAAAGACCCTAAGGTTCAGCCCATTAAGACTTCCAAAATGCTAAGGTTCCAAAATTCAAAGGTTGTGTCCAAAGGTCCACCTTAAGGGAATTGGATGCTTTGTGTGTGTACAAAAAAGTCTTTGCAATCCCTACTTGGGAGGGGGCGAGCCTTGCATGTAGGGGATGAGAGATAAATCCACACACACACACACAAGCTCCCTTTACACAAAGGGAATCAGGGACACATGTCAGCTCCCTAGGCCAGATGCCCGCAAGGTGTACCCAATTCCTATTGGATGGCCTTGGAGGTGGACCAATGAGAATTAGGCTAGAGTAAATCTCGTTTAATTAATTTAAAAACACTTAATAAAAGAACCAATGAGAATTAAGTCCTCTAAAAGACTATTGGACAGTCTCCCAAGGGGTCCAATGAGCATTCAGCAGCCCAATGGCTTGCCTGATTCCTATTGGCCAGGAGGCAAAGGGGTCCAATGAGAGTTGAGTTGAATTATTAAATTACCTAAAGCTCTCACAAAAGGGGAAAGGGGGACACATGTTAGAAGGCTATCACTTATGCTACTTAATAGTCATTGGCTAGCCCTGGGGAGGTCCAATGGGAGGATAGGAAGAGCAATTAGCAAGAGGGCTCGCCCAAGAGAGAGAGGGGGCTGATTTTTGCAAGGCATTATCACACACACACTCTCACACAGTCTATGTGAGAAGCAAGAAAAAGACTATCTCTTCCCAAGCTTTGATGGGGAGCTCATCACCTACTTGAAGCTTGTGAGATAGAAGCCTACATCGACACACTCTTGGCATGTGGATGCAAATCCAACCAAGAGCCAAGCTTCAATGCATGCTCATCTCCTCTACCATGCTAATTACTAAGCTAAGCTATGCTAATATGAGTGATTATGTGAGGAGATGTACATCTTTCTCGTAAGATACTCCTTCTTCCTCTCAATCTACTCTCATACCCTGCTAGCTCTCACCATCTTCGAAGGTGTGTGAGGTCTTGGGTCTGAGACCGGGGATAATTGATGTTGTGTTTGCTAAGTGTTTTGCTTAGCGCATGAAGCTTTCATCTTCATTGCACTAGCTAGTCTTGAAGGAACACAAAGAATTGTATTGTACAATGTCTCTCTTGATGGGAGAAACAATAATACAAAGCCTTTTGGAGGGGGGACCGGCTCCATGCAAATCCGGTGCTCAACTGTTGTCAATAGCTTAATTTCTCTCTCTTTTGAAAGTATTGTTCATGCTATCTAACTAGGTGTTATGCTTTTTGTTGCTCTCTCCCCCCAAGCACTCTTGTAATTCTCATTAGGAATCTATTCTAATGAAATGCCCACTATGTTCATGCTAATTTCCGCTACACACAAGTTTTTAGGCCATTAAATGTTACACAGAGCACCTTAATTAATTTCCAAGGTCACATTTTTGGCATTTCAAACATAAACCCCGACCTTAGATGTATTTTTTACACTTGAATGAGCCAAGTTGAAGAAATGGTGTTTTTGTCTTCTCAATCAGCAATGATCAATGTTCATACAAAAATCCACCACCTTAATTACATCGTATAAATGATCTGGATGCTCTAAAGCATGTCTTAATTTGTTATTCAAGGCATCCATGATGAAAATCATCCTTACACTTTATTGACAATTGGGACAGCATGATCCAAGGATTTCTAGCCCTTGCTCAAGGATAGAACTATTGCCAGCTAGGTAATATTTGGAGCATGCAACATTCTTTTTTGTACCATGGACAATGTCATATAGAGGTGCTCCGTGGGCGGCTGGTGCAGCTACAAATCAGAATTGGGAGATGGTAGCAAGCTAATGCTGCTTGTATTTTGAAAGAGCGTGGATTGAGATGTGATAAATCCTTTCTCCCGTAGTGTTGATTAAATGGTGAGAATAACGCGGTAGCAATCAAACTCCTCTAAAAAGCTTGTAGTTTTGAAAAATATTAATCCTTGGAGCTCCCAAACATTTTATTGTAAGGAATAAGGTGGTTCTTTTGTATGAGTGGGACACAAACCCACATACAAAATTAGTTGTTTCTTGGGGTTTACAAAAATGTTCATGAATTGGTAACAATAGACATGGTACAACTCTGCGGAAAGAGCTATCAAAGATTTGCACGTGGATCCATTGGCAAGATGCAAAGTTGTAGCCGTAAAGCTCTGGCTGTGGATCTCTAGGCAATCATAATAGAATTTCCTCCATTGAAGAGAGTACTAATTTCATCCTGCACAATTACCAGCCAAGGCTTGGCTTGGCTTGTACAAACAAACTCCCAAGTGCCAATTGTTGAGGTGTGCATAAGCTCACAAAGGTAATAGGTGGTCGTGAATGAAATAGAAAAGGTGCTCGCATCTCCAAGCTGGAAGAGAGAGGTTTTGCAAAACCTTAGAGTTGGTGGAGGCTCGTTCAGCCAGCACCAGAGATGGATGGATGTCTCCATGGTCTGCGTGAGAGAAAGGCTTGTGAAGGTAAGGGTACTTGCAAGTGGGTGCCAGTGAGGACGTTAATCACAACAATGGCATTGTGGCCGTGCTGAAGAGTAAATGTATTGTCATTGTTCTCTCTCATGAGATGCATCCAAATTCTTGACCTTGCATTGGGATCGTCCAAATTGAGCACACACCATCTCAAAGCCTGCACGAGAAGGCCAGAGAAGTAAAATGGGGGAGCAGCTCAGGTTGAAGGGGTGCCAAGCTGGTGCTTGGGAAGCCGAGAGCTGATGACTAGAGACCGGGTGGATTCGATTGCAAAGAGAGAGATAGAGCATGCCCTACTACAACTGAGAAAAAAAGAGTGAGAGGGTAGTGGGGTTTAGCAAGGAAATAAGTGAAGGAGTCCTAACGCGCTGACTAGGGGGGGAAGCCTCCAGACCGCGCCCAACTCTCAATTAGCTCAAGCTGGCACAAACTAGAGGAAAGGTTGAAGAGGCGGCTCGGAGAAATAAGAGGGCAGGAGGAGGAATTGTGCCAAGGTTTGTGGAGGGCATAAGGCTGTGGATTTGGAGCCATTAAAGGGGCATTTGTAAGGCCAAGACAGAAGGTGTCGCCATACTCAGAAGTCCGCTCAGGTGAGTAGAGGGAAGGAGGGGTGCTAAATGCTGAGGGAGGCCTCTTGTGGCAGAGAAGGGGTATTGTTTTGAGGTTTTGCATTGGAGAGCATACAAGAAGGCATAGGAGCAATGCAATAGGAGAAGGTTTTTGTCCAAAAATAATCATCATTGTACACTCTCTAAATAAAGTTAATCTCATTGTGTCATCATGATCTCAATATTTCTGGTGTTTAAGTGAATATTCTCCATCTCTTTCTTGCTTTCGTATCCGTTTGTTTGCCACCATATATATGTATGAGTAGGCTATGTGCAAAGGGTACCGAAGCTTGTGGATATCAGGTGTGTGCAAGTTCACAATCTTGAAGGTGTATATACTCATGGGGACATACACTCTCATGTTCTCTCCAGATTCAAGTTCCCTCACTTACTACCATGTGGTGCCAATGAGAGCCTTAGGGTGATAGAAAGGATTGAGCCCTACTATCTATTTGAATGATTGACGATGTGGGTAAGCTATTGAGAGGTAGTATCTTGCTCTACCATTTTTCCTATCATCGTTCTGGTGCCCGCCACTGAGGATCAAAATCCAGAGCTTCAGTTTACAATGGTCTTATGCTATAGGTGATCCAATATGGATATGGATACAAGAAGGTTCTTCATAGGTGCCCGACATGAAGATATTGTGGCATGGTTTCACCTTGTGGAGTACAAGTTTGCTGAGTTGGAGCTTTATGATGACAAGTCGCAAGCCGATTATGCATGGCAAGGGCTTCTTTATGATGCATGCTACCTTTATTCCATGCCGTTTGAGGATGAACAATGGAGTTAGAAAATCATCAGAAGGGCTCTTTTCTAGCTTTTTATGATCTCCAAAGCTGTTTTGTACCATTGAGAATGGTTCTCAACTCATCAAGTCTTGGACAAAACTTCAGGTGCTATACTGGGAGAGCTTGGAGACCTCGACATCTCAAGTATGCTTGCCCAATGATGGTTTTGGTTTTGATATGCATAGTGGAATGGTTATAGTTGATGATGAGGGTTACGAGAGCGATGAAGAAACATCTTCATGCAGTGATGGCAGGGAGACCTTTGATGACAAGTTAAGGTCTTCAATCCTGCCGAGCTTAAAGACAAGGAGAATTCATCAAAGTTTGAAAGCCTTGGAAGTCAAAGACGGGTTTGAAGACAGTGATAGTGAGATAGAGAGCACTTGTGACCTATCATCAGGTGGAAATGACATGGAGGTTATGCATAGGCAAATGGTTTAACTGTTTTGAAAAACATGTATAATGTCAGTGTGTATGAGCATGATTTGGATCTCAACTCACAGGCAAGAGGGAGGGCAAGGCCTTGTCTCCCATGAGATGTATGTGCAACCGGTGGCAAGGAAGTGTGAGAATGCTTTAATTGAAGAGGTTATTGTTGGAATTAGGGTTGCAGAGAAACACACACAGCTTGGAGAAGATGAAGGAAGCTCAAGGCACACAATAGAGAGTGTGTTACTTAGTGTGCAATAGAAAGATAGATAGCCCTAGAGTGATGGGCGTATATACAATGCACGGGGGAAAAAACCTCCTAAAGAGGGAAAAAATGCCCCGGCAGTTCTAGTGTGTTCACACACATCACTACCACATGTATATGGTAACAAATCCCCCCTGGAGTGATGCGGTGAACGAGAGCTGGCACATGAGTAAAGGGAAGTGCCATGCCCTGAGGACAGGATCAGTCCACAAAGAGGAGTAAGCCCAAAGCTTTGCGGAAAGCTTCAAGCTTCTCACGAGACGATGCCTTTGTGAAAAGATCTGCAAGGTTTTCCTGTGTTGGCACATAAGCCAAGCTGATCTCTCCTGCTGAGAGCCTCTCCCTGACATAGTGGTAATGCACCTCAATGTGCTTTGTGCGAGCATGAAAAAGTGGGTTCCTCGTAACTGCCAATGCGCTCCGACTGTCAGTGTAGATAGTGTTGGCAGTGTCCTGTCCAACACCCAAATCAGCCATAAGGAGTCTGAGCCATACACACTCAACCGTAGCTGTGAAGACTGCCCTGTACTCAGCCTCACAACTCGAAGTGGCCACAGTAGGTTGCTTCTTGCTCAACCATGATATACATGAACTGCCAAGCATGAAACAAAAACCACTTGTGGACACTCGCGTGTCAAAACAACCAGCCCAATCTGAGTCTGAAAAAGCATGTAAGTCTGGCGGCAATGATCCCCCCTTGGGATAAAACAAGCCAAGGTGTAAAGTGCCACTAAGGTAGCGGAAAATCCTCTTGACAGCCTGCCAATGCTTAGACCTTGGGCTATGCATAAATCTGCTGACCTGTGAGACTGCAAACTGAATATCTGGCCTCGTGTTGCATACATAAATGAGGCAGCCAACAGCAGTTTGGTAAAGAGTGACATCAGCAGGATCGCCAGCATCATGTAGACTCAACTTCAAACCTGTTTCCATGGGAGTGGCAATAGGTTTGCAATCCTCAAGTCCAAACTTACATAGCAATGTCTCTATGTAACTTTTCTGACACAAGGCAATACCACCATCACACTGCTTAAACTGTATACCCAAGTAATGATGCAACAGCCCCAAATATTTCATCTTGAAAGTAGCATTCAAATCAGCCTTAAATTTAGCAATATGTCTCTCATTTGGTCCAGTGATCAGCAAATCATCAACATAAAGAACCACGATGAGAAATACATCACCCTCACGCTTTACATACGATGTGCTTTCTGTTGGACTGTTACGAAAGCCTTGTTTGACCAAATGAGTGTCAGCTTTCTCATACCAAGCACGAGGAGATTGCTTCAACCCATACAAAGCCTTGTTACATTTGCACACTTTGTCCTCTTGTCCTTTTATGAAAAAACCGCGAGGCTGTGTTACATAAACTTCCTCAAATATGTCACCATTCAAGAAAGCAGTAACAATGTCTAATTGATGTACATCCCAACCAAAATGAGCTGCCAATGCACATAGAAAACGCACAGTAGTCATACGACAAGTGGGAGCAAAAGTCTCTTCATAATCTATGCCTTTTTGCTGTGCATAACCCTTTGCAACAAGTCGAGCCTTATGGAGATCGATCTCACCATCCGGTTTGCGTTTCAACTTGTAAACCCACTTTGTACCAATGGCCTTTTTGCTAGGAGGCAAATCACATAAAGTCCATGTGTCATTTTCTATAAGTGCATCATATTGTGATTGCATGGCAGCCATCCAATTTTTTGAATTCTGTGCTTCATCAAAAGATAGAGGCTCCTCAACATCATGTAAGCTAGACACAGCCAAAGCATAACAATCTGATGCATTAGATGCATGGCGAGAGCTTGGTCGAGTACGAGTAAACAAAAGGTGCATCCGATTACTATCACACAATGTATCCACTAGCCATTTTGGCATACCTCTAGCCTGCTCATTTTTAGCCCTTTCTTCATCAAGTACATCAAGTATATCTGCATCAGTAATAGGCTGATCTTTAAATTTTTCAAAAACCCCCATAAGCTGTACATTTGCCTCATTGGAACTTACATTTGTATTTCCACCACTGAAAAGAGGCAACAAAGTGTCATAAATATCCTGTGAGCTTACATTGCTGTCTCCAGTACATGACAATAAGGGCTGAACAGAATCTTCCACATACGCCATCCAATTTTCTGAATTCTGTGCTTCATCAAAAGACAGAGGCTCCTCAACATCATGTAAACTAGACACAGCCAAAGCATAACAATCTGATGCATAAGATGCATGGCGAGAGCCTGAACGAGTACCACTAGACAAAGGTGCATCCAATTTACTGTCACGCAAAGTGTGCACCAGCTATTTTGGCATACCTCTAGCCTGCTCATTTTCAGCCCTTTCCTCATCAAGTACATCATGTACATCTGCATCAGTAATAGGCTGATCTAAAACATTTTCAGAAACCCCCATAGGCTGTACATTTGCCTCATTGGAACTTACATTCGTATTTCCACCATTGAAAAGAGGCAACAAAGTGTCATAAATGTCCTGTGAGCTTACATTACTGTGTCTAGTACATGATAGCAAGGGCTGAACAGAATCTTCCACAAACACTACATCCCGAGAAACCAGAATACGTTTTGTTTGCGGATGATACAACCTGTAACCTTTGCTTTCAGCACTATAACCAACAAAAATACATTTGACAGTCTTATCATCCAATTTTCTGCGCTGCACTTGTGGCACCAAAGCATATGCCAAACAACCAAAAACACGCATGTGCTCAATAGAAGGTTTTCTATCATGCCATGCTTCATATGGAGTAATAGACTGCAAAGCTTTCGTAGGACACCTGTTAAGTACATAAGTGGCACACATGATGGCGTCAAGCCAAAAAGAATGCGGTAAAGCTTGACTTTTGACCATACATCATGCCATTTCCGTCAGTGACCTGTTTTTCCTCTCAGCAACACCATTTTGCTGAGGTGTATAAGGCACTGTACATTGGTGTTTTATCCCACGACTAGCCAGAAATGCATTAAATTCATGAGACATATACTCCCCCCCTCGATCTGAACGGAGGGTGCCCATAGTACATTTTGAGACATTTTCAGCCATAGCCAGAAATTGTTTGAAGCACATAAAGACTTCGGACTTCGCTTTAAGTGGAAATACCCATGCATGCCTGGAGTAATCATCAATGAAAGTCACGAAGTACAGGTAATTGCCCAAGGACGGAGTTTGCATGGGCCCACAAACATCACTATGCACAAGTTGCAACCTGCATGTGGCCCGAACTGAACCATCCTTTGGAAACTTAGAACGCTGCATCTTACCCAAAATACAGCCTTCACAAACATGTTTGACAGGTGCTTCAAGAGGCGGCAAAGAAGCAACCATATCAGATTTCTGCAAATGCAGCAAACTGGCAAAATTCAGATGACCAAAACGTGCATGCCAAAGTTTTGCATCTGAAATAGCCCTTGAATCTGCAACAGCATTTGCAAAATTTTGTCCACACTTTTCATACAAAGTGAGCTTATACAGCCCACGGCACAGAAGCCCAGATGCAACAATTTCATCACCAAAACTGAGATCATGAACTATACATCTGTCATCCACAAATTTGACTACAAGTCCAAGTCTAGCAAGTGCGGATACAGATAAGAGATTCTTCTTGATCCTAGGTACATAAAGTGCATCAACAAGTGTGAAGGAACTGCCATTAGCAGCAGTGAGCACAATCTTTCCAACTCCCTGAACTGGATAAGAGGCATTGTTGGCACAATTGACTGAATTCCCATGAGGGACAGACTCGAGAGAGGTAAACAATTCACGATGTGAGGTAATGTGCTTTGTAGCACCACTGTCGAAATACCACACATGTGAATCTACAGCAACTGACAAGCATGCATGATGGACAGCAGGATTGTAAGTGCACTCTGCGCTAAGAGCCCATTCTGCATCAACATCAGCAACACAGTCTCCTTTCACAGAAGACTCAACAATGGCTGCATTTGTAGTGGAACTAGCATTTGCAGTGGAACCACCCTCTTTCTTCTTAGCCTCTTTGGCCTTCAACTTAGGACACGACTCGATCAAGTGATCATTGGCTTTACAATAATGGCAACGCATCTTCTTTTTGCCCTTATCACCAGAATTGCCAGACGAAGTACTGCCAGCAGAAGCATTAGGAACATAATTTTTGCCACTCGCAGCAGAACCATAAGAAGTGGCTGCATTACTGTTACCACCCTTTCTTTGAGAAGCAATAAAGGCCTGTTCAACTGTACGCTGCCTAGTCCTGTTTTTTCTAGAAAGTGACTCTTGCAACAACAATGTGCATAATGCATCAAACTTGACAACTTTAGGATTTCCTTGGGTCATCAGTCTCCAAGTACTAGCAAATGTCTGATAGGAATCTGGTAAGGCATCAAGAACCGTCTGCACAAGGGAACTGTCTGAAATGACTTCACTTGCAGAAATAAGCTGCTCATTGATATCCTTGACACTAGCAAGGAAAGTGTCCATATCATCTTCCTCATGCATAATCTTCGACTCCAGCTCTTTACGCAGCAAAGCAATTTTAGCCTCATTGCGGCTTGCATAAAGACCTGCTAGAATATCCCAAGCCTGTTTTGCAGATTTTGCAGAACGGATGTGAGGAACAATGGTGCGCTTCACAGACAATGCAATCAATGCATGAGCATGCGCATCCTTAACATCCCAACGAGCTTGTTCCGCCGTAGGCAAAACAACTCTAACAGCTGCAATCCTTGCAGCAAGACGTACAACATCCTCAACATCGCCTACATCCTCTGAACCAAGACGTACATCAATGCCCTGCACAATGTTCCAGACACCCTTTGACACAAGAAAATGTTGCATCATATAAGCCCACATAGGGTAGTTGTCCCCATCCAACCTGTCCTCAGCAGCAAACATCTTGAACACATTTGTGTTGTTGTTGTCAGCCATGGTAAACGCTGCACCTGATGTGAAAACTGTCCAAAAATAGGAGAAACGGAGCGGGAACAACCTGTGCTATATAGCACAAACCGTAGAAGACTGTAAGGCACCTGTTATGCAGAAAACGGCACTGACAGAAATTCTGCACAAAATGACGAAATAGCCTGTGTAGTACTGCCTGTAGTGGAAACAGAGGCCGAAATGAGCCCAAATCAAAATTCTGAGTAGACCGAGCTATTCGAGCTCTCCCAAAATTTTTGTCGACCTGCGAACGCTCGCCAAAGCTCACTGAAATCGGAGAAGGTGAGCAGGCGTGTGCTGGAGCGGCTGGCGACTAAGCCCGGAAGGACGTGACCTGCTCTGATACCAATTGTTGGAATTAGGGTTGCAGAGAAACACACACAGCTTGGAGAAGACGAAGGAAGCTCAAGGCACACAATAGAGAGTGTGTTACTTAGTGTGCAATAGAAAGATAGATAGCCCTAGAGTGATGGACGTATATACAATGCACGGGGGAAAAAACCTCCTAAAGAGGGAAAAAATGCCCCGACGGTCCTAGTGTGTTCACACACATCACTACCACATGTATATGGTAACAGTTATGAGTTTTGGTAATGAGGAAAATGTATGCAAAGAAGTGGTATAAATTGAGGGTTTGTTTGATGGTACAGTTGATGATATGAGTTTTTTTGATAGCCTCATGCCTGAAGCAGGTGATGGTGTATCCTTCTCTTCTTCCTTTGATATTGGCATGCCATAAGATGTAACTTGTGAGTTTTTTGATCGTCTTTTTGATGAAGAAATGCATCTTGAGAATATTATGGGTGCTTCATGGAAAGATGATGCTTGTGCAAATGTCTCCAACGTGTTTAAGGCCTTGGTATGCCTCTTCGCACGGATCTATGCTCTTTAATTCCTTTTGGGGGACTAATTTTGTAACTCATAGTGATGCTACAAGTGTTTCCAAGGATTTTGAGTGTCATGTGCCCTATGTTGGCCCGAATGTAGGTTTTTGTGCAGGGGATGATAAAGAAGTGAATTTTATGATGCACATGCAGGTCTATGGAAAAGTAATTGATGGTTTTGTTGATGCAAGGCGTGTGCATGGCATCTATACAGGTTTTCCTTGGGAGCCATGTGGAAGCTTGATTAAGATTTTGATGTATGGAGTGCCAAGTTGTTTTATGTGGGATCCATGTGGAATGAGCATCTACTAGTGTTGCTGTTGAGCATGAATGCTACAACAGACTAGGGAGGTTGGCAAACTATGATAGGAGTTTTTTGGTTTGAAGTTTACCAGCCCATGTATATATGGTGTGCTCACTTTTTCCATTTTTGAGTGTGCTATGGTTGCTTGTACAGTGGTGAGCAATGCCAATTTTTGATGTGTGCTCTTGGCTATGGTCTACAACTCGCCATTTGACCAGGTTTGCAAGAGTTCGATAGTGTTAAAGTTGAGCATGAATGCTCAACTAGAGGGTTGGGCAAAGATGATCGATCCGAGATTATTCTCAGGGAGTGCATTTGAGAGCAAGGCAATCCCAGGGTTGGCCACTTATGTAATGCCGATGCAAGTATTAAAGTTTCTTTGAGGCGTATCTAGGTGGAACCTAAAAACTTGAGCTGATTGGCACCGGTTTGATCGAGGATCGGTGCATTTCAAACCTTGAATTTGTTCATCATGCAAGGCTAACCCGAACACCGAGTAGTCAAAAGAAGTGGGTGAAATGTAAGCTAAAAATAATCAGCCACAAGAGATCGGGTGTTATCAATGCAAGAGAGTGGTGGAGCAACAAGGAGAGATAGCTCATGGAAGCTTGAGTCTTGAACACTCGAAACGGGTACTACTGACTGTGTAAGTGCCGAGTGGGTGGAAGGTTTTACAAGAAGGCAATGATAGATGGGAGGAGAATGGCTAAAGGAAGTTTGTGGCTTTTGGTAGGATTCAACTTCTAGTTTATTTTTAAAGAGGCAAATAATGAGTCGTTTGTAGTAGTCAACGAGATGGGCATCACGTGGACCCGCCGCCAAGGAAAAGCAGGGCTAGAGAGGACATGCAGGGGATGGGCGAGCAGGTAGAGAAGGGGCTCTTGAAGGCTGCCTGAGAAGGCCAGAGAAGTAAACAGGGGGGTGGGGGTGGGGAGGGGGGGGAGCCTCAGTTTGAAGGGGAACCGAGCTGGTGCTTGGGAAGCCGAGAGCTGACGGCCAAAGGCCGGGTGGATTCGACTGCAAAGGGAGAGACAGAGCATGCCCTCCTGCAGAGCAGCTGAGCAAACAAGAGTGAGATGGCGGGGGTTTTAGCAAAGACGAGAGAGAAGGAGTCCTGACGTGCTGACTAGGGGGGGAAAGTCTCCAGACCGCACCCAACTCTCAATTAGCTCAAGCTGGCGCAAAATAGAGGAAAGGTCAAAGAGGTGGCTTGGAGAAATAAGAGGGTAGGAGGAGGAATTGTGCCAAGGTTTGTGGAGGTCATAAAGATGTGGATTAGGAGCCATTGAAGGGGAATTTGCAAGGCCAGGACAGAAGGGGTCGCCATGCTCAGGGGTCCGTTTTCCAAGACACACTGCAAAAGTTAGCCGGAAAGAGAGGGCGGCTTGTTACAGAAAGAAGAGTTTCAAACCTGTTTCCATGGGAGTGGCAATAGGTTTTCAATCCTCAAGTCCATACTTACATAGCAATGTCTCTATGTAAATTTTCTGACACAAGGCAATACCACCATCACACTGTTTAAACTGTATACCCAAGTAATGATGAAACAACCCCAAATCTTTCATCTTGAAAGTAGCATTCAAATCAGCCTTAAATTCAGCAATATTTCTCTCATCTGGTCTAGTGATAAAAAAAATCATCAACATTGAGAATCACAATGAGAAGTACATCACCCTCACGCTTTACATACAATGTGCTTTCTGTTGGACTGTTATAAAAGCCTCATTTGACCAAATGAGTGTCAGCCTTCTCATACCAAGCACAAGGAGATTGATTCAACCCATACAAAGCTTTCTTATATTTGCACACTTTATCCTCTTGTGCTTTCTTGATAAAATTGCGAGGCTACATTATGTAAAATTCCTCAAATATGTCACCATTCAAGAAAGTAGTAACAATGTACGATTGATGTACATCCCAACCAAAATGATCTATCGATGCTCATAGAAAATGCACAGTAGTCATACAGCAAGTGGGAGAAAAAGATCTTCATAATCTATGCCGTTTTGTTGTGCATAACCCTTCGCATCAAGTCGAGCCTTATAGCGATCAATGTCACCATCCGGATTGCGTTTCAACTTGTAAACCCACTTTGTACCAATGGCCTTTTTGCCAGGAGGCAAATCACATAGAGCCCATGTGTCATTTTTTTAAGAAGTGCATCATATTTTGATTGCATGGAAGCCATCCAAATTTTTGAATTATGTGCTTCATCAAAAGACACAAGTTCCTCAACATCATGTAAGTTAGACACAGTCAAAGCATAACAATCTGATGCATGGTGAGAACTGGAACAAGTATGACTAGACAAAGGTGCATCCAATTTACTTTCATGCAAAGTATGCACCAGCCATTTAGGCATACCTCTAGCCTGCTCATTCTCATCCCTTTCCTCATCAAGTACATCATGTACATCTGCATCAGTGATAGGTTGATCTCTAACATTTTTAGAACCCCCCATTGGATGTTCATTTGCCTCATTGGAATTTACATTTGAACTTCCACCACTGAAAAGAGGCAACAAAGCGTCATAAATGTCATGTGAGCTTACATTATTGTCTCTAGTACATGACAGCAAGGGTTGAACAGAATATTCCACAAACACAACATCCCATGAGAACAAGATATGCTTTGTTTGTGGATGATACAACCTGTAACCTTTTCTTTCAACACTATAACCAACAAAAATACATTTGACAGCCTTATCATCCAAATTTCCTGCGTTGTGTTTGTGGCACCAAAGAATATGCCAAATAGCCAAAAACATACATGTGCTCAATAGAAGGCTTTCTATCATGCCATGATTCATATGGAGTAATAGACTGCAAAGCTTTCGTAGGACACCTGTTAAGTATATAAGTGGCACACATGATGGACTCAAGCCAAAATGAATGTGGCAAAGCTTGACTTTTGACCCTACATCATGCATTTTTGCAAGTGACCTATTTTTTCTCGTAGCAACACCAATTTGTTGAGGTGCATAAGGCACTATGCATTGGTGTTTTATCCCACAACTAAACAAAAATGCATTAAATTCACGAGACATATACTCCCCCCCTCGATCAAAAGGGAGGGTGCCCATAGTACATTTCAAGACATTTTCAGGCATAGCCCAAAATTGTTTGCATAGATACTTTCGACTTTGCTTTAAGCAAAAATACCCATGCATTCTTGGAGTAATCATCAATGAAAGTCACAAAGTAATTTTTCAAGGAGGAAGTTTGCATGGGCCCACAAACATAACTATGTACAAATTGCAACCTGCATATGGTCCTAACTGAACCATCGTTTGGAAACTTTGAACACTACATCTTACCCAAAATACAACCTTCACAAACATGTTTGACACGTGCTTTAAGAGGTGGATGTTAGGTTTTGCAAGCTCGTGGGAACACTTCTTATAGCATGCAGTGCAGGTTCGGTTAGAGTCAAGTCTGCATGGCAGCTCTTTTGGCTTTATATTGTAAGGTATTTTGACAAAGTAATTCAATATACTATCATAGCGTGTCTTCTTTTTTTTGTTGTATCGACTTCTCTCATCTAACCTCATCTCTGCTCGCCATTCCTTCTTCAAAGCACCATCCTCCATAGCCTTGACTCCCAACATCTAGTATCAGAGCTCAGGTCGGCTTGTGCTTGAGTACTCGAAGACTGGGCGGGAGCAGTTGCTTAAGAAAAGAGAAGAGGTGCAACCACCTGTATGATTTTTGCCCAAACCAACATCTACAGTAGCACCTTGGCCTGCTGGTCAAGTTTCAACACCTTGAGCATCCTCAATTCAGGCTCTACTGAACACAACAATTAAAATACTCCCTGGCTTGTTGTCGTCAAGCTACAGTAGAAATTCATGAGTTACTAGGTACACCTTAAATTCAAGGTTTGGTAGTGAACCAAAAAATCCATTTATTGGTAGCTAATTTTTTGACCTACACCCTATATGTTTAAGGGGGGGTTTTATCATAGCACCAGGTTATGGATACACCAAAAATACTTAGTTGTGAGAGAACCTAAAACTCACGGTTGTCGACAAGTATACCAAAAACTTGAGGTATCATGAGTTGCTTGTCTAGTTCGGGCTTGAGGGGGGGATTGTTAGGTTTTGCAAGCCTGTGGGAACACTGCTTATAGCATGTAGTGCAGGTTCAATTACATTAGGAAGAGGATGGGATCTATGAGGGCCTCTTTATTTGCCATGAGCTTATGGAGGTGATTAACATTTTGACAAATAGGTGTATGCCATGTGTGTAAGAACGGTGGGTGTGTAAGAGATGTGTAAGAGTGGTCAAAGGATGCACTTTTCCCCCAAAAAAGAAGCTGGACAATTTTATGATTTTTGGTCTTCCATAATTCCCATATATGACCTCCTTGAGCGGAGATCATAGATCTGCAATCTACACATTGAGTTCTTTCCATAGATATGCTACATGATATAGTTTTACCCACTAGATTTTGAATTCCATTTTAGGGGGGAAATTCAAATTCAAATAAACTAGCCATTTTTCCTGTTTGAATTTAAAATCTATTCTTTGATTACTTTCTTAATACTAAAGGTTTGACTTCCTTAAACTGCCAAATAAAGGGACCCTCCTAGACCCCATTCTCTTCCTAATTAGAGTCAAGTCTGCATGGCAGCTCTTTTGGCTTTTTAATATTGTAAAGTATTTTTACAAAGGAATTCAATATACTATCATAGCGTGTCTTATTTTTCTGTTGTGTTGACTTCTCTCATCTAACCTCATCTCTACTTGCCTTGCCTTCTTCAAAGAACCATCCTCCATGGCCTCGACTCCCAAACAACGACAAAGAAGCAACCATATCATATTTTTTGCAGACACAACAAACTAGCAAAATTCACATGTTCAAAACGTGCATGCTAAATTTTTGCATATGAAATAGCCTTAGAATCCATAACTGCATTTGCAAAATTCTACCCACACTTGTTATACAAAGTGAGATTATACAACCCACAACATAAAATGCCAGATGCAACAATTGCATCACCAAAACTGAGATCATGTACTATACATCTGTCATCCACAAATTTGACTACAAGAACAAGTCTAGCAAGTGCAGATACAGAGAAAAGATTCTTCTTGATCCCAAGTACATACAATGCATCAACAAGTCTGAAAGAACTATCGTTTGCAGCAGTAAGCATAATCTTTCCAAGTCCTTGAACCAGATAAGAGACATTGTTGGAACAAATAATTGAATTCCCATGAGGGATAGACTCAAGAGAGGTGAACAAAATCAAGATGAGAGGTAATGTGATTCGTAGAACCACTATCAAAATACCACACGTGTGAATCTGCAACAAAACTGACATGCATGCATCATGGACATCAGGATTATAGGTACACTCTGTACTAAAAGCCCATTCTACATCAACATCATCATCACAATCTCCTTTCATAGAAGACACAACAATAGCTGGGTGAAAGCGTGGTTTGGTGGTACAAAAAAAGGACCTATTTTACTTCTACCAATGAGAAAGTGGGGACTGGTAATTTTTTTGTAGTTTAGGTCAAAACTTTTTGGACCTTGTGTTTTTAGATTCTTCTTTTGAAGATCTATCCACTACGATAGAATGTTTTTCATGTGACATGTAGAAATTGTAACTCAAAGATTTATCAAAGGTATTTTCAAGGACAGTCCTTTTTGTACCACCAAAGCATGCTTTTAGCCAGCTGCATTTGTAGTGGAACCAACATTTGTACTGGAACCAGCCTCTTTCTTCTTAGCCTCTTTGGCCTTCAACTGAGGACACTGCTTGATCAAGTGATAATTAGATTCACAATAATGGCAACGCATATTCTTTTTACCCTTATCACCAAAATTTTCAAACAAATTTCTGTTAGTAGAAGCATTAGGAACAAGTAATTTTCCACTCACAGATGAACCATGAGAAGTGGCTGCATTAATGTTACCACCTTTTCTTTGAGCAACAATAAAGGCCTGTTCAACTGCACATTGTCTAGTTCTTTTTTTCTGGAAAGCGAATCTTGCAAGTGCAATGTGCATAATGCATCAAACTTGACAACTTCAGGATTTCCTTGGGTCATAAGTCTCCAAGGACTAGAAAAAGTCTCGTAATAATCTGGCAAGGCATCAAGAATAGTCTGCACAAGGGAACTGTCTGAAATGACTTCACCTTCAAAAATAAGTTGCTCATTGATATCTTTCACACGAGCAAGGAAAGTGTCCATATCATCTTTCTAATGCATAATCTTCAACCCCAACTCTTTACACAACAATGAAAATTTTGCTCGGGGGGTTCACTATGTGTAAAAATACCATATCATGTGCATCCAAGACATGTTTGTAAAACCCCTTATTTGTGAATTTTGCTAGGAATATAATGTACCCTTTTCTTTTAAAATCTGTAAGTTTTTTTAAAATTTGAAAAATTAATATCCTTCTGTATATATATTTTTGTAAGTTTCAAGAACCTTAAATACCCTTCTGTTGAACTCACATGATAGGTTACATTTTTACTATGTGAACTCCCCGGGAAATTTTGCCTCATTTTGCGACTTGCATGAAGACCAACTAGAATATCTCAAGTTTGTTTTGCAAATTTTGGTGAATGAATGTGAGGAGTAATAGTGCGCTTCGCAGACAATGCAATCAATGCATAAGCGTGCACATGTTTTACATCCCAATGAGCTTGTTCTGTCGTAGGCAAAACAACTCTAACAGCAATAATCCTTACATCAAGAGCTGCAACATCCTCAACATCGCCTACATCCTCAGAACCAGGACATACATCAATGACCCGCACAATATTCCAGACGCCCTTTAACACAAGAACATGTTGCATCATGTAATCCCACATAGGGTAATTGTCCCCACCCAATATGTCCTCAGCAGTAAACATCTTGAACACATCTGTGCTGTTGTTGGCCATGGAAAATACTTGCACACACTTGATATGAAAACTGTCCAAAAAGAGGAGAAACAAAGCGGGAACAACACGTGCTATACATTACAAACCATAGGATATTATAAGGGACCTATTATAGCACAAACCATAGAATATTATAAGGGACCTATTATGCAAAAAATAACATTGATAGAAATTCTACATAAAATGACAAAATAGCCTATACAATACTACCTGTAGTGGAAACGGAGGCCGAAATGAGCTCAAATAAAAAATCTGAGCAGACCTACGAACGCTCGCCAAATCTCACAAAAATAGGAGAAATTGAGCAGGCGTGTGTTGGAGCTGCTGCCGACTAAGCCCAAGAGGACGCAACCTACTCTGATACCAATGGTTGGAATTAGGGTTGCAAGAAAACACACACATCTTGGAGAAGACAAAGGAAGATCGAGGCACACAATAGAGAGTATATTACTTAGTGTGCAATGGAAAAGATTGATATCCCTAGAATGATGGGCGTATATATAATGCACAGGGAAAAAAACCCTCTAGAGGGAACAAATTGCTTGGTGGTCCTAAGTGTGTTCACAAACATCACTACCACATGTATATGGTAACACTTCTCACACTATAAAGTCATAGATGATAAAAAATTCACATTTGATTTCATATAGGAGAAAAAAAAGTTCCTTGTGAGAAAAGTAGTGCTAAAATAAGTTTGTTGGATTGGATAAACATTCTCATATGTGAAGATCATTGCTAATAGTGAAATGCTCAAGTGTGATAAAGAGCTCCTCACTTTTCACAAAGCAGGGAAAAAAATTCACTCTTGAGAATTTTGCAATTTCCCACATGAGAAAAGTGACCTTAATATGTATATTCATTCAATTACATGACCCACCACCAAAACGTAGTTCCCTACCTTTCAAACACTTACACTGCTTGTGAGGACTTAAAAATTCAAATCAGATAATTAGCACATTACTTAGGAATAAATGAGCATTATAAGGAGTATAATGGTAGCTTGAAATCCAAACTTTCTTGTTCATCCATACATCCAGTTCATTGATAATTCACATTCTGTCAACAATTACAAATCCTCGAACAGGCAAACTAACCTCAAACCTTAATATGAATGTGGTAAACTCCATCAAAATCTTGTACATTATTTTAAAGTATGATTTTAGTAGTTGACAATAATCAAGTCTCCTAACAGTGAGGAACTTGTGGAAACAACTACCATAATGAGACTGTAACCAAGAAAATATTTTTAGCTGCTCAATATTGAAACAATTAGATCTTCTTTTCTAGTGAGTCAAGCACAAAATGATTGTTGATTTCCTAAATCCACCTTGACCACATCACTATCAAGCAAAAGTTTGGCCATTTAAAAAACTCACTGACAAATGGGGTTGGATTTACAATCCAAAATCTAACCACATTTACCAGAATAAAAAAGAACTTGACATTCGATTTACAATGCCAAAGATGACCCCATTTACCAGAATTGAAAAGGAGGGTTGCAAAAGAAGTAAATTGCCAAAATATAGAATTTCCATCAAATAAAATATGCAAAAATAAATTTGTTATTGTCAGGAAGTGTGTACAATGGCCTCAGATTGATTACATATGAAATCTGCTCGAGTAACTCATATACACTTTTCCCACATAATCACATCTTCCTTGTGGAGAACTTTGTCCATTGGCTACAACTATACACATGTACAACATGATATCACATCTACTAGTACCTGAAGGAATCACATAAATTAATCAATAATACAAATGGAATTGAGATCCATACCATTGAAAATCTAAGAGCCAACTGATACCACTCCATCTTTCAAAGCTCAAAATTTTTGTAGGACAATCACTTGCAAAATAATGACAAACTTTCCATCACCCAATTTGAGGCAAGCTATAATAAGTCCAATTTTCTTAAAGCCAATAGGAGAAATCGTTTCCCTCTGTTCACCATATAGTCCACAATTTTCAAAATCCATCATGTCTAGACCCTCTTGTAGAGTCAAACCCACCTAGACCTGCAAAATTACAAAGTTATGTTGGATGAGAAAAAAACTCAGGGTCATACTTAGAGCCATGCACATACCATGAATCTCAAAGTGCATTTCTACACATGAAAGGCAATTATGAGTAGCTTTCTTCAATGAGAATGGTCGCAAAAAAGCTAGTTCAAAGATTAATATGTGCAGTTCAACTTTAAGATTGTCTATCTGGTAGCAAGGACAGATAGTTGGCAAACATGAGCCACTTCTCTCACTTCCTTTTAAACCATCAAGGTTTAGCGGTTCCTCATAGGTGGCACCTATCTTTCATGGAAAGAGGGGGAAAGGGGGGGGGGGGGGGGGGGGGGGGGGGGGGGGGGGGGGGGGGGGGGGCAAGAAAACCCTAAAAAATGCACCTGTACAGGAAATGGTGGTAGTTATTCATCAAGATGTCTTTTGGGTATCAGCTTTAAACACTTAGTACATAGTTGTATGGGTGCAAGTTAGAGGGTGAGCACTAATAAAGAACGAAAGAAACAAAGTAGAACCTTGAAGGTGATTACAACCAACCTCTTGCAATCATGCATCCATTGAGGTAACTCATCTAACTTAGCGGCACTTTACATTGGAATAGGGGCGGAAGCACTACTTTTGTCTTCTTGCCTCTTTCAAATCATCGTACCAAGTGAGACATATTGATCGGCTCATAGAAGCCACGTAGAAGATTTTCAATATCATTGTCAGTGTAACCTTTCTTTCGGACTAGGTCTCCGAGTGCATCAACATGAGAAGCACTGAAATCTTCCATGGAAGGACGTAGATCCTTTGTTGTCCCAAGCTAAACCTTAAGAAGGCGGCCATCATGGCAATATAGGATGGTCCTGTTTCTGTGGGATTTTCCCACTCATAACCTGCATCACCTACCTTTGTGGAGGCTTGTAGGGCAAGGCCATCTACAACATCATCACCACTCAACCCCCGGCAGCTACACCAGTCATCTAGCCCTCTCCACCTTTTGCCGCATAGTCTGGAACAAACACCTACATAATGGGTTGAGCTTTATCACATCCAATCTTACGCCTCATAGTCGTCCTCAAGGTATTCAAATCTTTGCTCCTGAGCGTAGGCCCATTGACATGATGTGTCTTCCTCTTGTTTATCCAAAGCATCTGCATCATGACTAGAAGCAAGTTCATGGAACATGCCACCTTCACCAGACACGTGAAATTATTCATGAGTGGACACCTCCTTCATCTTCTTTGCCATTGTGGCCAGTATAAAGGTTTTTTTTCAGCAAAAATTGCCAGGAATAGGGAATTTTGGGGCCAATGAGGAGCTCCCAAGAACTTCTTCAAAGTGTAGCTTCTACGTCCTTAGGAAACCTGGCAAAGCCAAGGGTACCATTGACAATACGGCACCCACACATGCTCGCATTCTCGTGGTCTATGAAATTTTGAGTAGCGAAGGTGAAAGAGGAGCTCACAAAATCTCTCTCTCTCTCTCTCTTTCTGGGTGGGGCAAAATCTACCTGCTCCATAGATTATCTCACTAAATGAGCCGAAGCTAAAGCTACACAAAAAGCTAATGCCAGGACTACTACACAATTTCTATATGAAAATGTCTTTGTTAGATATGATCTACCTATAGAAATTGTCAGTGATTGAGGCACACATTTCATAAAAGAGATGATCAAAAATATTCTTGAAGACTTCATGATAGTTCATAAGAAGTCAGCTACCTACCACCCAGAGGCTAATGGCCAGGCAAAAGATACAAATAAGACTCTATGTACAATCTTAACTAAGATAGCGTCAGATTCTAGAATGGACTGGGATCAGAAGTTACATTCAACATTATGTCCTTATAGAATTGCTTACAAAACCTCGATATAGGAACAACGCCGTACAACATGGTGTTTGGACTAATTGCTATACTGCCTATGGGATTCTTAATCCCAACACTAAGAGTAACAAAACATCTAGAGTTGACATGCCATGAAATGTCTTCATGAGTAGATGACCTTGAAAAGCTAGAGGAGCTTCACTTGAAAGCATTAGCTTTCATCTATGCACAAAAACAAAGGCAAAAAGAAATTTTTGATAAGCATGTACGATCCAAAAAATCCAAAACATGCAATTATGTCTTGATTTACACGTTAAAACAACATGCTAAGAAACTTAAAAAGTGAGGGACGGGACCCTTTGTGATCAAAGACTCATCACCAAGTGGGGCCGTAAAGCTTGCTACGTTGGATGGGGAAGAAACACCTAACTGGATTAGTGGATGTCGGCTATAAAACATTCTTCTACCACTAACCCCAAATATGCTTCAACAAATCCATCACACAAAGAAAAGGATGCAAGAGAAACAGGAGATTGTTGCAGAAGCTCAAGTAGAGGCCAATGATTGAACGAATAGCAAAAAGAAAGCTTCTTCGACAGCATCAACAACACAACATGGACCACCTCTGAATATTAATGCCATTCAAGTAACAAACTTTGACACAAAGAACATTCAGGAGCCAAAAATTGTTGTCAAACAAGGACACAAGAAAGTGAAGCCGAGGGCAATGCTTGATTCAAGGTGTCAAGGTAACTTGATATCCTACAACATTTACAAGCAAATTCAGCTTGACAATCAATTATAGGAGACAAAAAAAAAACTCCACAGTTATACAAAACACGCAATTAAGGTAATGGGATGGACGATGCTCATAGTACATGTCAACCAATATGTCTATTTGCATACATTTATCATAGCATGCCTTATTGCTAGGGCAACCTTGGCAGAGAAGGTATAATGTACAACTTGACTGCACACAAAATACCATGAGTATCCAATCTGATTCAAGGAAACAAAAAGTTCCTTTCACTGTCCAACAATGGATTCCAAAGAGAGATACAATGCAGGCAAAGAAAGTCAATAGGGCAAATACTCTTGTACACAATGGGAGTTTGATGAGTCATAAGAAAACAAACAGAATTCACAAAAGTAAACCTCAACAAACCCGACATACTCCGCAAAACAAATCTATCAAGCGTATTTGGATCAAGAAAGATCAAGTTACAAGAAATGAGCAAAGAGAATTTGCCGATACCTCTCCAATGACATCCACTGCAACAAAAAGATGAACCCAAACTCTTGCCACAAGAAAATATGGGTAAGCAGTTGCTTATCGATCAAATCAAGCATACAAAAATCTGTATTCAAATGCAACAACCTCAGGAACTGCCTCAAGTACACTTCTTTAACAAAAAACCAAAGGCATGTTTCAGTCCATTAATACCCACAATTCAAATTTGGATAACTAAACAATGAACATTCACGGATACAAAGACAATGAGCAGCCACATAGCTTCACAAACTCTATTGACTATCAAAGAAAGAGCAAGGATACTGGAGAGTTTATTTTTTCGCCTACTTCACCAGGATCATACTTCCATACGAAGCTTCAACATCAAATGCCAATAAGCGTCATGCTTATATCTTCCTCTTGCTCAACATTAATTTTTCCATGCATTGCTTGAGTATGCATATACGGCCGCATTACATGGCCAACATTAGCACCTTCTTGAGTCCCATACATAGCACATACCCTTGGGCGATACATCGTCGTACAGGAGGACTTCGACCAGGAAGGGGGGAAGGCATCTCAATGAGGAACCAACATGCTATAAGTGTAAAAAAGGACACAGGGTTTTATGGGTTTTTTTTTGTGTTTGATTGCAAGTATTTTGGTAAACCGGAGTAGATATGCCCTTAATAATTGTGTGATAATAGATGACAAAGGAAAAACACCAAGATGAGCCTCTAGGTGTGTGTATATATGTAAAAATCTCATTTTTCATGCTAAAAAAAGTAGAGAAAGGAGCAATCCAGCCAAAAATACTATGTATAAATGTATATAGTGGTTTATTATGCTATTATCTTATTACCTTGATTATTGGATAATTTTTGGGTCAAGCTAGATATCTTTCTTTATTTTGATTATTTTTCCAAAAAAAGAAAAATAGAAAAAACAGATGAAATAGCGACATGGTTACAAAAGAAAAATATGGGAGTGATCAGTAAGTGAACGACAACTTATGGTGAACACGGGGTGCAAGTATGAGAAAAGTTGCGGAAAGCCAATGTAGCCAGTTTTTGGACAAAATGACAAATTTTCCAAAAACAGAGCAATCGGAGTCCAAATGTAGAAATTTTTGAGCCTAAAGTACATTCAAATTAAGATAGCGGCACAAGTCAAATTTGGTAAAAAGTGGTCAAGGAAACCCCGATTTAAGGGCCCACTTACTAGCGCATTTTCACTATTCACAAGAGAGAGCTTGAGGGACCTAGAGCATGTGGACCTTCTACAACTTCGTACGATGCACACGACATATCGATCGGCGCCAAAAATGAGAGGTAGATTTGTTGCCATGAGCTTTTGTTGTTCTATACTCTCTTTGTCGCGGAAAACTTCAAAAAAGGGCAATGTGGCATTGCGGGGAAGAAACTGAAACGGGGCCATAACGCATCCACCACTTAACTGGTAGCTACAAGACTTGACAAGGGGTTAAACCTAACCTATGCAAACACCTCTATAACCTCCAATGCGGGTTAAGGTCAACGGGAAAAACCCTAACCTCTTTAGGCACGACAAAGACGGATCGGGAAGGAATCGCCGAAACGACACGAAACTTCATGAGATGTTATGTCTCAAGAAAGTCTATAAGCCAAGTTAGCCTCCTCCTAAATCTATCATCAAAAAGTGGACCAAAACATCGAGTAAGGCTTCAGAACCGCAAAGCATCATTTGGGCCTCACGACCAAGCTAGGTGTCCATTAGCCACCAAATTTCACAGGCTTCATTGACATATCATCAACAACCAACATGTAAGGTCAAACATCAACAAGAAAAATTGTCGCCGACCATCTCCTTAGAAAAAGATGCTATTTGAGCAACAAATTGCCAAAAAGGGTATCTGTGAGTTTAAATGATACATCAAAGCCATGGAAAGGTGCCTCACAGCATCCACAACATCCACATGCAGGGAATTAAAGCTCGAGAAGAATCTTTGCGAGAGCAAGTCCTCAAATAAAGAAATCTCTTTCAGAGATTGAAAGTCCAATCAAGGAGTTTCGAAGCTGAACAACTGACTTATAAAGTTAAAAACTAGCTATTAGGGCTTAGGGAACAATCATAAAACATCCCAAGGTATCAAAAATATCTTTTATCACTGAAGACATCATACACATATGATGTCTCACATTCAGATTTTACACAAAAAGCACTCACTTGACTTCACCAACCCATTTTGCATACCTTAAACATGGAGCACATAAGATTTCATCAGATTTCGAGCCAATTAGGCTACTCAAGACCCACAAAACACAAAGTCTCAACCTAATCCCATTTTTTGGATTTGGACTTATCAAAAGTTGTTCAAATCAAGTGAGATTTTATACACAATATGAACATAGCCTACACATCATATGCCTATGCTTAGAAATACATTTTGCAGAAGTAGACATTGTACACATATAAAGTCTACTCCTGTCGCATGTCACAAAGAAGTTTTTCCAACATTTTAAACATCCAAACTTATAAAGCACATCACATATAGCCTCTACACCAAGTTTGGACCACATTGAGCATGTTCTGATCACCACTTACATCAATTTACAAATCAAGGTGTCATAACGTGTTTCTATGACCTTGAGCTCAGGAACATCAGTCCAATTCCATATTTGTACCTAACTGAGCCATACACACATTATGGGCCACCTCCACCACAAGTTTAAGCTAAAATTTCCAAAATAGAATGTATTTGCGTATAATGTTTAAAAGCCTTGAATTGACAAGATGAAGTGGTTTTCGAAACTCTAACTCTTTGTACACATCAGCATGAGCTCCCCAACACACTTTAATCACAATTGGATGTGTTTTGACCTTCAACCACTCAAAAGAGCGGAATCTTGTGTGCAGAAAGATCTTGAAGCTCTTTGACTCCAATTCACAAGTTCAAATTTATATCAAAGAGCATGCCCTTGCACAAGCCATACACAACCTACCTATGGAATCTCAAGCTGTTTTGCATCATTAGACATTATACACGTATAATGTCTAGACTTTTATACAGAGGCCAACCCCCACATTTTTCAGCACAAGCTTGTTCATCATGTTGTATAAAAATCATGCCTTCAATTTGGACAACTTTGGGCTAGGTGATGACCACTTGGAGCACAAAATCAAAAAAATCTCGGCAAAGGAAGCATTCTAGGTCCCCAAACATATGACTCATCTCCAAATCAAAATCAGAGATGAACAATGGAATTCCAATCACCAAAGGAAGCTACAGATGAAGTCTAGGCCAAAAATCTCAATAGAGACATTGTACGCGTATAATGTCCCCTATGGCCAAATGATGATTCTGGGGAGAATTCTCACTTCCAATGTCTTTACCCCATTAATATTAGCCCAAAGCACAAGTCCCATCAAGTTTTATGGCTCCATACCCATCTTTATCCCAATATTGGAATCCAAGGTTCTATGATTAATTTTTGGCTCCAAGCATAGGAGGAGAAACCCAAATCAAATTCTAATGTCACAGGAGAGTATACCATAACAATACCCACTTACACTTCAGGTCTGAACCATTTTTGACAAAGTAGACATCATACGCGTATGACGTCTCACTAGCTTGAAAATGAACCTAGAGACTAACTTTAACCCCTCTGAGCCTTTACAACATGATTATGAGAGCATCTACCAAATCTCACCCCATTTGAGCCTCAAATACTCAAAACTAAGCCTGAATCTAGCTTCAAAGCCCGTAGGGATTTCTATTGGTCACAACTTGTCCAAAAAACATCCAAATTGAAATCCAAGCATATACTTATGAAGTATATGATAAGAGATATGCACATGTGAAATATCACTATGTTCTGAGCACTTAGACATTATATGCGTGTAATGTCTCACATCATGAATCTGCACTTAAAAGGAAATTATGACCATACGTATTGCACCCTTAGGCCCTAATTAGCCCGTGTTTCAATTTTTAACTCATTTGGATAGGTAGAAACGAATAAAATGCAAGATTAGATAGCTTTTGAACTTGAAGTGCCCACGGGATCAATAATGGCCAGTAAATCACCAGCAAAGAAGAAAAAAATGCACTACACACTGCCAGAAGAGACACTCAAGCTAGCTAAGGCTTGGGTAGATGAGGCCACACTAGAAAAAGAAGTATTGGGAGTATACCAAGGTACATTCAGAGACCCACAAGGAAACACGATGGATATCCCAATGAATCCACGGGAGATGTTAGAATATTTAAAGCAAGAAGAAACCCTCACCCAGATGGAAAGAGATGACCTATACAACTTCTTCACAGCACCTCAACGGGTGTGGATATGCTGAGAGTCTAGGAGATAGTCAGCTCAATTCAAAAAGACAGCAAGGTAGTGATTACCACCTTAGACGGACAGAAGACAAAGACTTTTATCACCCCTCAAACTATAGAACATGCATTGGGGCTCCACAATAAGGAAAACTCAGTTTCAGAAAGGAGAGATGAAGTAAAGGTCTACACCCAAAAGAAGCCTAATCAGGCATTTGAAGACCTGGTGGACCCGAGAGATGCAAAGATATGCAAGCTCTACAACCAATACTTCCATGTTTGCAGCAAGAGGCCCCAAAAATACACAACTCCTCCCCATGCGCAATGGAAACTTCCATAACCTAGGCTTTGAAAAGAATTATGCCGAAAGAAGTGAACTAGCCCAATACCTGCATGAGCAAGTGGTCGGCATGGGCATGGGAAAGACAAAGTACATTGGAGGGGGAGAAACACTGACAAAGATTGTATATGAAGCCATCGGTGCTAGAGGACAGTGGCCAGAGCCACTGACACAGAAGGAGTGGTTTAAGTTGAAGCCAGATATAAAAGATGAACCAGTAAGTGTAGTGGCTCCACCAATGACCACAAGACTACGAAGAAGGCTAGAAACAGTGCCAGAGGAAGAGCCTGTGGAACCACCAAAGAAGAAAGGAAAAATAGCAATGACCAAAGAAACAAGACCCAAGGAAACACACATCCAAAAAGCCACTTGGATAGAGAGGTTGATTGAGCAATTCAGGGCAGAAAGATCACTCAAGGGATACTTTGAGGAGTACTAGGTGCCAGACTCGGCAAAATTCGGAGGAAGCTCCTCTACACCTTTAGAGGACTAGTTTGATCAGTACATCATAGCATATGAGGAGACAAAAAGGGTGCTTGAATAGAAGAACTTAGAGCCCTTCACGATGGAGGAGGTTCAAGACATCAAGAAAAAGCTGAAAAAAATGATGGAACCTCTAGTTAAGTCAGGAAGGTGACTGGGCAAAAGTTGAAACCCCACCACCTTCACCACTAGGATCTTCCACCCCTCCTCCAAGTCCAAAACCCTCTACACCCAAACCACAATCCTCACCAGAAGGAACAGAAGAGACGTAACCTCCACCTAGGGACAAAGAGAAAGAAGAAAGGGACACCTATGAGGACCTCATTCAAGTGGGGTACACAATGGCAGAGGCTTCAACAGTAGTCTACGACACTCCAATTCCACCATGGACTGCAAAAGAGGAACAAGAGAGACAAGATATCCCTACTAACTATTGATAGCCGTTTTTCGGCTCTTTGTAATTGCCATAGTGAGTTACCTCACCCTACCAAAATCACCCAAACACTGTGGCTATCCCTACCATTTCACTGTACATAGGCGTGCGTGAGTCATGGGACTTTTCCCATATCTTCTTAAAAAACCCTCAATTAGCTAGTCATTGGGCTAGTTGAGCCAAAAAAAATAAAATAAAATAAAAAATATAAGTATATTATGGCCCATGAGTATGTAAATATTTCTTTGTATATAGGGCCTAAATAAAAGATTTTTTTCATAATTATTTTGGTATTTATTTAAATATTTCTACCTAGGTGTGTGTTATTTATGCTCTGTACATTGCCTCACCATTACCACAATTTTTCTGACCATTCTTCATACTCTTTATTCCATATAGAAATATTTTCATGTAAGCTTCTCTTATATTTGGTGTAACTCCACCCCAACAAAAATCCAAAAAAACTAGTTTTATTTATGTGTATATTTTTTCACTATTGTGATTTTTCCCTTCCTACATCTATTTTGTTTTTTTCTAAAAAATTAGAACAACAAAAATATTTATATTTTTATGGTAGCCTTATAAGAGAGAGATTTCTTTTGACCCCTTTATATTTTTTTCACTTATATTATTTATATTTGACATGTACATATTTTTTAGACCCCTCAATATTTGATTTTCTTAGTTGTACTATTCACTTATATCATAATCTCAACCATATCTTCAATTATAGACCTACCAAATAAGGTCAAGGGTAGGTGGCATGCATACATGCACTATGGAGGGCTCACTCTTGGAGGTATTCAAAAGAATCATCCAAAGAAGGACCCCACAAGGACCTTGTGCAGTGGAAAAAAACGGTCGGTTTTGCTGAATTTTTAAAGTTCACTTGATCTCCGAATTTGAAAAGGTGATACAAACAAAAGTTGTAGCTCATGGGCTGAAATTTTGCCTCAAATTTTTTCATATTTTTTTGAGCTACGAGCTGTGATCTATGATTTTATTAGTGGACCCCAGTTTTCCCATGCTATGCAGCCACACTCTCTCTTCCACTTTATCATTTTCCTCTTTCACACATACTTCTCTACTCATCATCCCCACCGCTCTCACCACTCCTCTCTGCACCCTACTCACCTTCTCCTCAACCTTGAAGAATAAGAGAAACCATGGTGAACTCATACCTCCCACACACAATTCCATTCCGAAATTGACCACCTAGTCTCATTTTTCCTCCTCCAAATTACCCATATCTATAAAAAAACCACAAAATTCAGCCTATTCTCTTAAAAGACAGCATCATGGTGGTTGATTACTCAGCTTCAATTACCTTGTCTCTCAAGGAAGGTCAAGAGTGGAGAAAAAATGTACCGTCAAAGCTAGTGGACCGTCAACAAGCGTCAAAATTGGCCCTACTCAAGACACTTGGAGCATCAACCTTGTAAGAAATCCACCTTTTCTTACCTCTTAAGAGTTTTTCTTCCTTATTTGTATCCTACATGGATACTCCCATTGTAAATATCCAATTCCATTTGTAAATTAATACTAACTCTACTAACACTAACCCACTATGAAAAGTCCTATCACCTCCATTTCTCTCCTCTCTCTTTCCCCACCAACTTCTTGATAATTCCAAGCAAAATAAATTAGATAAATTGCTGAAAATCTAACCCAACCATGGTTAGAGGAGTAACCCTAGCCTTCAAAATTGCTATAAAAGGAGGGTGTAGCTAGCACAAAAAAGGGAGACCCATAAGCAAGAGCACTATGCTATAGCTTGAGAAGCCAAGCTCAACCTCTCTAGAAGGAGCTCTTGAGTGGAAGCTCATTGTCTTATGCATGTGCATGTGTTGTAATAGGAGATTAGCAAGGGAACTCTATGCCATTGTAAGAGAGAGAGTGATCATTAAATTGAGAGTAGGAAATCTATCATTTCTCCTACTAGTGTAAGCCCAACATTTGCTGAATCAAGGAGGGTGGATTTGGACTAATCTTGGATACTTTGTCTCCCTTCCAACGTGAAGTAATAGACAACAATGATGCGTAGGTGTCTTGGTGTTTTTTGTTAAGTTCTTGATAGCTTGTCTCTGGTGTTGTCGTCAATCTAGCCATAAATCCCACATACTGTAAGAGGGCGACAGGGTGGAGAGGACTCCCCTGGCTTTAAGACAGTGATTGGGGTGGCTTTTCTTGTGATGTGTTGTGGTGAAATTTACGCAAGCTATGTTGAACAAATACTAATCTCACTTTGATTTGTCATGACAGATTTGTAAGAAGGTATTAATGCAACAAGCACCCCCTCCCCCCTTCTCTCTCTTTCTTACATATATAATTGTGTTTGCTTGATCATTACCGATACGTTTCAAAGCAGCCCGAGCACTATCTCTCTCTCTCTCTCTCTCTCTCTCTCTCTCTCTCTCTTTACGCGTCCTAGTTCGCATCCAAAACTAGGTGGTGCCCCAAATTTGTGTAGGGTTAGGTTGTGGGTTTGTGTGTGTGTTTGTTGTTTTTCCAACCCCAACCAAATTGAGCAGCACGGGAGCCTTGAAGGGTGTCTAGAGGTTGCTCTTCTTGTTGCCCGCCCCGGATGCCTCACTATAAAATAACTGATAGGTCTCAAGGACCCAAGCTAGATCAAGAATCACAGAAACAAGCTCAAGAAAGGTATTCCCCAGAACCTACAGTGTCAGGATTGGTTCACATCCCTCAAGCGCCACAATGGAGACCATTGGCCAACCCGTGGAGAGCACCACCAGGAGGAGTCATGATAAGTATGGGACATCAGGTTCCATTTGTTGGCCCTATCAATCGGCCATCAGCTAGAAACTTGGAAGCAGCAAATGAAGATGCCATAAGAGCCGCATATCAGATACTTGACAGAGTCAGAACACGGTCTCTAACCATTGCTGAAGAAAATAGTATGTTGCATACCAAGGAGGATAATATGCAAATGGAACATGATAACCTTTTGAGCATGGTACAAGTTACCCACTTGAAAGCTGAGGAAGCTGAAAAGGAGCTTGCGAATCTCACCACAAAACTAAAAGAGATTGAGAGCGAATGAGATACTCTAATACTAGAAATGGCAGAGGTCTCGAGAGAAGTCAAGACTCTCCAAGAAGAAAAAGAAAGGGTAGAATACAAGCTGGAGTCAGCCAAAGATGAAGTGCTAGAGCTGAAAGAAAATTTAGAGCTTCAAGACTTGAGAATAAAGAATTAAGAGCAAAACCAAGGGCTGTACGGGCAAGTGCAGGGGCAGATAGTCAGGTTATGCAAGCCTTGGAAGCTCAAATCACCACCCTCCAAAAGGAATTACGAATGAAGCAAAGACATCAAATGCATATGGAAGAAGGATCTCTAGCCGCGGAGGAAAGACTGAAAGCTGATCATAAAGAGCTTCAACAAGAACATGAAGAGCTCTAACAACAACTGGATACACTACAACAAATGTTGGTTGACCAAGCACAAGAAGTTACTAAAAGAGACACACTGGCTCAACAACAGATAATAGAATTACAAAGAGAGATAGTCGAAAGAAGGACACAAGAAATGGAACCAGGGCCCAGTGAAATATGGAGAAACACTAGAGATGAGCCAATGGAAGTTCTAGAGGGTGCACAAGATATGTAGCACCAAGAAGAACAGATAGTGACACAAGAAAAAGAAAGACAATCATTGACTACAGAGGAGGAGACACGCCTCCAGATTTTGATAGAAAAGTCCACAACAGAGGACCACATGGCAACCTTGTAATGGGAGACAAGCATGGTACATTCTGTAGGAGTCCAAGGGCCACAAATGTACTTAGGGAGGAACGGATGCAACCTACACTCCTATATCCTCTCCTAAAGTATGAAGTGATGGTGATTAGGAAGAGGGTTGAAGCAAAAGGTACGGAGCCATTATATGATGGAGATGTCAAGAATACAGAGGCTGCATAGAAAATAGTGGACTCCCAACCAAGATGGAGAAAAGATTGGCTCCTAAAGTACCTAAGATTTCTAAAATACTTGGTAGATGTGGGATGGGTTTCTAACCTCACTCCTATCTTATTGTAGACATAGCAAGAACCACGAACATAATTGTCAATCCATGGGACAAATCTGACTCGACTAGTGCATAGAGGCTACAAGAGGTTGTCAATCTCTTGGAAAACAGCAAACAACTCTCATCTAACTCAAGCTACACTCAAAAGACCAAAATTACTAAAAGCTAGTCGCTAATAGGCGAACAAATCATAACCATTACAACATCAAACGATGTCGAAACACTACAAAACTTCTAGGACAACACACATGCTTATGGTCTCAAATCTCACTTTAGGTCAAGTGCAAAAATCATGATTCTTAATAGCAGTGAGTTTTTGACTTAGTTGTTTTTGACCCAGAATGCATCTAAATGCTTAGCAATGATGCCCCAATACCCCACCTATATTTATTTTATGATTTTCTAGCTTAAATTTCTACTTATGATCAAATTAGGCAGCGGGTCGACGATGCCAAAGGCTACGGATTACCATGAAATGTTTACGTCGACGCGTAGAGCTCTTACTTGTGGTTGCAAAATGCAATAGATGGCACTACAGTGTGACAACCGAGGAGGGAGTAGGAAGCGAGAGAAGGAGAGAAGTGAGCGCTGTTAGCTCACGCTGTGTTTTATTATCCTAAAACTTGAAATTAACTTTACAAACTTGGCATTTATACCTTAGACAAGGTGTAAAATGTGTAATGTCCAGCGCCCTAGACCTTTGAGACTCCACAACTTATTGTATCTGTAGCCTAGGTACACTAACTGACCTATTATTTATATCTTGGAACTCTTATTGAGCCCATAACACGTTACAATTATCACAATGGCTAAATAAATCGAGTGTCACCATTCACAGAGCGAAGTTTTCCGAGCAAGTCAAAAAACTGAGCAAGAACTTCACTTAAAACACGTGCACACACACACACACACACACACACACACACACATACACACACACACACACACACACACACATAGAGAGAGAGAGAGAGAGAGAGAGAGAGAGAGAGAGAGAGAGAGAGAGAGAGAGAGAGAGAGAGAGAGAGAGAGAGAGAGAGAGAGAGAGAGAGAGAGATTAATGCCAAGATAGCTGCTTCCATAAGACATGAGATGAGAGTAGTCCTTGTGCATGTGCTACTATTGATATCATTAGTCACTTACCACTTTGGAATAAATATTCTGGGTATGTTGATGCTTACTGAAGAGAGTTCATTTAAGAGGGATTTCCCATAAGCCCCCTAAATGCTGATTGGGAGGTCCCTCACTTGCGACTGGGGCACTTCATAGACTCTCAAGCAACAATGTTAACTAGCAAACTAATGCAATCTTTTTATTGGTCGTGCTTCAACAACCCCCCACATTTACAAAAGACCCTTTCGACGGGTTTGCAAGCGATAGTTTTAAGCGCATCATGCAAGCTGATTCATCATTGCCAATGCATAGGTAAAGGGCCCTTCAATACTAACGGGCCTATGGGGAAAGGCTCTAACAATAACAACAAGCACCCATTTTTTAAAATATTGAATTGTGTGGGTCAGTGGCTATACCTTTAATCAAACTACTATTTGGTCCCTTTCATTGACACCCAATCAATTTGCCCTAGATATTCCCAGTGAATCTAGGAATGTGAAGGCAGAAGGTATACTTGAAATGCCATCATCAAGCCTGCAAAGTCCCCTCCTCACCATTGCCATCTTAGTGCAGATCTCTACCCTTTTCATTCCCTCGTTGTGCAACCCTACCTGCATCATAGCGCGTATCCTTTGATACTAAATGTGCCATGCATAACTACTCTTGCGTGGGAGGGCAACACAAAGCTGTAGAGAAACAACCATCTCAAGATGGTATTGCGAGACAGACTAAGCACATACCAGCGACCCATAAGCCATAGGGCATCGATGAAATTTAAAGAGAAATTCGACGTAGACCATGATAAAAAATCCATCTCTCTATCTCTCACCTCGCTATAGATGAAATCTCCCTCCCCCCCTCCCCTCTCTCTCTCTCTCTCTCTCTCTCTCTCTCTCTCTCTCTCTCTCTCTCTCTCCATGTGCCATCCTCTATCTTTTTCACTCTCTCCATGTGCCATCCTCTAGCCTTTTCCATTGAGCGACCTGCAAGCATCTTCGTAGATTCTTACTAATAGAAGCACCTCAAGAAAATTTGTACCCTCTTGCCCTGCCTCACCTCCCAAGTCTGCTCTGTCAAGCAATGCCGCTCCTCACCATCTTTAGAAGAATGATTTGTCTCTCACCCCACTCGTCACCTAATCACTGTCACCTATAGGATGATCTACTCTAACACAAGACCTTGTCATCATCATCTCCATGGTCGCTGCATCTACCGCTATAGAAAAACGAGAGAGAGAGAGAGAGAGAGAGAGAGAGAGAGAGAGAGAGAGAGAGAGAGAGAGAGAGCACTTCCATCTGCCGGTATCGGGTCATGCACACAAGCATTAGAGAGAGAGAGAGAGAGAGACAACATGGTTTGCACCACATAAGCCAAACAACATGACGTGCTATTCATTTGAGTCTTGGTATAATATTTAAAAAAATATAGTCTATCCTCCCTAGTCGCTATGTCCTCCTGCAACGGCTTGGTTGTATCCCGCCAGCTACTTGGCTTTCTTCTGCCTACTTGCTCCCATGCAATACCTACATGCCCCGACATCTACTACTTCGTGTGCTCGTTTGCGAGTTGCACGCGCCACATGAGGCAGCCTATATATTTCCTTTGTTCCTCATTTTCATCCGATTTGCTAGAGTGGGATCGCAATAATCAAACAAAATTGAACCACCCTTTGGTGTACGATGTACGAGCTACCTCCCGTCTCGCCTAGTGCCGCACCTGTCTGCCACCTAGCCCCATCACCATGGCATTTTCTTCTGATCTCTTCTCACCATCTGGGTGAGACTCTGATGAAAAAATAAAACCCAAAATCGTGATAGACTACTTTGGTCTATCTCTCACTTCTCCTTAAAAGTCACTAGATACCCTTACTATTCTCCAAGGTTTTGCATCCTCGTCTCTCACTTTCTTTTTGAACTCCCACAGATTTCATTGTTTCTGGCTTCAAATTCCCATAGATTTCAATGTTTCTGGCTTCACATTTAAACAATTTGTGAGTGTTTTCTAGAAATCCAAGCTACCCTTTTGAGCTACCTCATCACAGTACAAGCCTCAAAATCGATTCGTCACCTCCTCATTGAGAGAGGAGTGCATGCGCATGTGCTTGCAATAAGAGGTAGTAGTTGCCTAAGAAAAGAAAAAGAATCATATTCCTATGCCCTGCTCTCCCATTTTTTCCTCGCCCACCACCTGATCGGCTCTCCACGTGAATGGCTGCATAGCATCCGTGTCTACTAGCCATCAACGTGGTCACCTCTTTTTGGCCACGCCTCGCTTGGCTTGCCATCGGACTTTCATGCGTGATCTCACTGTAATCTTATGTGGATCTGAAAACCCCTCAAATCAATCCGCATCGCTGCGAACTGATTTGAAGGGGTTTTGGCTTCTCAAAAGATGAATTTAAACGTAGTCTTTCTACTCGACAACTATCATTATTTTGTTTTGAAAAATCTCCCAAGTTTCACCATCGCGGGTCCTATTTCGTCTAGAAGCACGTCTGCAAAGGTCGCGATACAAGCACTATTAAGCAAGAATCCAGCTCACAGAATGCGTCGCATCACCTGCACCACTTTGCCTCAGAGATGGAGTGATTGACGTTCGAGATTGTGCCTGACATTTCGGCCTTGCTCTTGTTGCCTGGTCTCCTGGTTGCCTCGTGCTCCTGCTTGCATTTTGCCACGTCTTCTTCCCTTGCTCACCTCAATGACCACCACGCAAACTGTGCATGTACTTCTACGTAACTTTTATTAAATTAAGTCAATTATCTATCAAAGATTCGTATTATTATGCATTTTTTAAAATCGTTAACACATACCTACAATTAATTTCCATGATCCCTTTGGGAATCTTGTCAAGTAAAGGAGTCCAAGTAAAGGAAATGGTATTGGAGTGGACTCCTGTATGATCACCTCCCCCTCCCCTACCACCACCCCCCCCCAAAACAAAACAAAAAAAAAAAAAAAAACCTCATCTACCCGCCCCCCCCTCTGAAGGCAGCAGGTGCACTTGTTGGAACTTTCCATCACTGCAACGGTTCTTGCTCGTCCACGGTGGCTTGTAGCACAACTTAGCTTGATGCAAAGCTCTTAAAGTTGGGCTTTTTTCTTTCTCAAGTGGGCCTACTTGAGGTTACCAGTTCTTTCAAGGGAGCTTGAGCTAACATTGTAACGCTCTCCAAGCGACGTTAGGATGGGATATTTGAAAGTACTACAAACGTAGGGTTGCAACTTCTCTTCATATTATCGTAAAGTTATCATTGTGTGCAGAAAAAGCTATAAAAGCATAGAGTCCTACCTGCACTCTAGAGAGAGAGAGAGAGAGAGAGAGAGAGAGAGAGAGAGAGAGAGAGAGAGAGAGAGAGAGAGAGAGAGAAAGTCATTCGACTTCTCTACGGCCTTCCTGTGGCCTGCTGGCTCCTCACCTTGTTGCTTGCTAGCTAGCTTTTGCTCGCTCATGACCTTGTCCTACTCACCTCTTCAACTACCAATCAACCCTTATTTGCCCCCTCCTTCCCCATCTTCCCTCGCTCTGCCAGATGGCATCTCATTCAATTCTTCTCAATCAAACCAGACTTTAAATGTGTACCCACATACTTGCTTCAAAATGTGGGATCTAAAACCCCCTCAAGTCAATCCGTGTCGCCACGGATTGATTTGAAGGGGGTTTTGCTTCTTAAAAATTGATAAAAGAGGTGTTTTGCATGGGCTGGTGTTGTAGTTAATGGGTAACCTCCATTAGTCCATTTGCGCGACCTTGGATTTTACACGCTCATAAGTGGGCGTCCTCGGCTCCTCAAACTCATAAGGTTTGCCAAAATCCACCCATTTGGGCAAAGTTATGAAACTAGGCAGAGTTGACCCACCACCCATCTGCACCAGACTTTCCAGAATTACGCTTGCAAGGGTTGACCCCCTCTCGTGCAAAACACCTCTAAGTAATCTTGCAACTTTGCTTTCTAGTGGATAGTGCACATGAACAAGAGAAAAAGAGAGAGGAAACATGCATGGAGAGTAAAGTAGAGGCCTAGAGGCGATCAAGATGCATTCATTATAAAAGGCTACCATTCGCTCCTAGAAAATCAAGTAACAGGTCTTGTAGCACTACCGCTTAACCATTTATATCAACAATCATGAACACATTATATAATGTTAAGAATTGTGACCCATCTACATCATGCTCACCTCCATCACTACTAGATGGTATATAGATTTCCTAGTGGCTATAAGCACAGGCCATCCCTTGATCCTTCCACCACCTTCCCTTGGTGTTCTCATCTCGCCTCCCACAATTTCTTATGGTGCAAGTTGATATATCAAGAAGCCAAAAGGCTATTATCATCCATGTGCCTTACAACATGCCGATGTCCTTCATGTCCTCAAATGCATTGCAGAGGCCATCCTTTGATCCTTTCACCACCTTCCCTTGGTGCTCCCGTTTGGGCCCCCTTGTTGCTCGGGTGTGCAAGTTGATATTTCAAGAAGTCAAAACGTTGTTATCATCCATGTGCCTTACAAGCTCCGCAAAGCCTTAAAAAAAAATCCTATCTGGGAGTTGGGAAGGATATTATGAACATTGTTACTAGATGAATTTCTAGTCCTCCAAAGAAAGGGCTCATAGTCCAACACTAGTAGTTGTTGATGAGGCTATTCTCAAACATTTGGTGCACACACGGAGACTGCTAAAAGCATGTTAGCTTTTACCTAGATGATTCAAGAATGATGTGGATGTTTTTATATCCAAAGAGTGCACGTTGGAAAGATTCAATGGAGTTTCAATAAAAAGCAGACTAGCTAGGAAGTAGTGTTTGAGTACCCCATACAAGAGTCTGCTTGAGAATGCATTGAAGCGGTTGTCTTGGGGTGTGATTTAGATCCACCCAGTTGAAGTGTACTAGACGACTTATGTGGAGGCAAATTGTTATCTAGACCACACGGTACCATTTCTTAAAAAAATTGTTTATGTAGATGGAGTTTAAGTTTTGACTATTGCAAGAGAGAGAGAGAGAGAGAGAGAGAGAGAGAGAGAGAGAGAGAAGGGAAAAACTTAGTGGAAAAAAAGTACCTTTGATATGCGCATTATTGGATTACTTATTAGCATGGGCCGGGAAATGTTAATAAAGTACTCAAGGGATTATTTGATGATAGATATGGAATTAAAAAGGCAGTAAATATGAGAGGGTAGCATGATGGAACATTGGTTTGTCTGTTGTAGTCCACTCAAGGTGCATAGATGGAAGCAAAAAAGAGTGTCTAATGCATATGACCAGTGGTGGACATCCTATAGATGCATACACAAAAATGCATGGAAAACAATTTGCTGTGCCAGAAGGATTTTGAGGGGTTCTACAAAAAGATGGTGTAGCTATAAAAGAATATGACATGGATTTGCAAGCTGGAACCCCTTTAAGAATGGTTTTTTTTGTCGAGGATATGTGCTCTCATCTTATTGTGCACTGTGCATGAGTGTTGGACTCTACGACACTCCACCATGATTAAGTTAATAGACTTTGACTCTTATGCTCATCTCATCGAGCATGAGCGACATGACTTAGATATGCTCAACTCTTCCAGCTTGAGCGTAAGCCTAATAATTACGACTCTTAGCACATAGTTTATTACAACTTGAAGCTTGGAGAAAAATGCTTTGCTCATTTTATGGCTTAGCAGCCTGACTTTGACTATGCCAAAGAGTGTTTTTTGAACCCTAGCAACTTGACTTTTTACATTCTTGTGCTTACTACAAACATTTCTTCAGGTAAAAGTAAGCTTGAATCCTCAAAAAGAGGATTAGTGAAGGACCAAGTTGGCATTGAAGGTTTCTTTTGCCATACTTGTTTTATCATCTTTGAATTTGCATTTGTGTTGGTTGAATTGTCCTTCTTTGAGGCCTATTGTAAGAAGTCTTTGATGTTGTTGTAGGTCTCTGTTGGCTATTGGCATTTGGGTTTTGATGAGGATCATTGGAAGACTTAGGAATCCAAATCTCTTGATGACCTTTGTATCTCCTTTGTTGACTTTGCTTCACTCTAGGTCTTGTTGAGTTCTTGAGACCTTCATGCAAGTTTTGTGTAGTTCCAGTTTTGTGTGACTGACTGGTAGCCAAATCTTTCCAGTTGAGTTCTTGAGACCTTCATGCAAGTTTTGTGTAGTTGTAGTTGGCTTGTGTGACTGACTGGTAGCCAAATCTTTGTATAGCCTGTGTAGAATCCTTGTCCAAGAGGAGCATTCTTTGAGATCCATCTTTGTGATGTATCCTCTTGATAGTTGTGGTAGACTTTAGCATGTTTTGATGTTGTTCTATTGTATACCTGCTACTTAGGTATCCTAGGATATTGTCAAGGTTGATACATTGTGGGTCTTCTTTCTTGGGAGGGACTTGAGGTTACTTCATATGCCCTTACCTGAGGTTTTGGTATTCATATCTATCTGTTACCTCTATAATACTCGTGTTCCTTTAAGCTCCATTGTGATGTTATCCATCCCATGTGTTTGTTTTTTTGTGTTGATTTTTTGTCTTTAATCCAAACCAGATCATTGAATTTGAATAAATTGCTCTAAACAAACACTTGCTTTATTTTTTTTAATTTCTTGAGTACTTGGGCTGATATATCTTTGCTTTTTTGGGTGTCTCCTTAGAGGTTTCAATTGGGTCAGCAATTGCGTTGAAGTTTTGAAAGCCCGACTTGCTTGAAGAAGCTAATCCACGAGGGTTCTTTGATGTAGAGGCATATGCTGTCACACCATTTATGCTAATCGATGGAAGGTCCACTTTAGCTTTTAAACCTTTGCATGCAAGATTTGTCTTTGATTTCTGTGACTTTTGCAACTCTGAATCTAGCATTAACGGTATCTGTATTTGTTGCTTGCTAACACTTGGAAAAGAGAGTATCAACATTGTATCTTCTCTGTAGGCCTTGTGTTAGTCTAACCATTTGTGTCCAAGGACGATATCTGCATGCATGTCTTTTGAAGGCTTTACATGAAACTTTACTTGCTCTTCATGATTTTGGATGCTAAGTGTAGCAACCATTGCTTCTTGACCTATATGCATACCTATCATTGTTTTGATATCATGTTTGCATGGAGTGAGTTGGAGTATCCTTTGGATGCTATCTACAACCATATTGCACTTTGCTTCTTTGTCCAATAGAGCATTACATCTAACACTTGCTCCTTTTGTACTGGTTAGAACTACAACTATCCTCATTGGAGGTTCAACTGAAGATTTATGTCCTGCTTTTGTCACGGTCTCATCTTGATCTAAATGTGTCTCTATGGAGGGTGGCTTGAGACTTTATGTTCCACTCTGATTTACATCAATTGATTCAACTGGTAATGTTTGAATCTTTGGACTTCCTATTTCTTCTTGATTGTTTGCAACCCTGTTCTTCTTAACTTCTTGCTTTGGTGGAATTCTAGGTTCAATAGCTATCATGGTTGCCTTTTGCTTTGTTTGATCTACACTTGCTAATGCTTGATTTGCTTTAAGCTCTTCTAAAGTTCTATTTGATGGAGATGAATCATCTTCAATAAGGTGTGCTTTGATATCAGTCTCCACTTTAACTGTGCTTGAGGACTTTGTGTTGTCATCTGCGGGTGAGCATTGTTGGTCTTCATTCTTGGCAGTCTCTAAAGACCGTATCTTTTCATTTTGTATCTCTAAAACCTTCTGAGATAGTGGCTTTCCCAATATGAAGCCATCAGGTACATCCTCTACTGTGATCACATGAAATTGGGCTATAATGTTCTGTAAACTTACTTCAATGGTGGTGAATATGATTCCCCAACATTCTGCTCGTTTGTCTCCAGATATGCTCACAAATTTAGGAGCATCTTCAAACTATGGTTGGCCACATTTTTTCCAAGTGCTTAAAGACATGAGGTTCTTGTCTATCTGAAAATCTAGCTTTACTTCACTTGATAGCTTTTCTTCACATTCACTAGTGATGTTGGACTTGATCTTCTCAAGATTTCTTTCTCTATTGAATGATTTTGTTGTGGTAGTCTCCTTTGGTTGATATTTTTTTACATTTTCTTTGTCTCAATCACTTGCTTTCGTTGATGTTGGTTCGTTTTGCTGTAATACTACACCTTTTTCTTGCAATTGATGAGCTTTGTCTCCCTACATTTGAGTAACTTTTGATCTTAGAAGATCCACTGTACTTTTTGGTAGAATTTGTCTCTTTGGAGGAGATTGTGGTGGTGACCTTTATGTAGCTTTTTGGAATTTATCTTTTATCGATTTTGACTTTTTTGTCACCTGTCCTGGCAGCTTGAGGCTTTGCATCATCTTCAAATAGTCCTTGACCTCAGGTTTAGCATCTATAGGAGGTTGTACAAGGTCATGAACCTGCTGAGAATCATTACCAGTTGCATCTCTTATCCATATGCGAGCTTGGTCTCATGTAATTGCTTGAGCACTATGGGCTTTGTCGGCTTTTGGCTTTTTCTTGTGGAGATCAACTGAACCTTTTGTCCTTGATGATCTTCATAGAAGATTTTGTTTTCAGATTTTGATGGGATCTGGGTCAGTGGAAAACTTCCGACAACCATATGATCTTCTAATGGTTTTTGCTTTGAAGGGGTCTTCTGGCTAGAAGTTCTTGGGCTTTTAACTAGTGTAGCATTTTTTGGTACTAGAGCTAAGCTTGATGGATTTGCAGCTCCCCCCTTCCGAGGGTGATCACTATAACCTTCTCCATTATGAGAATTTAAAACTTTTTGGCTCTGATTTAATCTCACCTTTTGGGACTATGAAGTCACACTTTGGGTAGCACTGTTGATGTTTGGTATCTATAAACCTTTTGCAATAGTTTTTTATGTATCTCCGTGAAACATGAAAAAAATTATTCCCCAAGTCAATCTATAGATAGCATTATCTTTGCCGTGATATTGTCTATCCCATGGGTCTCCTATGATATGAACTTCCGTGGTTTCAAGACTCGTCATCATAGATCTTAGACTCTCATTTATATCTATGACTGTTTTGGTCAAAGTATATTCTCGTTTGGTCACCACGTTGAAGCTTGATTTTCGATGGAGGAGAGTTTGGCTTTGAACTAATTTCTGGGTTCACTCAGGTAATATCCTTCAGCTCTAGAGAGGATGGGCTATAATAGATTCTATCCTTTGAAATATGGTACCTCCCTGTCCTCTCCCTTAGCTAACATCTTTAAGACTTGTTCAACAAGCTTCTAGATTTGTTGGGGTCAATGCTAGCATAAAATTGACTAATCTTCTTCTATGTATCCACTAGGCATCAATATCTTGGACATTTAGACCCTCATTATCCTCTTCAACATTATCTTCATGAATACCACCATCTGCATAGCCTTTGTCTCCACATTTGCACCCTCATTTTATTTATTGTTTTCTTCTTGCACACTCTTCTTCTTCTTCATATGCAAACTCAATAGCAACACCAATGGAATGATCAAGAGCTTCTCTTGCACCCACGATACAAAATTTACAACCATCATTGTAATCAGCTCCTATTTGATATACACACTTGTTCGTGCTTTCTATGACAAAGGCTCAAAAAGCTGAGCACACCTTTTCAGGTATTGCCGAAGCTCTGCTAGGTCACTTGCGTCCATTTCCTTGGTGTGATATGGGCTTACATTACAAAATGATAGAGCTTTATCTTAGGCCCGTGCCACACACGAGCCATCTTAGGCCCGTGCCAAACAGTGAAATATTGGGCAACATGTGTGTCAATCACAAATCAAAAAAGTTAAGAATGTGTCTTAAAATAGGATGTGCGTGCTTACAACTTCACTTAGGAACAATGCTTTGTATACTTGAATTGATATAAAGAAGAAATGTCTAGAATGGAGAAGCTTCATGTATGTATCTTGGGATCATAATTTGTACTACAGTGGAGGTGATGAGTGAAGGCATCGTTTGTGATGGACCCCCAATCTCTCTCTCTCTCTCTCTCTCTCTCTCTCTCTCTCTCTCTCTCACTCACACACACCTTGTCTCATTGTGTGTCAAGTTGTAGAGCACATTGTCTCTCATAAGAGAATTAGACTCACGCCACTTGCGTGTCGGTGGTTGGGCGGGGCTCGAATCCCTCCCCCTTTGTCTATAGTGTAGAGAGAGACAACATTTACTCAACTTTTCTACATTGGGAATCTTTCTCTACCATTGTTGACCATGGTGCAACGTAACATTTCAGGTTTGAAATGTGCTATGAGATATAGTTAGTAATCTAACAAGAATTGATGAAGCATTATTTTGGTTTATTTTTTCTTGCAAAGGAGTATCTTGGTGTAATATGAGTGCCTTGTGTTATGTACTTTGTACTCAATTCATTTTTTAACTGAAGTTGCTACATGTTAGTTGTTTGTGTATGAAGACGAGTTCTTCCAAGGATGCTCTTTTTTTTGCCTCCCCAAAGGGCTAAGGCCATAATGATGTGTTCCCTTTTCCTAATGAAAAAGGAGAGGTTATTTTTAAACATTGTGCATTTGTTTTGATTGGTTGGAATAGACAGAGGATACCTTGCTATCACTCACTTGAGAGATGAGCCTATAAAGGCCATGATGGAAACTTTATCATGAATAGAATATTGAAATTTACACCATAATTCAAATGCATGATTCTAAATATAAGTATATCTACAGTGCACATAGATAAAGGTGATAAACACCGTGTAGTGTGGCAAAAACTACGCTCCTGGTGAAACAATTGGCAAGCGTTGAATGCATGATGATGGCAACTTGCGAGGAGAGAAAAGAGTTAATGCTCTCCTCCTTCCGAGATGTCTCTGTCTCTCTCTCTCTCTCTCTCTCTCTTTCTCTCTCTCTCTCTCTCTCTCTCTTGCTCTCTTCCCTCTTTCTCGTCCTTTGTGTGGTATCTCTGGACTAGTCTGTGGACCTCACCCCCACCACCATCCCCCCTGTGAGCAACATGAGGTGGAGGATTCACCAAGGGACTCATGGAGTCTACGAACGCGCTAGGTAGACAAAACCAGATAGCCAATAGCCTAGGAAGGTCGTTGCTGCTTATTCCTCTCTCGCATGCAAAGTGCATTCGCTCAAGCCTGCACAAGACTAGTGGTCCATCCACTTCCCTCTAGTAGTGTAGCTAGCGGCCAGCTCCTTGCCATCACCCCTCCATCTCTACCACTTGGAAATGCACTGAGAGATGCCCGCTAACAACTCCACCGTGTGCTGCAAATTACAGAGTGACAATAGAGAAGCTGAGTGAGTTGTGAGTAATGCCAGCTTTATGAGAAACTAGTCAACCACCCGATCCTACACACACACACACACACACATAGAGAGAGAGAGAGAGAGAGAGAGGAGAGAGAGGACATGAGTATTACGGTTTTCATTGTTTAGGCCATTCTCCTATTACGAGACAAAATTCTCAATATAGAACGCAAGGATGAAGCCTCTCTTTACAAGAACACTAAAATATAGAGTTTGATAATAGGCCTAAGGCTTGGAATGAAAGTTAGTAAGACGGTTGAAGCTCAAAAAATGGTCATTTTACCCTCCTCAACTTTTTGAATGATGTAGTGTTGTGGATGTATAGGGTGAAGGTTTTAGGAAGGAGGCACTATGTTACCACAAAATAATTATTTTGTCAGATTAAAATGTAGATGCTGCACACATCAGAACGTTATTGTTAACTTTCTTTTTTGATATCAGGTATTTGTACTAGCTGGTACCTTCACTGTTGGTTGTGGTGTGTGAGCGTGAGCAAAAGTAAGGAATTCTATGGTTCATTTCACATTCAAAAAGCATTGTTTGAGGAGGGCTGCATATATGTCAGTTTCCCACCCCTATATAAGGTATGGAATTGGTTAATATGGCTGCCACCAACTTTCCACATTGTGTGACCTACTTGTCCAATACTCAACAGGTCGAAAGAGGTCGGCATATTCATTATTGCTATAAAGATAATGATTTAGAAAGACTAAAAAAAAGCTTTCCTCCTAATGCATCTTACAACATCCAAAGATTTAAATCTCATGAAGGTTTCCATATCCCTATTGTCATTTGTGTGCCATGCCTCATTTCTCATTATCACCTTTTTGCACGCTTAGCAGAGATGGTGCCCTTGCAGCTATGGGAGACTACAATGGACCCACCTAGTAGGCTACTTAAGCAGTTGACCATAGAAGATGCTGCAGAAGCCAGTTTAATTCTTACATCACTCATGGGAGACAAGGTATGAGTAGAATTATAAGAGTTTGTTCGAAGAATCATAGCAAGCATTAATGGAATATTTTGACTAACCAGGTGGATACACAAAAAGAGATCATTCTAAAATTTGCATCGTGAGTCAAATTACAAAGCCTAGACTTGTACTATAGTGAAGCATACGCATTTTAGCTTGAAGTGTATATAGTCGTCTGCCATTTGTGCAAGCCCTGTAGGCTAAGAGGCTTGCTTAAGTGAAGTGATTGCTTTGCATTATTGCGGTCCTAGGGAGCTTGCCCGAAATATTGGTAAGGTTTGTTGACCGCCGCATCAACAACACAACATAACTCAAGTTTCGTACCAAAGTCTTATCTTTTGCGAGTTATGAAATGCTGCGGATTATGGCTATAAACGTCATTTGTAATGAGTAGTTATTCTAGTTTCAGAAGCCGGGGTGCAATGACACTTCCAAATTTTAAATACAAATCCATTTGACCCTTTCAACCCCATTTTTGGTTAAACCTAAGGTAGCCTTAGTATATAAGGTACCTAGGTCATTTTGTAAAAAAAGACTTTTTATCATAATCAAAACTTAGCACTGCCATCTACTGTGTGTGAGAGAGAAAGAGAGTGAGAGTGAGCTTTATCCTCTCGCTACGCCCGGCTCGCTCAACACATTAGAGATCCGACTGCACCATTGTTGTAGGCTCGAGGAGAGCTACGCGACAACGCCAAGCATTCCACGTGTGACGAAACGCACACGTCGACGCATCTACGAGCTATTTGTGGCCGTAAGTGTATCAAAAGATGTCTGTTTTCTGCGTGCTAGTAGTCTATAGAATCGTGGTGACATAAGCTACTCACATGTACTCATAAATTTCAGTTTCGGGCACTTTCAAAATTCTACTATGTCATCCTACACGTTTTTCGCAGATGGGTTTAGAGTGAGGGATTTGAGTGTAGAAGCTTAGGGACAGGTGTATCCTAGTGAGGGGATGGTGTTCCTTAAGTTTCGTATGAATCTGGCATGATTAGGTGAGTTACCTTCTGTATGTGTGTATGTTGTGTATGTGGTGAGTTACCTTCTGTATGTGTGTATGTGGCTAGGTGGTGTAGTTGAGGGCAGTGAGGTTCTTGATTGTGGTTTAGTTGGCCTTCCAGAGTGTTGTATGTGTAGGATGGTCTCAACCGGACAAGCTAAAGAGATTTCCTCCGTGTGCCTATCGTGTCATCTGTGTCCTCGATTGATATTATGTTGATCTAGGTAGTGTTTGCATGCACTTCATGGGTGTGTGAGTCGCCCGTCCAACATTGGCACCGTTGCCGGGGACACAAGAACCTAAGTAGGTTTCCTACTAACACTCGTGCGATGGTTGCTTGATTTAGTTTCGGCTAAAGAAAGCGTTTTTCTTAAGTGGATCCGGAAGAGGGTGCTCCGCGATCAAGTGGATAGCCAGGAAGCGTGTGTCTTGTTGAGGGTCTACGACTAGATAGGTTTATTTAGGATCTGTGGATTAGAGTAGTTGTTGGTGGTCGAGTGATTTGTGAGGTGATAAAAGCGTTTACTAGTCCGTGTGTGGCAGTGAATTGTTTTCTACTCATAGATTCAAAACCCCATATGATTTGTAGGAGTAGCTTTAGGTAAGTGATTCGATTCTGATCTAGAGCTATTCAGCATTGAATTATTTGCTAAAGTGCTTGATTGCATTTGAAATAACAGGAAAGTGTGCTTTTGAGGGTAAAAATGCATTAAACAAGCTTTTGTGGATATTTTTGTATGACTGGCTGATGCTGTGCAGATAAAAGAGCATTTGCAAGGGTTCTGTGAAGAAAACCTGCAATTCTGTAAACATAGACATCCTGTGCGTAGGATGTCTCAAGGGGGTTTCGGAGACCAAATTTGAAAATTTTGACTGCACCAGTGGGTTCAGAGGGTAGGTTTTACGCTAGTAACATATTGATTTGGGTGTTTTTCCCTATTTTTGTTGACCAAAAGCCAAAAGGCGGAGTCAGAAAACGTAAAATTTCAGAAAAGGCTTAAATTGAGTGATTTTTGCATGTTTTTGCAATTGTGAAGCATACTTGCACTTGTTGAGAGCATAAGGAAGCATCAGGGACACTTCAGTCTCAAAAAATCAGCAGTAGACATCCTACGCGTAGGATGTCTACAGGGTGATGTCTAGGCACTTTTTTGAAAATCTGAGGTTACCAGTGTGTTCAGAAGGTAGTTTTTACCCTATTTTCACCTGGAAAGTGGAAATTTGACCAAATTTTGACAGATTAAAGCCAAAAGACGAGAATTGCCGGACATCCTACCCAAATTGTGTCCAAGGCCTAATTTTGAGACCAAACCATAGGATGACTCCAAAGGCATGTTCTAAATGTTGTATTGAGTGCATGTGATTCAACAGACCTTAGCATTTTTGACTGAAAAAGGCAAGGATAGCTAGTTTTGGGGTCTTTTGACATCCAAACTCAAATCTAAGCATAGCATTGGGTTGTTGACATCAAGGGGAAGCTGTGGCTCAAGTTTGGTGCAATTCTAAGCACTTAGACATCCTACGCGTAGGATGTCTTCACCATGATTTAGCACTCCAAATCAACCTTTGAGTATACCACAGTGATCAGCACCTTAAGGAGAGTCTGTGGTTCAAATTTGGGGCAATTCTAAGCAGTTAGACATCCTACACGTAGGATGTCTAAGGCATGATTAAGAGGCCAAATTCATACTGTGGACATAGCAGGGTGTTGTATAGCCTTAGGCAAGCCTCCTAGGCAAATTTGGTCCAATTTGGAGTTGATTTGACTTAGGAATTCATCAGAACAGACATCAGGATTTTGGAACAGATTCTTGATCATTTGACCAACCTATAGGTGTCAGAATCAAAAAGTAAAAATAGCTGTGAGCTTAGCACATCAAGGGGAAGCTACAGTGCAAGTTTGAGCTGAAACAGAGAAAAAAGACATCCTACGCGTAGGATGTCTCCAGGGTCATTAAGTGGTCAAAATTCTAGTTTGGCCATACAGGGAGGTTCTAAGTGTCTCAAGGATTCCATAACTTTTTTCAAAAGTGAATTTGGACCTTGTTTGGCCTATTTACCAAGCAAAGAAAAGAATTGTCAGACATCCTACTCTTGGAGTGCACTAGAAGCTTATGCAGCCCAAATCTTGACCTATTGGCATCCAAATTCAGTTTTGAGCATACCATTGGGTTTTTGAGCACTAGGAGAATCTTGGGATCAAGTCTGGACAAAATCTGAGCAGTTAGACATCCTACGCGTAGGATGTCTCCAGCTTGATTTAGGACTCTAAACCAACTTATGAGCACACCACTGTGATCAGCACATCAAGGAGAAGCTGAGGTGAAAATTTCAAGTCATTCTGAGCAAAAATACATCCTACGCGTAGGATGTCTCAAGGCCATTTTTAGGTCCAAATGAAATTCTGAGCATACCATTGTGTTGCTGGACTTAAGGGGAGTCTCTCGACCAAATTTTGTTGAATTCTGAGCATATAGACATCCTACGCGTAGGATGTCTCTAGGCCAGTTTTAGGGTCCAACTGTACTTTTGACCATACAGGAGTGTTCACAGTCTCAAAGAGATCCCAAATCTTCTTTTAAATTTGAATTTGGACTCAATTTGACCATTCTAAACTGCATTTCACTGTTTTGGCCATAACTTTCACAAACAGTATCGGATCGGAAAAGTTTTTATATCAAAACGTAGCCTGAGAGTGGCTCTACAGATCTTAGAGCAACCAACCACAACCATTAAGTTCAACTTTGAAAAAACCGTCGTTTGAGGCCTCAAAATACATCCGCAAGTTAGGGGTGTCTGAAAGCGACCATTTGCGAGAATTGTGACGAAACGGTTGCGGTTTTGGACATAGTTTCGACTTTTCCCTAACCAAAGCACTTGAACACAGTGGACTAAGTCTACTTGAACCAAGTAGAAGCTCTTAAGCCCAGAAAACATATCTACACTAGATTCAAATGCAGCTTACACAAGCTTGGAGATCCCGACGATAGAGGAATATCCTCCCACAATGGATCTTCCAAACTTGCAATTGATAAAGACCCATCTTGTTGAGAGAGTTTGGATGATTGGTCATGCGAGTGAAGGACTATATAGATACATTGATGACAATGAGGTCAATCTTTATAGGTGCTCAGATCCATACCTAGAAGAGATAACGGATTACAAGCTCTTATATGTCTACACATACGGAGTTGACTGTCAATGGAGATCTATAGTTGTCGACAAGTATGGACGAGAATACAGAGTTGTAGAAAGCACAAATCCACAGACTGTACTAGAAAGAGGTGGATATTTGGTCAATGAAGGACCGCAAATGCCTCCACCAAACACGAGAATTCCTATAGGAATTCCAAGAAGAGAGCCACCAAGATTCCCTTCAAGAGCGATAACGAGAGAAGGATTGGGAGAGTCTCTGGTTAGACTTGTAGACAATCGACAAGTTAGACCATCCCAAGTCCAGAAATGGGTAAATAGAAAATACTCTGGAGATAAAGATCCGAGAGATCACGTGCTTTTGGAAGAGTGATTAGAGCAGAGGAAGTTTTAGATTTTGCGACACAGCTTGCGGGATTTGGATTGACTCTAGAAGATGGTGCAGCTACATGGTTCGACTCGGTGGAAAAATGGGATTTTGAGACCCTAGATGAGCTGTTTGAGGAGTTTATTGAAGAATTCTTGCCAAAAGGCATTGCTCACAACACGGTCTCGCAAATCCATAGATTCAAACAGAAAGAGGATGAATCAGTACGCAAAGCATCATTACGGCTCAAGAGATATGTTAAGCTTTGTCCGAGAGCGGAATTACCTACGCAAGCATGACTGATGCTGATCTTTATCCAGGGAATGAGACATGCGGGCCTTCAGAAGGATCTGCATATGATAAAGGGGATGACGCTAAACGAGTTGATCAAAGAATCTCTTTATCTAGTGGATAACTGTGAGGCATACAAAGAAAAGGACTTAAAGAGTCAAGGAGATGACACATCCTCTCAGCACAGTGTTTCACAGATAAGTGAGTCCATTGCCAAGCCAAGGACACCTATTGATCAAGAAAATCTTATCGACGACTTGGTCAGGAGGTTGATTCCTCTTGTAAGGTCTGATTTGGGAGAGCCGAAGTGGTGTGAAATTGAGAGAAAATGGACGAACCATACGGAGGAAGAGTGCTATTATAGCATGGAAAATTCTAGGGAAAGGTATGTACAACCTGTTCCAGAAGCACCTACTCCACCTAGATACATTACGGGGAATGTGCCAAGACCAGTAGGAGTTTTAAGGCCACAGCTTGTCTTAGGACAACAACCTCCGCTACTGCTTGGTGCTAGAATGAAGGTAGACATGAGATACATGCCAATGATGGAAGCATCAAATAAACCAACGCCAGTACTAGCTACAATGTGGTATAGCAACCAAAGTGAGTATTACCCTTCGGAGCAACAAAATGTGAGAGAAACACATGGAGTGGTGAGGCCGGTACAACCTCCACCTCCTGGGTTTCAGTCAAAAGAAAGAAGGTATGAAATGGACGAAAGGACATTGCGATTCATTGCAAATAGCAGCTTATCTAGGTCAAAGCTTGCTTATAGCCAAGAGGAAATGCTAAAAGAATCTCCTCAACCAGAGACAGATTGTCACAAAAGTCGTGACAACCACTTGGTCAAACAATGTCCTCATACGGAAATCACTGAAGTAAATGCCTAATGTCTTGAGTGTGGAATCACTCACTTGATCCCCGATTGCCCGAAAAAACCAAACCAAATCAGGAAAATCACGACAAATGTATCAGGGATTGTTCAGCTACGTAGTAGCTCAGAAAATGAAAATGTTGTACCAGTTCAAGTAGTTACGAGAGCACAAGCTCAAAAGAAAGCTGATGAGAATCCAGAGACAAAGAACACGGAAAGTGACATGAGTCCAAAGACAGATGGTGGACCAAAGACAGACGCACCTAGTCAAAAAACCAAGAGCAAACGAAATAGTTGGAAAGCTAGAAAGACTACGATGAAAGTACGCAGGGAACAAGAGCAAAAATCCCTAGCTGAGAAGCTTACCGAAGTTGAAGAGAAGATAAAACAACATGAGGAAAAGGAGGCACCTTCTCTTACACAGATGGTTAAACCTCTAGAAGAACCATCCACAGATGAGAAACCGAGAAGTGCTAGTTTAGGAGGATCTGTGTTGGTAGAGAAGGTTAATGAGACATTAGATGCCCTCTTGAAAGCCTATGATGTGAGGCTCAAAAACAACCAAACCCAAGAACACACGTGGATGACATATCCCTATTCAAAACTAGAAAAGCAAAAATTTGAAATGTGCCAGAAAATGATTCAAACAGCCCAAGCCCTACTAGAACCACCAGTTGCAAAACCTGAGGATGTGATTCGTGTCATTCCTACACAAGTAATCCCACCAAACTAGGAACTAAAAGAGCCAGATTCTAGTCATGAGCACAGACCAAACCTCAAAGACCCAGCATTAGAACCAAGGATAGTACTGAATACCACGGATAACTCTTCCGAGGGATTTCACCAAGCTATACCTGAGGATTGTAAAGAGATAGATGGTCTTGACGAATTGTGGAAACAAGTTAGAGAGGCCAATGAAGCGGATGACCTAAGAAGACGAGTAGACAAGACTAGTGATGAACGAGGAGTGTTTCTACCACCAATAGAGGAATTTGAGACTGGATCTCAATTGAATCTAGACGTGCGATCGTATTGGGGCGACAAAGGATCTGTACAATCTATGGATAGTCAACCCCATTCGCTAAGAACACTACCGTCCTACATGGGACAGTATGAGACCAAGTCAGATGTGGTTGCAGTCCCATCACAGAGACTGTCTCCCAACAAGGCCATCGATTGAAAGGGGTTAGTAGATATTCTATCTACCCCAGTCACCTGTACAATAATGTTAGCCGAGTTTCTCAGAATTAGACCAAACATGCATGTGGGCTAATGTGGGTAAATGTCTAGAGAAATTTGGTGTAAAAACCCCAATGACTCAAATCGAGGAAGGCATCAAAGAGCTTGAAATGCCTCAACTAAATACTAGGCCAGTGCCATTAAACAAGGTAGGTGAGTATTATGAGGGAGAAAAGGGAAACACCACCCTTCCTGTGGAACTCAATACTGTAAAAACCATGGCAATCCTTGAAAGCGGAGCTGGTGTGGCCATTGCAACCAAAGAGGTTTGGAAAAAATGGGGAAAACCTGCCTTGATATCCACACGAATGACCCTGCAGCTTGCAGACGGACACAAGGAAAATCCCCTAGGACTGCTAGAAAAAGTACTTGTTACTTCTTGTGGCATTGAATATGAACACACTTTTGCTGTTGTTGACTTTGGCAAGAAGAACAACTATGACATCATTCTGGGAAGACCATTCATGCGACAATTAAAAATGGTCCAAGATTGGGGTTATGACCATATATACCTGAGACATATGGAAACCATAACAAAGATAAACCTGAGGGACCATAGCTATAGGGATGTGACGAGAACACCGGTTGAGGAGTTTGATTCCGCCACAGTGGCAGGATCAGAACTTCCAGCTTGGTTAGGTAAGCCTAAAGAACTGTGGATGTGTGGAGCTTCACAATGTGGTAGCTTGAAACGTGAGGAATGTATCCTAGAGCAGGTTATAGAGGATATGGACTATATCCCAGAACCATTTCTTGAAGAAGAGTTAGAGCCTTTTGGATGGGAACACATCTTGTCTACTTTGGACGTGTGCGCCGTGGAGGATGCTCCCACAACAAAGTTTTGTGATGAAAATGGCTATGATGTCGTTCCTTATTTTGCAGTGAGTGTAATCCAGGAAAACGAAGAGATCCAGACATCAACAAGCTCTCGAAATAAGGAGCAAACAAAGAAATGTGGAGAATCAAAAGATGAAGAAGACGATGAGTTCTATGACTCTGTAGAACACTTCGAGCTTCAAGAAGATCAACGACCCGTGAATCAATGTCATCGCTACATGAATAAAGTGCATCAAAAGTGAATTCCAAAGTCCTCGATAAAGACACAGCCACCACAAGCATCCTCATACATGGCTCCTAATAAGGATGCAAAGAATCACCTAAGAGGAATACGACCAGAGCAACAAGCTAACAATGCTCTAATCAATGGGCTAGAAAAGTACTCTAAGAAACTACCACCCACAGCCAACAGACAATGACTTTCCACTACCAGCCAAAAAATCAAGGGAAAGTACAAGAAGTCAACCTTGCTGAGAATAGTAGCGATAGTGATGAATCTTACGACATCCCCTATCATCAACTCAGGCCATCACTATCACCAACCCCTTCAACAAAAACCATGACAGGTCAAAAGAATAGGACAACAAGTCAAAGCCAAAAAGCTCGACAAATCTGGATACCAAAAAGCCAGATCGGCCAAAAATAGATATGGATCAAGAAGACAAAGATCTCTAATGACAAATCACAAGATCCAACACCAAAACAAAAACGAGGAAAACGTGCACGAACGGGTAAAAATATCACAAATTCGCAAGCTTTCACAACTCAGGTTTGGGCTCCAAAGAAGTTGATTCAAGCACAAAAAAGTCAGGAATTCATTTGGATTCCAAAACAACCACAGTATCAACTTTCAAAGCCTGAATCCCGTCACCAACCAAGGGTACAAGGGCTGAAGCAAAGACCACTGTCGACTCACACTACAAAAAGGTGGATCCCAAAGAAGCCTCTTCAAACACAAACGAAGAACGGGAAAGTATGGGTTCCCAAACGAGAGCCATCAACAAAACAGCCACCAATAATCGCAAAGAAATGGGTCCCAAAGAAGAACAACAAAACTACTGTTAGTGCATCGCCGCTTGAATTCTTACAATTCTTCCTACGATTACAGTACAGTTAGAAGAGAACAAGTCACTTCAATCAAGCAACGATACAGGAGCTTCAAATACCATTACATTGCTTAGAATATGAAGCCTCGCCAACAAATGCCAATAAGAAAATTGCTTATACCCACATCTTGCACAACATAAATCTTTTCCATGCATTGACTGTGTATGCATAATAGGGCTACATTACAAGGCCTGCATAGGCACAACTTTTAATTGCCCAAGCACAACACATACCCTTTGCGATACCCTGTCATAAATGATGACTCCAAATAGGAAGGGGGGAGGCATTCTGAATGCGGACCTAATATTATGACTATTAGAGGGCAATGTTTTGTGAGATGCATTGAATTTTTTGCGTTTTATTGTGATAATTTTTTTGACGAAATTTAGAGTATATGCCCTCATAGTAGTGTTACAGAGGAATATGGGGACAAAATCCATATATGAGCCCCTAGGGACAGGTGTATAGCGTACATAGCATTTAGATTTCTATTTGAATGATTTTTCTTTTGTTGAGTTGTTTTAAGATTTTATTTGTTTATTATTAGGAAAAAAAAATAATTCATAATCCACATGAAGAAAAGACTGACGAGAGGCCTGAGCACTACAAAGAGAAGAAGGTACAGGGAAACGATGAAACTTTACAAAGTATGTCTCAGTAGCCACTACAACAGCTGAAGAACTTGTCACAAAGTAGTGTCAACATGCAACTGACAAGTCATACAAGCCAGAGTCGAGTAGCTAAGCCACAAAATGAGTGAGGTGTTAGTCCCAAAGCTTCAAGTAATATTCTCTGTGGTCTAAGCGTCTTAGCCATTCTAGGTACTGCTCAAGCTGGAAGAGTCGAGCATATTTACGTTGTGTCGCTCATGCTCGTATAGGTGAGCAAAAGAGTCGAAGTCTAAGTACTTATGTCTGGTGAAGTGGAGGAGAAGGTCCAAAAGACACTCACGTACTGCGCACAGTGAGATACGAGTGGAGAAACTTCTACATCGAAAACCCTTCTTGGAAAGGTGGAAGCTATTGAGACATATTTTGATGTCACATGTGCTACATTTATTCCTCGTAACACCCATCATCTCCTTCTTTCACATTGCATGCTTTTGTTGACAAATTTCTCATATGCATATAGAGTGTCCCATAATTGGCACTTGCATCAGGCACTCTTTCCGTGTTTCACCCAAGCACTCACCTTTCATAAACATGTACTTCACGTTCAACTGCTCAACTCCAATAAGAGCGTATACCAAAGGCATTTTTTTCCCCACCGGATTTTTTCCCTTTGGTCATCTAGGTTTTAGACCCTAATCTAAAGACACCTATCACCATCCTCTTGTACATATTCCTTCTACATCAACAATAAGGAAATGCTACTCAAATCAATTGACAAATGAATTGGAGCACCAATTTCAGATCATAGCATACTTCTCCTCAATGGCGAGTCGAAGAATGGCCTACAATGACAAAGCTGCAGACAACACTAACAACATGATTGCACAGGAACAAAGAAGTCCTCAATGACAAAGAGTAGACATAAGGGTAATCAGAGGATCTCAAAAGCTTGTCCTTGATAATGCGCATCGAATGCTCTGTAGGGTTTTGAACCTCAAATTAGAATAATTAAGTCCTGGATTCCGCTTGACAGACAGACTTTGCATTGGAGTGCAACTTGGCCTAAAAAAGTTAAGGGTTTAGCCATACAATTTCTACAAAATCCTTACAAAGTTGTCATTGGCCCACAAGATCAAAAAGCCAATCACTCAATTCTACAGATTGTAGAAGTTGTTTCCGAGAATCACAAATACTCCGAATTGACAGATTTGCTGGAGCAAATGATGGATGTAGCTTTCTCTATCCATGATGATAAGAGTCAAGTTAAACGACATTGGGTTCTTTTTGAATTTAGATCTGGCAGTAGACCTATAATGAAAGAAACAGATGCTGCAGCTCGAAGCGTGGATGTGAAAGACATAAAGTTTGTCATCAATTATGATTTTCCTGAATCATGCGAAGACTATGTACATCGGATTGGACGAACAAGACAAGCTACTGCAAAGGCTATAGTCTATACTTTCTTTACAACAACAAAATGATAGAAAAGACCACATCACCATCGACAATCAGGTCATGTCGGGGATGACATGAACGTGGAAGGGGGGAGTGTTGACCGCCGGGTAAACAACACAACATAACTCAAGTTTCGTACCAAAGTCTTATCTTTTGCGAGTTGTGAAATGCTGCGGATTATGGCTATAAATGTCATTTGTAATGAGTAATTATTCTAGTTTCAGAAGCCTGGGTGCAATGACACTTCCAGATTGTAAATACAAAGCCATTTGACCCTTTCAACCCCATTTTTGGTTAAACCTAAGGTAGCCTTAGTATATAAGGTACCTAGGTCATTTTGTAAAAAAAGACTTTTTATCATAATCAAAACTTAGCACTGCCGTCTACTGTGTGTGAGAGAGAAAGAGAGTGAGCATGAGCTTTATCCTCTCCCTACGCCCGGCTCGCTCAACACATTGGAGATCCGACTGCACCATTGCTGTAGGCTCGAGGAGAGCTATGCGACAACGCCAAGCATTCCACGCGAGACGAAGCGCACACGTCGACGCATCTATGAGCTATTTGTGCCCGTAAGTGTATCAAACGATGTCTGTTTTCTGCGTGCTAGTAGTCTATAGAATCGTGGCGACACAAGCTACGCATATGTACTCATAAATTTTAGTTTCGGGCACTTTCAAAATTCTACTCTGTCATCCTACGCGTTTTTCGCAGATGGGTTTAGAGTGTAGAAGCTTAGGGACAGGTGTATCCTAGTGAGGGGATGGTGTTCCTTAAGTTTCGTATGAATATGACATGATTAGGTGAGTTACCTTCCGTATGTGTGTATGTGGCTAGGTGGTGTAGTTGAGGGTAGTGAGGTTCTTGATTGTGGTTTAGTTGGCCTTCCAGAGTGTTGTATGTGTAGGATGGTCTCAGCCTGACAAGCTAAAGAGATTTCCTCCATGTGCCTATCGTGTCATCTGTGTCCTCGATTGACGTTATGTTGATCTGGGTAGTGTTTGCAGGCATTTCATGGGTGTGTGAGTCGCCCGTCCAACAAGGTCCTAGGAAGACAAAATTCCCCACCCTATACGCTTGACTTCTCATTTCCAGAACAATTCTTCTAGTTGAAGAACTCAAGGGGGAATAGGAGAGAGGCTTGTATGGCACATAATTCCCATGGAAAAGTTTTCTAGTTACTGCAGGTGGATTTAACATAGCATATTTTTTTAGAGCTAATCACATTTAATTTCTGCAACCTACTACATTCTTTTTGGTTTTTATGCGCTCAGCTAGTTTTGAGCATCATGATGGCAGGATCAAAGTTCAATGGTATGCAATTAGTTTTGTTTAAGCAACCTACTTCTCAATGTAGGGCTTCTCGCTTTTTGAGTGTAGATGAGCCATAGAGGTATTTTATAGAGAACATCAAAAAATTGCATGTTGAGATCTCGAGTCTAGGCAGGCTCTTGCAGGTATCATGTAGAGGGATAAGAAGGGTCAACTAGATGATGTGCTCATCAATCTTCATGTTGACGGCTAAGGAGGGACATGTAGATTTGATATGTGCTCAACAATCTTCATCTAGCATCCTACCATAGACATAGCAACTGGAATATAGGAGGGGAGAGGGAGACCCTCAACATCAATGTGGATACTTTTGAAAGGCCTCTTAGGAAGCTTGCTTTTCCACAGCTTATAGAAGGGGAAAATGGATTTAGCTAGGAGAGCCACATTGGCATAGGGGCTTTGGCAAGGTGTACAAAGTTGATTTAAAAGATGGGTCTATAGTTCCCATCAAGAAGCTGTCGCAATTAAGCTGTCAAAGAGACATAGAATTCACAACAAAGATGGAGTCTATGGGAAAGATTTATCATAGAAACTTGATGCCCTTGTTAGGATATTGCAAGGTGGGAAAAGAGAGGTTCTTAATGTACGAGTACATGGAAGGTGGAACTTAGACGATAGGTTTCATGGGGATGAAGACATAGCAACACCAAAAGCAAATTACATGAGGGAAACTCAAAGACTGTGCTTTCTACATCAAGAGTGGCTGCCCCATATAATGCACAAACAGGGAGATATAGTCCATCAATGTGTTGCTTGATAAAAATATTGAGGCTAGAGTTTCTGACTTGGGCTTGACAAGGCTAATAAGTGCACTAAACACTGATCTGAGTGTGAGCACATTGGCAAGGGAACCTGGTTATGTGCCTCTAGAGTATTACCAAAGTTTTAGGGGCGATTGCAAAGGGGATATCTACTCATTTGGGGTGATCTTGCTACAACTTCTCATTGGGAAGAAGCAACCTTTAGACAAGGAATTTGTTTTGAAGACACAAATCTGGTGGGCTAGGTAAGGCAACTTGCAAATGATAGGCTTACAATTGAGCCACTAGATCCATGGCTTTTGCAAGCAGATCATGGGGGTAGTCAATGTGAATTCCTATAGTACTTGTGGATTTCATGTGATTGTGTTCAAGACATTCCATCCAAGTGACCCACACATGCAATGGGAAGTAGCTAGCTTCGACTAATGTGCCTTTTCATTGGCAGACCTCGTGATTTAATCACTTGCTAAAGTTGCATCACTCATTTATTTCAAGGAATGTGGAATATATCTAAAGGCTTGTAAGCAAGAAATTTACTTTCTTGTTCATCCATGTATGCAAGGAAAGTTTATATTTCATTAGCTTCATTTCTACTATTTTGGAAATTAGTGGGACCAAAAGAAGCCATTTAGGAATAGCAATTGTTGCATATAACATTACATGTTTTTTCCCAACTTAAACTATTGTTCTCTTCAAGATCCTGGGATAGAGACAGAATGAGAGTTTATTTAGTCAATTTAAAGGCATCAACACGATGACTATTAAGGTACATTATTTCAATGTGAGGTTATTCACTGTTCCTTGCTCCTCATCAAAAGAAATAATTCGGTGGAAGCTTTTTGCAATCCTCTCCCTCCTCGACTAGCTCCTATGGTTCATGATGTGTGCCTATATCTCTTGTGTTCCCTCCCGAAACAACCAACATCACTAAGCAAGAAACTTTTCTAAAACATCCCTTGCATTTTGAATTCTTTGACCCATTGCATAGGGCGGCCAAGGCGAAGCTAGGAATTCACGAAGATAGATGTGAGAAATAGAATCTCTTGAAATTCTTCTTCTTTAGATCTCAATTATATGAGTGGATACCCCCTACTCATTGCTTCTATTAGAAAAGTAAATAAGAGAATATTCTTGGACTTTCTTTTACAAGTAATTTTTTTTTGAGTAAGATTTCATGGAAAATCCGAGTAGCCTCACTATGAATAGAGCCTGAACTTGTGTACCTTTCATTGAGTTTGCAAACAATACATTCACAATGGAAACTCGAATGGTATTTTTCATTTTTGTTTTTTCGGGCAAAAAGTGCTCAAATGTATAACAACTCACAATACTTTGTCTATGAGAGGTAAGGTATTTTGTAAGAAATAGAAAGATTAGGGATAAAACTTTGATCAAATTGATATATTTCTAGTTATCTTTTTACATTTAACTATGTAACATGGGAAAGTCAAAAGAGAGTAAAACCCACGTGGGAGAACATTAGAAGATAGCTCTTCTAATAGTTTTGGTCTTTTTGACAATTAGGGAAAGTTCTTTCCCTTGACTTTTCCCACTTCACATTTTTTATCCCACATGGAAGAGGATTATCCCTAAAGGGAAATTTGAATTCCCAAGAGAGAATTTGACATTCCCTTCAAAATCCACTTCAGGGATTTTAAGCACCAAGCGGGGAAAAACATGGGAATGTGAGTTCCCTTATGGTAATTTTAAGTGGGAATGTGTTGAAAGTTTCTTGTGGTACTCCGACTTCTCCTCCGACCTCCACACAGCTATGGACTGCGAGTCCCATCCGGATTCAAGACTCTACTGCGCATCCCAAAAGATCTCTCCTCTCCACTCATTGTTTTGGTGAGGAGGGAAAGGTCACAAAAATCGAAAGCCTCTTGTCTACGGATGAGAGAGAGAGAGAGAGAGAGAGAGAGAGAGAGAGAGAGAGATATTTTAATAAGAAAGAGATACATTTAGAGAAAAAAATATAAGTTGATACCTTTTATAATGTGTTTTGATTTAATAAGTGAAGTTTTCCATGGTTGTTTATGAGCATACCATTATTTTTTATTTAGAGAACAATCCATTTCATATGCGTGCCTTAAATTCCATGGGAAGCCTACTGAGTAGGTGGCTAGTATCATTTGTTTTGAGACTGAGATTTGCATCAGTTTACAAGGGAAATGATGTCTGTCTTTTGACAAATTACATTGAATCGATTGGTTTATTTTAATTTAGTATTCATTATACTTGTTGCTTTTCATGGTTTGCTCTCTTAACATCTATTGCAAATGAAAACACACTACAATCTACACTTTTGTCATTTGCACTTCAACATGTATTTTTGCAAAAACATGTGCTTTTACTAAAATTGTTATGTTACTAGCATACATAAAATAGCGGGTCATTTACATTCCATACGAAGTCCATATGCGGGGGGATAGCTCATTGTGAGAACGTCCTTATCTTGTCCGTATGTAGGGGGTAGATTAGCACCATGTAAGATACCGTACATAGGGGGGTTTCTCTAATTTTGATGCACGCAATTGACATCCCCCCATTATTAAATAGTGAATCCCCCAGGCTTTTGCACTTTTAGCTATCTGCACCTCCTCTTTGAGCTTGCAATACGTGGCTCGACTGAAGTCTGTGAACAATTGGGAGTTCTTTGAATCGGGCTTTACTCTAATCAATAAGATTGTGGCTCTTGTGTTGATTTTTCCACTCATAAGACACCCATGGCCTTTCAGATCCATATACAAAACCTTATCTCCAATGTAGCCATATAGTTGTAAAATTTGGTATGTTGTGCATTTTTGCATGTGTTGCTACTACTACTGTGTTAGCAACAAGCTAACTCGGAAAACATTTTTTGAAGATTTTATTGTAAAAACACTTATTATTCTTATGAATCGGGAATGTTGTAACTCCTACTTTCCAGATAAATAGTGTAATTGATGAGCGGGGCTACAAGCTTCCGAATTGTATCAACCTATCTTTAGTTAAAGCTCCTAGATTATTAGTTTTGACCACAAAAACCTTGGCTAATGTATAAAAGCCAATTTTTGTAAGTATTTTATAATTTTTGGATAATAGAAACACAGCGTGAGCTCATGACGCTCACTTCTCTCCTTCTCTCGCTTCCTACTCCCTTCCCGGTTGTCACATTACAGTGCCGTCTGTTGCGTTGCAACCGCAGGTAAGAGCTCTACCCATTGATGTAAGCATTTCATGGTAATCCATAGCTTTTGACATCGCTTAAAAATCATAGAATAAGTATAGGCGGGGTATTGGGGCATCATTTCGAAGCATTTAGATGGATTCTGGGTTGAAAACGACTAGGTCAAAAACTCACTGCTGTTAATAATCGTGATTTTTGTAGTTAACTTAAAGTGATATTTGAGACCATAAGCATCTGTGCTTAGGTCTTGTAAACATTTCCTAGAAGTTTTATAACGTTGGATGTTGTTTGATGCTATAACGATTGTGATTTGTTTACCAGATTAGCGACTAGATTTTGATGATTTCTGTCATTTGACTGTAGCTTGAGTTAGAGACGCGTTCTTTGTTGTTTCCCAAGAGATTTTCAACCTCTTGTATCCTCTATGCACTAGTTGAGTCAACTTTATCCCATGGATTGACAATTATATTCATGGTTCTCGCTATGTCTGCAATAAGATAGGAGTGAGGTTAGACACCAGTCCCACATTTGGCACCGCTGTCGGGGATTGAAGAGACAAAAACATGAGCCTCTTGTGTAGTTGCCCTTTAACTTCCTCTAGGATCACCTAGAGTCAAAACTTTCTTTTTAAAACCACATAGCTTAAGATTGTCGTCTTTTGCTATGTAGAGGTAGCTTGGAAGTAAGTGTACTTGCGATGTACCTTTTAGGATTGTAGGATTGTAGGATTAGATCAAAATTTTGAGAATGATTGCTGGATGAGACAAGTCTTAAGATCAAGGCTCAAAAAACCATTAAAAAACAAGAAAATGAGTGATTGTGAACACTTTCCACAACCCCATTGCAGTAGAACCTAAGAGTGGGGTAATTAGAATCCGAGGTGGGATCTCAGAACATTGCTCACTCCAAAAGAATCAATTGTGAGTTGTTTGTGTGAAGTTGCAAAATTTCAGGTCTACGGCTAGAAATAGCACCAGAAGACTGTCCACCATTGAATCCGACTGGAGAATATGCTTAAAAAGTTGTATGAACCAGTGGGTAAGCTTAAAGATGTATTTGAGGTAAAATTTCAAGAGTTTGTAAAAACTCACATTATTTACTTTTTCTTGATATTTTAGGCCAAATTAAGTTTTGACTTGACTCAGAGGCTTAACATAGATCATAAAAAGACTGTCCACCACTAAAAAAGTTGAAAAAAGTGCTCATTTTGGGCCAGGCCAAAAGTAAATAATCATGATTATTTACTTTCAGCTTCGAAGTGTCCAAGGTTGATACCAGAGACTCTATGCATGTGTACAAACATCTTTTTAAAGGCCCATAGAATTTGGATCACCAAACTGACCAAAACCTTGATAAAAACTAAAATCTGTGTTGATTGTCGAGAACTTGAGTGTAAATTGGAAAAATCTTGTTCAAACTCAGTGAAACTTGACTCATAGGCTTATATTGATGTGTTAAACAAAATGTACATGCTCAGTTGACCAAAAAGATGCAAAAATTTGTCAGAAGTAAATAATCATAATTATTTACTTTAGTCCCATTTTTCAGCTTTTTTGACCAACCCAACATACCACTAGTTTTAGCATGTTATATTAAGCCCACAAATCAAATTTGGTAAGATTTGGATCATTGAAGTGAAAATTGTGGAGCCAAATTTGCAAAGTCAATCTGTAGACACAAAATTGTTAACCATTTGAATAGGGATTATCCATGAAACTTGGCTAGGGAGCTTAAGCTGAGCTGCTTAACCGTTCCGTGTCAACATTGTGGCTGAAAATTGCATAAAAATACCAAAAGTAAAAATTGGATATTTTTGCAGATTCGCGTATACCACAAGGTCAAGCATATCAAGTAGACCACGCGAATTAAATTTGGTAAAATTTGGATCAAAAAGTGAGACTTAAGCCAGATTCTCAAAAAGTGAGTCTATGGACACGAAACAATTGATAACTTAGACAAATTTTGTTTACACTCAGTGAAACTTGTCCAAAGACCTTAACACTAGGTTTGTGTGATAGCAAGCCACTTTAGTGGCTTTATGCCATAAATTTGTAAAAATCATCTCTCTTAAACCATACAATAAATTTCAAATTCCTCTTAAATCCACATTGTACACACATGATAGTAGTTGAAAAAAAATAGAGAGAAAAAAATAGATCACTATCATGATATTTTCTTGTGAGACTTTTGAGGCAAGTTTCTCATTTTTATTCTAAAGTTTAGCTTGAAATTTTTTTAAAGCACAATGATTTATCCCTTTAAAAATACCTTTATATATGTGGAACCTTTTAAAAATCACCAAGCACCATATATAGGAGTGTCACCGTTCTCCGAGCGAGACCTTTCTAGCGAATGTGGATTCCGAGCGAACCATGACAAAACGTTTTTCTCTAAGCACTATTTTTAGTGCCACTTTTGCATTTTTTCAAAACAAGATGAAAGTTGAATATCTCATATAAACTAAAGAGTTTTACAATTTTCTCTATTTAAAATATATTAAGTGGATTCACACTCATCATCTACAAACAAGAGACGAGAACTCCGACATCCTTGTAGCCTCACATCATATTGCGTATATCTCTCCATGCTTGTAGCCATCGCCTATGCATAGTCTAGCAACACATAAAAAAAAAAAAACATAACAAAGTAACCACGAGAAAATATTATTCTCTAAGCACTATTTTTAGTCTAGCCACTTCTGCCTCTTTCATAGACATTTTTTCAAAACAAGATAAAAGTTGAATGTCTCACATAAAGTATAAGACATGTATTCATTGTAGCAAAAGAGATAAAGTGAAACATATGAACATAATAATATGATGGCAAACACATTCCTGCTAAAAGGAAATCAACACTTTGTCCACCCATTTAAACAATCAAAAGTAGCTTGTGATGTTTGCATAGTCTACAAAGTGACATGATAATCTAGTCAATTACATCTCAAGAATTTGAAAGCTACATGAACAAGGAATTTTAGATGGAGGACTTGTCACTTCACAACCTTCTTTTTTGATAAAACAAATTAACCCTAATTTGTAATCATAGAAATCATGAACATCTAATGTTTATCACTATACAAAGACATGCATTTATATATGAAAAGCACATTGAGTATAGCATGCAAAGTAAACAATTTGAAAGATACACACACTTAGAAGTTTTAGACACAGTTTAACTTCAAAAATGCACATCTGAAAGAGTGTTACAGTTTTCCCTATTTAAAATATATCAAGTGGAGTCGCACTCATCATCTACAAACAAAAGACGATAACTTCGACATTCTTGTAACCTCACATCATATTGCGGATCTCTCTCCATGCTTCTAGCCATCGCCTATGCATAGTCTGGCAACACACTTAAAAAAAAAAGCATAACAAAGTAACCACAAGGCCACTACCAATATCGAAAACTCCAAAAGAGATAAATATCGATACAAACATGCAAATACAAACTCTCAGTAGTCGTATGGTGTGACCCCTCCAAGAGGATCAATCTCATCATCGTCGTCCCTCCCTGTATATGTAGTGGTGGATGATCGAGCTGTGTGGCTACTCAATAGCGGTAACACAAAAGATGAGATGATTCCATCGTCCCGATCTAAGGACACACAAAGACGTGTAGATCCAAGGCATGCCTGCAACAATGGAGCTGTTCCACAACCAAGCTCCAAACATATCGCATTTGGTGTAGATAGCATATCCAAGAAACATGCAACAAAAGAAACACTCCTCTGCATCAGACCTCGCCACTCCATGCCCATATCTGTACGTGCCATAGCCTTTGTGGGTAGGTAGTGATACATGATTGAGTCCTGAGGCTTCATCCCTAGAGCCTCAAAACGTGAATTAGACTCCCGAAGGAACACAGGAGGAACCGGCCCATGTCTATGAGCTAACCAAATCATGGAGGTCATATACTGCGCATAAGATAGTCAATAAGTAAAACACATAACAAAAGCACTAGAGAACACAAAAATTAATTTTGCCAACCTCTATGGTAGAAGAAGAATGAGTCATACTGCCATATGGAGTATGATGCATCACAATAATGCGTCTGAAGATGTCTAATCCTGACACTCGGCAATACCGCTCCACCAATCCCATAATCTCACCTACAATACGATGGCTACAAAATTACATTTAAAAAAATAAATCAATTTGAGATTTCTACCAAGAAAATTACCTCCAGTAGATCCCATTATCAACATCCATCCAAAATCAGAGAGTGTGGCAGCAGATAGAGATATCCCATATCGCACATGATCATCACTAAGCTCGTCCCAAGCGGGATGTATGGATGACCCATGCAAATCGTGACCATAAGGAAAATCAAGAAAAAAAAAATCCGCAGCCCACTTCACTTGTCTACCTTTCTTTGTGTACTTAGTGCATCCAACTCTATGTTTCAAAACGTGTTCATGAATCTGTCAGTAAACTTTATTCTTCTTTCCCTCAGCAAAATCTTTGCCAATGAGCACATAGTCTCCCACAATAGATAAAGAGTCCGATTATCTCAATCCATTCTCTGCAACCCAAGGCTTGTGTACAAATAACATTGACTTCCGTGCTTTCAAAGAGAGTGAACTACCTAAAAATAGACAACCAAACTTCAAATTGAGTGACTACATAATCTGCTAACATATGCATGGCCATATACACATAAGATTAAATCCTTCTTACCAACAACATCCACGCCTTCCTCATGCTCATATCCCAAGCCACCATCCAGGCTCTCAGAGACGCTTATGTGATTTTTCTTGAGAGTGTCGCTTTCATCTATGTAAACCAAAAAGCAACCATAAAAAGAAGCATACATAGAAGAACAAAGAGAGGATTAAGAAAAAAAAAAATCTTTCACATACCAAACGCTCAAAAGCAAACATACACATAAGAAGATTTGGGTTTACCTTGGATTTTTGCTTTTCCCTTCTCTCTAACATCAACACTTTCTTTCTCTACCCTTGCCTTTTCTGCTCCCTTTTCCTTGTCTCCTCCATGCTTGATCCAAAGCTCCTTGTCATTGCTAGAATATGACCTTTTTCAAGGTCGATCCACCATGGACAGTTCTCTACTTCCCAAGGAGTTAATCCTTGCATTTCCACATGATACATACATGTTGTTTCATCATTCAAATCCACCCACTTACGAGCAAATATGGGAATGGAATTAATGTGCTCTTTACTCTTTAATGCAATGAAATACCTATCCAAAGGAAAACACATACATTATGCAATGAATACTTTCTCAAAATAATGTTCATAAAATATTCACAATTATTCAAATAAGATATAAATTACAAGGTGTAGAGAGGAGAAAAATAGAGCTGTAAACCAAGCGTTGCCCCGCTTTTTGCAACAATTCTGGGATTCTTTGTGCCTTGTTGAGAACACCTTTCTTTCTAATCTCTCCATGAGACTCTAGAGGAAACAAAGGTTTCCTTTTCTCCATTTTCACCTCCATGTAGTAGTTAGCAAGAGTAAAATCTTTAGGAAGGAGCAACCCTCCAGGAATGTCAATGAAGTCTTTGAGAATGGTATCTGCAGTTCTACCCACCTTTTCTAGCAAAAGCTCCCTTCGAATCCAACCGAAACAATCAAAAGGTTTGGCCATCCAAACCATGAAAAACAAACAAAATAGAAAAAGATAAAATTGTTCACATACTATCTGTACAAGTGGTCTCCTCTTTGCAAGTGAAACAAAGTTTTTGTTGCCTTGTTTGCTTCCAAGAGAGAAACCCAAAGTATCTTTGAATCAATAGCGACATCAGACAAAGCAATAAGATTCAACTTTTCTAGTGTCGCAAAACTCTCACTATCCCAACGAAGTGCTAGAACTTTTTCTTTCCAAACGTCTCCATGGCGAGGATCAATTATATTCAGAATCTACATACACAAAAGAGTTGATACATATAAAATTAACAATGAAGAGTCCTATTTGAGGCAGAAAATTATCTTTCTTAACAACCACTAGCTCACCTTTCCAATCCTATCTCCAAATCGATGAGCAAGCTCCTCACTCTCTTTCTTCTCAATTTTGCCAAGCTCTTCTTTAGACACTGTCAATCTTAGTTGGTCCAACTTCTTGCTTAGAGCCATTGTCATTTGAACCTATTAAAAATAAATTATAATCTCACACAAAATATATAGTGTCCTTCAAAGTTATACTCAAAGAAGAAAAATAAATACTCACATTGTATACTAACTTTCCCAAGTATCTTCGAGTCAGTGGAAACCAAGGCTCAGACCCCTTTGACATCTTTTTCCTAATGTGTGCAATGACCTTTTGATCTTTATCAGGAAGATCACTCAAATATGATTCATGGTCTGCCTCACATATACTCATGCAGTTCACAATCTCATCCCTTAATGACGTAGGGACAAGAGCATGAGTATTCAAGCTACACAAAGCCAAAACAAATAAATCATGATAAGAACAACAAAAGATATATCGTATTGTAGAAGAGTTTCGATACTCACTAGTTCATCCATTGGAGTGTTGAAAGCAGTGCAATCTCTGGAACTTTGCAAGGATCAATGATCGTACATAAGACTCTTTGATGCTTTTCTTTAGTGCGAGAAAAGCGCTCTTTTATGGCACTAGTCCATGCCATAAGCCTATGATTTCCATCCCAAACCAGAAACATTTTGTTGGAAAGAATTGCAAGGTATGGAGACCTAACGATCTCCTGCTCAAACTCCGTATTAACAACTTTCCAAATGGGGTCCCATTCTTCCATGATCTCTTGGGTCACCAAGTACTCTTCACGTGAACATGACCATATGGAAACAATAAAAGCCCCTTTCTCTGCAACATAGTCCTCATTGCCAAATGCTGTTTTCAAACTACTAACCTCATTTCTTAGACCTCTTACTTTAGCATGAGTCACCATTCTACAAAGAGGAATCGGAGGACACTCATGACAAGTAAACATCCTAGTTCTATTTAGAATGTCCTCTCCTTTGTTCAAGTAGAGTTCAGCCTCTTTGTTTTCATCAGTCCCCACCTCCAGTAACCACAAATGGGACTATTGCAAGTTCTTGTTCTTGAGGCACTAGCTCTGCAGGAATGCTATCCTCACATTGTGTAATAGTTTCTGCATTTGGCTGACTATCAACCTCTTCCATAGCATCACCAAAATCATGTAATTGAGTCTCCATCACATGGCTAACATCATCCAAAAGAGTACTTGGCATGTTAGCATCATCTTCTTTTCATAATCTTGCTGGTCTGGGACGCTTTGAGGACCCAACACTTCTGTGTGGGCTGGCAATAAATTGATAAAGAGAAAATAAAACATTAAACTTCTTCATTCAAAAGCTAACCTTATGTTATTTAGCCTGTATAAAAAACCTTCAAAATTGTGTATATTTCAAACCCAAAAATTATCAAATTTATCTACCTTCTCTTCTTTTGTTGTCCAAAACAAGGCACGTCGGCGTGCCTTGTCTTAGCAGTAAAACAAGCTTTTAGAACTTTTGGCTAGAAAAATTGATTTAGAACTTTTGTTTGAAAAAAAATCTAGACTTAACTCACAAAACAAGGCACGTCGAAGTGCCTTGTTTTATGATTAATAATCAGACTCTTTATGATGAGATTTCTGTCTGCTTTGAAGCATTTGATCTCATCATTTTCAACTCATGAAACAGGGCACGCTGACGTGCCCTTTCTCATGAGTTGAAACCAAACTCTTAATGAAAACTCTTAACCAAACTCTTAATCAAAACTCATGAAACAGAGCCCGTATTCAACTCATGAAACAAGGCACGCTGACGTGCCCTGTCTCATGAGTTGAAACCAACATTTTCTTTTTAGATCGTGAAACAAGGCACGTCGAAGTGCCCTGTCTCATGAGTTGAAACAACATTTTCTTTTTAGATCGTGAAACAAGGAGTTGGAACCAAAATTTCAAGCATACCCACTTAAAGTTTCCCGCTATCAAATCAAACCAGCATCTAAATTGACAAAACTAAAACTAAATTAGGAGTGCTATGAGAAGCCTCTCTTCCCTCTCCTTGATTAAGATTAAGAGCAAATTTCCATGCTCAGTAAGAGCCATGAATGCCAATTTTACTGCTTCATTTTCCTTCATAGTTTAACACCTAGACTAGGTAAATGCAGTCCTTTCCTTTTGTCTTTGGTAATCAATGACTCCAAAGCGCACTACATTGCGATTTATACAAATATATCAACTAAAATTTCAAGTATGTCCCATACATACAAGGCCTGCAAAGAATGAAGACAATACCATGGTGTAGCCATTTATATAAAACAACTTACTAGGAAGGGAGCACATTGCTTTGGCTATGCCTCTCTCTTCACCAAGCAACTCAGAAGCCTAGATATAGTCTTTAGTCTATTTATCCACATCATGTTTACATTTGCGGTCTTACTGACAACAAACCTGGGCATACTGCGCGTGTTGAAGAGCGTAAACAGATTTGCAGCACGATATTCGTACAATGCTATTGACCATGTGATCTAATTCCATCTTGTAGGTATCGTGCCCTTGACATAGAAATGTTTAATAATAGAATGTTTAATAATCCTTTATGGAAGAAGGCACGCCGGCGTGCCTTCTTTCAAAGGCATACCTGAAATAATTTTTCTTCCTTGGTGGCATCTCAGACATGCTCTGTTCGCTGTCCAAAGCTGCGTTAAATGACCTGCTCTGCTCGCTGTCCAAAGCTGCGCAAGATGAACTGTTCGCAGTGCTGTTCGTTGAGCAGAATGCGCAGCCTGTTCGCAGAGCAGAATGCGCAGTGCTGTTCGCAGAATTCGCAGCCTCTTCGCTGAACAAAATTCGCAGAATGCGCCTGTTTGCTGAGCAGAATGCGCAGTGCTGTTCGCTAAGCAGAATGCGTTGAGGTATGTGCTGCGCTGAGATCCGAATGCACAGGAGAGAGAGAGAGAGAGAGAGAGAGAGAGAGAGAGAGAGAGAGAGAGAGAGAGAGAGAGAGAGAGAGAGAGAGAGAGAGAGAGAGAGAGAGAGAGAGAGAGAGAGAGAGAGAGAGAGAGAGAGAGAGAGAGAGAGAATGCGAAGAAATTTAGGTAGAGAGAGAGAGACAGAGGGGCAGAGAGAGGTATTGGGTGAGAGCAAACTAATTAAAAAATATTAATTCTCTCTCCATTTCTCCCTCTGAATTTAGGCTCATTTTTGAAGGGTGACCCTAATCATTCATGTGAAGGGTATATTTTTAACTATCCTTAATTAAGTTATATTTAGACAAAATTAGAAGGGCTACTCTATCCTTCTTTCGAAAGGTAAAAATATTTTTACCCTTCATTGAAGGATAAAAGTTCCTCCGAAGGGCGTCGAAGCAATTATTAGGCCTACTCTGAAATCGATGTGGTTATTAATGAGGTTGCAACTCACAACAATAATGCAAAATATGCTCAAATCTTGGACGTCCCTAAACCGGCATTTTTTTGTCAAGCCAAAAGTTTGAAGGTGACTACTCTCTCTTAAAATGAGGTATTTAATGTGGTCGCAAGCATGATGGTCTGATAGGAGTTATGCCAAATACCCCTCGATTTTTGAAGGGTTTTTTGAGTCCATTTTTTTCATAAAGAGTCATGAAAATTTATATTGAGAATAAAATCATTACAAAGACAGGCATGAAAACCTTGAAACCACTATATATAAGGAGTCTTTTCTTTTTTTTTAAACCATAAAAAGGCATGAGAATGTATCATAAAAGAGAGCAATTACAATCTGTTTCCTCTAGTGTGTTAAGGCAAATTTGTTCTTGAATAGACTATCTTTCATAGTTGTGCTAAGGCATATTTCTTCTTGAACAGACTATCTTTCATAGTTGTGCTCTCTATATGGCAAGACACATTACCATCTATGGACCTTCAGCTCACACTAAGCTTAGCCTTGCAACCAGCTCTCAAATGTTGGAAGTAAAGCTTCAGGTTATTAAGGAATACTTTGATTTGGTGGGTTTACCAGTTTCATTAAAACCTTTATCTCTGAGCCACGAAGATGTTAAACTAGAGCCAAACATGCTTTCATGTGGAGTACCTGGGTTTGTCTTGGACACTCACACCCATTAGTTCTATAAAGTATACATTGACATTGGACACAAAGATGTTGATTCTAAATCCACTACTGTCATTGTCTTTGACATCATTAAGCGCTTGCCTTTGAACAGTAGCCTTCATGTGGCCTTCAGTAGTTGTATTGAAGTTCGTCGTGTTTCAGAATTGCCAAAGGCTTATGATGGTTATATTGATTTTGAGCTTCAACCATGTGGTGAGAAGTCTTCAATGGAAGGTATGGAAGAAAAAAGTGATGGGCACACATGGACCGAGTACGTCACTTGTAGCTCAGATTGTTTTGATGGTGTCGTGCGACTAAGTAGATGTGGTGGTCACTTACAATGCTTAAACATTGATTGCCCATATTATGCTCGCTTGCATGTGCATAATGAGACACAGTGGAATGGAAAATTAAAGAGGAATTGTCCAGTAGGTTTAGTGGAAGCAGAGTACGGTAATATAGTATGTAAGCATTGTTGTCAAATGCCCGAAATTGTGAAAGAATGATATGTAGTAATTTATTACTGTATTCCAAGCGAACGGATTCAAACAACAAGATGTGCGATTCACTTGGGAAATCACAAGCATCCCTATGAAGAGGGTGTGAATAGGGACATTGCAAAAAAAATTGATGAGAGGATCATATCTCGAGCAAACCTGAATCCTTTTTGCTCCCCCAAACAATTGGAGACAGCAGTTGCTCAAGATGTGATATTAGAGATGCTGATTAATAACAAGGAAGAGGTGACAACTCACATAGAAGAGGACAAGTTCACAAAGATATTGGATCTTTTCAGTGCACTGTCTGAAAAAAGAAGGACCAACAAGTTCTTGGAAAGTGTGAAGAAGCAAAAGAATATAACTTCAATGGGGCTTGAGGCTGTGCTGGCGTTGAAGAGTCGATGTCGATACCCATATATTCACAGTGTTTTGTTTCCAGGACAGCTTGGTGAGAAACATGAACCGCATGTTTTCAAAATGTCCATAAAGGGGCCTGGGAGTGAACTTGATCTTGTTAATAAAATGAGACCAGGTGGAAGCTTGGAAGACATGTGGGTCCATTTTGATCATGTGCATAGAGTTCAAGGCTGGCCAACAATGTCTGCACATGTATACGACCCTTTTATGCACTCTTTGCTAACAATCGCCACATGCGAGTTCAAAGTTGAAAATAAATATGCTCAGGTTGAATTTTGGAGGATGCTCAACTCTGTGGTCCAAGATAATGGTTATTCAAAACCGCAATTTCGTGGATTTATGGCAGATGAAGCAAATGCAAATTGGATCGCAATTCGTACTGTTTACTTTGGGGGTGCTAAAAAAAAGATTGAAGAAAAGGAGAGGAGTTGTTCTTTTCATTGGGAACAAAGCATGGTACGTCATACTCGCAGGTGCATCCGACCTTCATTTCAAGAAGAACATAAGATCTTGTGTAAAAAGTGGAGAAATGCACCATCAGAGGTGGCGGCAAAGATCTGTAAGAACGATCTTAAAAAATTTTGGTTTGCTGGGCATGCGGTGCAAGGAGAGATTCGAGCTCTACAAACTTGGCTTGCATGGTGGGATGTAAGAGCCTCGCATTGGGGATCTTGGTTTGTCTCTCAAGATGAATCTGGCATTTTTGTGCCAACTACCAATCTTTCGGAGGCACAACATGCTAGTATGAGGGCCAGTGTGGGCTTCAAAAATCAAATTTCTCTGTATGAAGCTACAGGAGCTGACATGTCATTGGCTGTGTTGCAGAGCATGAGGTACAATGCCTACTTGAAAGGTACACATTCAGGTAGTGGACCAAACATGCAAGACATGGCAGACAGATGTTTCAATAGTGCGACAGGACGCGCATCCACTAAGCGACTGTCAGACCTTGCCAACTTGTACATGGATGAGATAGGGGAAAGCTCTCCTGAAATGCAGCGTTCCAGGCCTGGAGAGAGAAGTGTTCGAAGAAAGCGTCCTGCCAATGTTGACCCAGGGTTTATTTTGGAAGAGGATAGTCATAGGCCGGAATTTGTGACTGTGACTGTCAAAGGTCAAGGTAGTGCTCAAGTGGTTGCCGCATCTGAGGGAGACAATGAGTGTCTTGAAAGAATAGTAAATAAGACAATGTGGGCCATTAGCAGGACAGAGCCAGGGAAAAAAATGACATGTTTTGGGCAAATGACTAGTGGACGATGTGGTGCTGCCATAAATGCAGGTGCTGGAAATGACAAGGATGGTATTGTTGCTCCATCTTTTTGGGGTTGTAGAAAATATCCAGGAGGTGTTTTGAATGGGTTCATTTGGTTTTGCAATTTGTCACCGACACATTCTTGGGGGGTTTGTAGTGATCATGTTATTGGTGTGCCAGGACCCGCCCCTGGTGTTTGGCCAGTTGACAAAGGCACTAACTTGCAAAGCTATGAAATAGAGATGTTGAAAAATAATGGATTTGTACTTGAGAGTGTTGAACCTGCCTTACTACGCACTCCAACTACTGGTGCTCGGATTGCAAACACGCCAAGCTCTTTTCATCCAAAGTATAGAGACGGGAAGCTTGTTAGGTGGAGATCTCGATTGACTAAAGAATTCCAAGAGAATATTGAAAAGGGTAGAGAATTGAATGGTGAGGTGGTTCGAGAAACAATAGTCGTATGCAATGAGTCTCACACATTCAATATCAGCACGGAGGGTTCTCGGGCAATGGGTGTACATTACTCAGTTTCAATTTCAGAATTTCCTTGATGCACATGTGAGTGTTTTCAAAAAAGAGAAAGCAAGCATCTGGCTTTTGTTCCTTGCAAGCACTTGTACTTTGTGTATCTGCAAGTTTTGGGCTTGGATTCTGCGGCTCATGAGTTTATCCACCAAGCTGCATTGACAAAAGTGGAGTTGTTTCAGGCTTTGGGTGGCAGACGAAATCACACAAGCATGTGATGAATCTTATCCTCTTCACATGTTATGGTGATGCTAATGGCTTTGGATGATTGTATTGGAAGCTTTTTGATAGTCCTTTTTTGTTGGAAGTGCCTATGTATGCAAACTTTAGTTTCCCACATACAACATCTACCTACTTGAGTATATTGCCATGATTTGTAAACTTATTGCTTTGATAATAGACATGTTTCCCTTGAGTTTTTCTCCTGTGATCGGTCTTACCCTCTTTGGATATTTTGGTGATGCTAATCTTTTGGGATAGTCAAATTTGAAGTTTTCCTTCTCTGCACTTTATTTAACAAAATTGCCTAAGTACATAATCTTTTGTCTGTCATGTATAGCATCTGTTATTGCGGGTATATTAGTGTAATCTTTAGACCCTTTACTCAATACTGCCATATGTTTTTGCTGTGGTTCGCTCGGAATCCACATTTGCTCGAAAGGATTCGCTCGGAGAACGGGAACACTCCATATATAGCAACACTTTACGTGCACAATTTTTGTGAAGTTGATGTGTTGTCAAAATAAAAAGCCACTTTTGTGGCTTTTTTTAACGTTTTTCATACACGAATATCTTCAAAATTAAATACTTATACCAAACCAAACTCATTGGCCATTGCAATCATGATAATTAGAAGTTGAAAAAAAAATCAACAAAATTTTGCACCTTTGGTTGGCTTATAAATTAGGCAAACCATATCATTGAAAAATTTAAAGGGGCGAATTCACAATAATGTGTAAGTCATAATAGTGACAAATTCAAAGGCACAAATTTGCAAAAGTGTATTGCTATGTGTTAAAATGATATAATTTGAACCAATTTCAAGGGGATTTATTAATTATGGAGAGAGGAATGTGAAGCAACAACTACATTCATGAACTTGAGCATTGGATACACACATGACTCTTCAAATCCAGTAGATGGCGAAGAAACTTTGATCCAAGACTAGGGGAATTAAAATCAATGATGAGTTGAGATAAACATGGCAAGAAGATAGAAGTGGAAACAATATAAATATCAGTTTCAAATGTGGCCAATGCATAATGATTGTGAGCCATCCAAGGTTATTTGTTCCATGCTACTCCAAAGATCTCGTAGGTTTTCTTACTTGTGGCATTTAAAATGATTGAATGTTAGTAAAGTATACATTTAAAATTCATAAGACAAAAATATACTATGTTTTACCTGCAAATAATTGAAAGCATCTTATGATACTCAACAAAGCAATTCCCAATGCACATGTACTTGTTGCATTCTTTTCACATGTACTTTGTCCTCCTTGCATGCCATTTCTTTGGAGCATTTTCATCCAATGTTTTCTTCCCTTCGTGCCATTTCTTCAAGCAAACTACACAATGGTGTGAGCTTACACCTTGAGTCTTCACTAATACATGGTTCCCAAATCCTTTGCTCTCTGCATCTCCAATACACCGCATTGTCCTTGTTACATATTCAGATCCATAACTGTTTTCTACAAGTAATGCTTGTAGGTCCATAAGAAATTCATGATGTGAGCTCTCTTTGTGCCAATGCTTGAAGATTATATATGCATTAGTGTAGACAGCATCAAGCAATCCCCAAAATGCCTTATGCCACCACTTGAAGGATACCATGCTCTCGTCCATAGAATAAGAACTTGCCAAACACATTTGATAAAAAATGTCACATCCAACTTTGTTGGCGTTATATCGGGTGATTGTTTCTGGGCATTTCACAAGGATTTGAGAGCTTCCCACTTGTCTTTTACAAGTATGGCTCCCCATTCCCCATACATTGCTAGTTGCAAAGACAGGCTTAGCATCTTGCCATGCACAAGAAAATAATCCAGTCTTTCTACAAAATGCAAACGTAGTTGTTCCACGTGGTGCATTCTTATTCACCCATACATCACTCTTAGGCCATGTTTTGCTATTTTTGTTGACCACAATTGTGCCAGTTCCTCCAAAGCCATTATTAGACAGCCATTGGAGCAACTTGAAAGATGTAAAGCCTCTATCAAGGTAGATGTAGTGTCCTTAGAGATTTCACAAGCTCTTGGACCATGGAATATCTAAGTCCATTGCTCTTAGGCAACTTGTCATACACTATGAACTGATAGTTGTATGCTGAGCGAACATCACACATATTGAATACTTCGATGCCAAAGTTATGTGGCTTTTTTGGCAAATACATCCTTATTGGATTGCGCTTGTTGCGTGTAAGGATTACACGCTCATCAATAGTAACGTCCCTTCCCATTTGATAGCTAGATTTAAAAGTTCTATTTAAAGTCTCTTCCAACTCAAGAAACTGCCAACATCTATATTCTCTGGTTCTTTTATCTGTTGGGCGACATGCATTGTCGCGTAAATGTAAGAACCTCTTTATCTGTTGAAAGCGTTCTTTGCTCATCCATTGGTAAAACTTTGGATACGTTATAGCACCTTTTGTGTCTCCCCTCCAATAGCAATCGGTGTTTGGACACTTTTGCAAAGTTGCAGCTAAGACCAACCCCAAGAATCGAAAGAGTGCATGACGATCAATGTCTTTGCAAGGATGCATGGTTGCATGTCTTTCTCTGACCTTTCTCCTCACCTTATGTGCATATCTGTTTTTCTCTGTGATGATCTTATCTATTAGCTCCAACGGAAAAAGAGCTAGAAATAATTGAAAGGGGTTCATCCTCTTTTGTGAAGCAATCAAGGGATGTGGATCAATGGCACATAGGGGAAACTTTTTGAATGTTTCATCAGGATCGATTATAAGTCCCTTATCACTTTCCCACTCTATTGTTTCAAATGGTCGATCATCATCATTGTGCAAGTCCTTTGATTGAACTTGAACTTGAAAATCCTCCACCTCTGCAAACTCAACATCGGAGTTCTCATCAATTGGGTCCAACTCCTCAAGAATTGGCTCGACCACCTCCTTCCTAGGCCGTCCTCTCTTCCTAGGTGAATTAGTTGCTCGTTCTTCTGCTACATCCACTTCCACCTCATGGATCACATCAACAGGTGTGTTGCTAACAAACACAAGTGGCAAGTTTCCTTTTACTTTGCGTGGTCTCCCTCGCTTCCGCTTGAACTCTTCCATAGTAGGCAGAGATATGCTCACCATAGGAAGATCTCCCTTGTTCATGTCTAAGAGTGGAGTCACCATTACACCACTTGCTTCTACATGAGTAGCATCATCATCAGCTCATTTTCCTTTTCCCTTTAGATCCTTTCTAGTCATGCAATGCATTTGCAATAGTGTAATATGGTCATCATGTACATCATCTTCAAGATGATGCATATACTTTGAGACATCCAATGGTCTCCCTTGAGCACCCACACTATCCACGATGACATTACATTTATGGCCATCACTTTGACTATTACTTTTGAGTAGATATTGTTCTACACTAGAGCGATTAAAGTGGTAAGTTGTACCATCATCTTCAAAGAAGACACCCCACAAGCTTTTGTCAACATCATATTCTATGACTCTACCATGAAAAACTTTATCACGCCATGCACCATGAGGAAATTTTTCCTTCGCCCATTTTCTCCACCAAATGGCAGGAACCTTGAGGATTGCCCCACCGAATTCAAAGTCATAAGCTCGGGAGGAGCTACCACTTTCCATTGTTTCCCTAGTAATAACAAAAGGATTTGTGAGCTTATAAATCACAAAGTAGTTAGGATAATTTTCACATTTATAATCTAACCCAAGTAAAAGCACCTACACTATTTGAATAAAACCTTCCAAAGGTATGCATCAACAAGAACCTTTTCCCAATAGAGTCTTCACCCGTCTTGTCCCCTCCCGACATAGGTGTGGACCTTCAAAAGTGGGTTACTACTTGTAAAAAGTGTGGGATGGTCGAAACCTTTCCCCACTCTCTATCTTGGGAAAAGTAAGCACCCATAGTCACTAGGATCATATCCAACAATTGTGCATTGCAAGACATGTTGGTCAAACATGACTCACTCTAGTGACATGGTCTCTAGTTTACCCATAGGAACGTTTATTAAGATATATCCTTCTTCATATTGATTACACCATTTAAAAAAAAATCAAAGTCTTGATTTAAAAGACTCAATTAAAAGACCATCTTTTGTTTTGTTTTATGGTCACTCTCCACGTTGAAAGATGAAGAGGCACAAGTTTTATTTAAGATGTCACAACACATCACTATCAAAAGTCACTTTTCCATTTGCTATACTTCAAAATTTAAAGATGATAAACCCTTCACTCTTTAAAAGAGAATCTATCACGTTCAAACTTCAAATATCCCATTTGGGCATTCAAGTATTTATCAGCTTTACACAAAAGTTAAGCTTCAAGAATCAAAAAGTCAAATCAGACTGTTCTTTTAATGCTTCCCATAAAGACATTTTTTGAAACATAATGAAATACAACTTTTAGCAATTCAATCACTATCTTACCGCCGGTCACACCACCAACCCTAAACCATAAACAAAATGCTCATCAAGAGAGCTTGGATCATAAACAAAGATTCGGCTTTTGTCCCAAGAGTAAACCATGAACAAAATTCTCATCAAGGATCATGGATCAGTAAACCGTAAACACAATTCTCATCAAGAGACCATGGATTATAAACAAAGATCTCGACTTTTGTCCCGATAGTAAATCGTCAAAATAACTTTTTCTCTTTACAATAGAATCGAATATGAAATGTGAGATATAAAACTACTCTTCATAATATCTCGCTTGAATTTTGAGCCATGAAAGTACCCCCATTTAGAGGTCTCAAAACAAAATTTATGTGCAAGTACTCAAATTAAACATTTGAAATAATTCCTCATCAAATACATTTGCACAAAACCACCTCCTTGGGTCTCTATTCTCTGAAAAGGAGAGGCCTTCATTAAGCAGAAAAGGACTAACCTTCAGAGAGTGGTATATCCCAAGTAGGACAAACCCAAGACTCCCAAGTAGTATACTTGAGGAGAATTTCAAACTTAATATTCTTTATTATAAGTGCTCACAACATATTATAATGACTAGCTCCTCTTCCAAGTCATTTGCTGTAAACACTATTTCAGCTTTCACTACTTGTACTGTTTAAATCTTTCAAGCCTCTTTCAAACATGTTTCAAAGCTCTCAATAACCATACAATCTATGCACAAGACAGTCCATGCATACATGCACAAGACATCCAAATGCTTCATGCACGCATGCCTTGTCCATAAGGTCCATGCACAAGACATCCCAATGCTTCATGCCCAAAACACTCCATGCCTTGGCCATAAGGTCCATGCACAAATGTTACCATTAGAAGCTTCTGCAGAAGATATCACCTTTTTTTTTCACAATAGGAAAATTGTCAAACATGAAAATAAGTGAAAGCCTATCAACATCAAACATAGAAAACTGAACCAGTCATTGTCAAGGCCTAAATTGTAAAGGCCTAAATTGTAAATAGCCTCAAAGTATTTTCAAAGTGAATAGCTTCAACTACAAGAAAATCCGACCAGTGCCCAAAAATCTCATTTCAAGCCCCCAAAGAAATTTTCTTTATCATCATGACATAAAAGAAGCAAATCTCATTGGGAAGTTGTGCCTAGAGGCACACTTTTTGTTTTTGAAGACCATAGACTACTTCCATCTTCACAAATCTATTCCATTCTAACATCACCATATATGAAATTAGTAAGACCCATACCTTGAAGTATTGAATTCTATGCCTTGGCAGATCACAAAATTGACGATAAAGCCAAGGAGAGAAAAGCTGTACCTTCATTACACAATTCACAAAAAGACATTAGAGCTTGCAAGCGTTTGCTTCTTTCCCAACAAAGAGTATGAGCACATGAACCCTACCAATCTTGCCACAACTACGGACTCGCGTTCATAGCTTATGAACTCCCCATGCGCTATAGTTGAAGGAATGAAACAAAGCCTGCTAAAAATGAAACAAAATATAACGAAACAAAGCCTGTTAGAAATGTGCCGAAAAGAATGACGGGATGATGATAAAAAAATATGAAAAAACACAGAGGAGAGCCACGCTAAGATAGCTTGAAGAAAGCAGTACTTACAGAGAGAAAAGATAAGCATACGCTCTGCCAAGAGTCAAGAAGTGGAGAGTGGTGCGTCCGCAGAAGGTTATATAGAAGAAACTTCACCCACCGTCCGATTTTTTTTGGGGTTGCCATCTAATGGCTCACCCACCCCCGTTACACCCTTGCACCTACCATGTGTTTTCCCTCCATTTGTAGGTGCCTTTATTTCCAAGACAAACTTCTTTAAAGTTTCCCTCTTCTTTTGAGTTTCTCTCATTTTGTACCATTTTGGTCACGTTGTAACTTTTTCTCCAAGCGGGCTTTTTCCACCAAATTTTGATATGTTATCAAGCAAAGCATCCTCATAAGCCCAAAAGTTTTTTAAAGAAACCTGATAAAAAATTACTAAAACTGTTGGTGCTTTCCAAATGTCACTTTTGAAGCCACTTTAGTGGCTCAAGCCACTAAAGTGGCTCAAACACAACCCTAGTGTTAACAAGTTGAGTACTTGGCAAAACAAGCTAAAAAGTGCAAAAATTTGAGGAAAGTAAATAATCGTGATTATTTACTTCTAATACACAGAGACATAATTTTGGACTTTTGAACTTGTACAGTGTTAGACCAACATAATACAAGGCATCCAGTCAATTTTGATTTCAATCAGATCCAAATTAGTACATGTTCACTCAGTTTTGAGATTGCAAATTAGTCCTTTGTCTTTTTGTAAAATCAAAATCTCAAAGTCTCAAGTGTTGACCCACATAGCTCACATTGAAATGATCCACATACACCAGTCACAATAATTAGGAAAAAAATTGTACAACTTTTGTGAAAGAATAGCTAACTTGATTAAAACTGATATAGGAATCGAGTTGTAGACAAGAAATTGAAAGCTTGATGGGAGTTGCAATCAAGTCAAGTGGAAGAAACTTTATTATAAATCAATCCGACGATAAGTACTCTATCCAGGGCTTCACAAGTCTATATGAACCTTAGATCTGGTCGTATACTAGCAAACCAAGGCATATTTGGAGAGACCACTAGTAGAGTATCCACAGAAGAGGGTGTGAATCAAGGTGATCACTTGAACACTATCTTTGAAGAAGTCTCATATACTTTTTTAGAAAACATCTGAAATGTCTTCTTGACTCATTCAGGAACTAGAACGACAATGCAGTATAAACACACTCACCTTTTATAAGACTAATGGCCATGGAGCTCAGGTTTACCTGGATCCTAATGAAGTGTATACTATTTGCATTGATGACCATGACATAGAGTTTGAAGAGGAAATCAAGACAAACAAACAAGGAAAAATGTATATGGATAAAAACGGAACTCAGTATTTACAAGTTGAAAACCTTGATGTGATAGACAAATGGGGGTTATAAGTAAATACCATAATTCCAGATATGGCAGCAAAAGAAGGACCACTAACTTTAGAATCTGAGGGATACGATCAAGTTGATTTGAAGCCTTTGAAACGGTTTAGCAATGATAATCCTAGAATCGGAGTCTATTGTTGGGAGGATAGAAATGTCAAAGATCTTCTTTGGACTTCTCGTGCCAAATCAAGACAATTGACGCCCATGAAGATCATCTATATCTTCAAAATTACAACCAAGGGTTCATCAGATCTACCAACCTACCTATTTAGGGATTGTTATAACAATAATTTTTTTATGATGAGTCCTGAGGATGTGGAAAAAACCAAATAAAAGGGGTACTCCATAAGGGATTGGATATTGAGCCAAGGACCAGAAACTATTCCAAGAGAGGAACTCCATGAGAGATCTTTTGAGAGCAATGTTAAAAAGCCCAAAACTACCTCATCACGAAGAAAACCGGTTGACAATAAAGCCAGTCCATGCTACATGAGTCACTATTTCCAACAGACTGGTTTGAAGAACTCGAAACAGGACCAAATGCCAGGAGACCGGGACACTACAAGAGGTTGTGTGCTCTTGTGACGTTGTTAGCGACGGAAATACACTGGGTTTTTATAACCCCCGGCGTCGCTAAAACCGTCGCTACGAGCGTCGCTACGAGAGCGTCGCTATATGCGTCGCTATCAGAGTCGCTATATAGCGACGCTAATAGCGACGCTAATAGCGACGCTCATAGCGATGGTTATAGCGACGTTTACACTGAAGACTATAGCGACGCTCATAGCGACGCTACAGAGCCATAAATAGCGACGGTTATAGCGACGCCCGAGAGATTTTTTTTTTGGTGGCAGGGCATTCAACCCATCAACCATATTGTACTTGATTCACTTTTTAAAAAAAGTGCAAGGGTAGATAATAGACCCAAAATAGTCACCCACAAGACGCATTGTTTGCAAAATTGACAATTGTACACATCATAGGCAAAATGAATTGATTGGCAAATGTAATAATGACAATTGTACAACATCATAGGCATAAAGAATTGATTGGCAAAAGGAACTGCGGTGACAAATGTAATAATATACATGGTTCAAAAAGAAGTAAGCTATGAGAAACCCTAAACTAATTCTATCTAGCTACGGCTAAACTGACGTCGTCTAGTCAGACGTCTCATCGCGTCCAAGCGGCGTATCTGTCGGATTCTGCAAAAAAAGACAATAAGATAGCTTTCAGTAAGTATAAACATATAACGACATTTATAAAACAATACAAAAAATAAAAAAGAGTAAACCCTAATACTAACCATGCCGCCGCGAGAACTGAGAATGTCCATCAGGGCGTTTAAGCCCTTCTTGCCTGCGTACTCGCGCTCGTACGGTGTGGGATCACGTCCTGTCATCGACCACTGTCAAAACATACAAAGATTTCATTATGTTAGAATTAAAAAACTCATAAACCCTAAACTATCGAACATAAAGAGCAATGTGAAAACACTTACAAAATCGGCCTCAAATGATGCCCATCCACCGCTCCCCAAGTGGTGCGAGCTCCCTGCCTCTACTCGCGCTCTGGCTGCATCCTTTTGTTGCTTCCACTTGTCCGGATTCTCGCGCGCTGCTTTCTTCGCATTCTTCCAATCTTCTTTGGCCAGCCAATCTGGCCTGTTCCACCCATTCTTGATTGCTTTTTGCACTTCGGAACGCTTGTGTTTGCAGTATTCGCGCATTCGAATCTTCATCAGGTCTTCATTGAAGTGCTGATCCCGTGTTGGAACGGGAAACTCATCATGAAGTATACTGATGACTCTGTTTTTTAAATCACTTGGTACTTCACTCCATTTGTTTAGTATGTAGTGTCTAAACAGATGAGAGCAAAGACCACGCATGCGCGAGATCACCTTCTTGCCGTCATCATCCATGATGATGCCGCCGCTGAAGTCGATGGAGTAAGACAAGCCCTCTGGCCGGTGACGCGTGAACCTGGGTGTCCCGACAGGGGTCTCTAGCGGCGTGTCGATGGGGGTACGGACGTCAGGTGTCTCCACCGGCGTCTGGGCCCCGAAGCAAGGAGTGTCGAGAGGGGTGGCTCCTGGCGGAGTAGGTAGAGGTGTGTAGCTTCTAGGAACAGTCAGCCGTGCAAAACCTGGTGTAGATGGCGATGCTGTGGCTGGTGTGGGGGCGGGCAAAGAAGGGGAGGGTAAAGAGCCTTGTCGAACACGAGGCGGTGTGGAGGCATCGGTGGCGGAATCCCCACAACAACCGCCACCGCCACCACTAGAGCGCCGGTGTCTAGACGAGTGTGAAGCTCGTCTCGTCGACGCCGAAGCTTCGGAGCGCGCCGAATGCTCCGAAAGAGAGGGAGATGCGGATGGAGTAGGAACGCGCGATGATGCGCCAGAGCGATGACGCTCCACGTACCACTGTCTCTGCTGCGGTGACAAAGAAGAAAGAAACTCCTCATCATCCATACCTGCATTAAACACATGAATATTTAAACTTAATATTGAATGAATAGAGTAGACAATGACGCAAAGACCATTAAATACAATGACGTAATGACGCATATAAATACAATGACGCAATGAATCGAGTGATAGAAGAGGCAAGTCGAAAACTTAGAATTTTCAATCAAAAGATGTGAGCGCGAGTAGAAAAGAGCGTTATACACCATGGAAGGTACTTAGAGAGCCAGAGCTTTTACAACACGGAGCAAAATTGTTCAAATACAATATTTGTGGCTTTAAGAGATCTCTCTCTCATCCTCGCATAACTCAGCATAACTTCCTATATCTATATAGAGCTCTCCGTTTAAACACATATCCTCTATTTCATTTTGTAGCTCCTCTGCATGCACCCCATATAGAGTAGTAGCATCTTGATGCTCGTCTGGCACCACCGCAGCGGCTTCTGATTGAGCATCTTCTCTGATCTCCTCCATTGATGCCGTTGTGATTGGCACATGGTAGCCTTCATACGTCCTTGCACTACGAGGGGCTACCTCTATGACGTACCACCAGTTTGATGTAGACTTTGTAGGATGAAATATTACCTGCCAGAGCCACATAACTTACATGAGAGCTTTCAAGCACATAACTTGTAAAAGGGGGATGTTAACTATTTACATACTTACTTGTTCACAATGCTCGGGTAGTACGAAAGTGTCTCTTAGGTCAGTCCATTTCTTAGTAGAATCCACCTCAAGAAAACCAGACTCTCCTCTACGCACAGTAGCGTTGCGACCCTCCATGATTATCTTGAACCATTGCACGTCGAACAAGTCGACAAAAAAACCTCTGTAATCGATCCTCAAAATCTCTTGCAGCGTGCCGAAATAAGTGAGTTCCGTCACCACAGGATCTGCATCAGAGGAACGTCGTCGACTAGACTGTTCAAATTTTGCCATGATTCCACAATCTTGAGTAAAACGCTTTTTGTCGATTCGTTCCACCCTAAAATGTCGACCTTTACACCACGCTGCTGTGTATGACTTATACTACAACGAACAAAGATTATGAGTGGCCGTTCAAACGTTTAGAAATAAAGTCACTAGCTAGTCGTACATTGCAAACTTACCTTGGTCGCGCAACCCCGAGAGTACTCCCACTCTTCCTCAGTCACTTCGTCACCGCATTGTTGTGCGCTTTTCAATTGGTTGTGCAACCATCTTAAGCTCATGAAGGTTGGTAGGCTCTCCAGAATCGTTGGATAGTGCATCGGTGGTCGTCTTCCCCGTCTCCACTCAATTCGTGCCCTTTGTTGCTCTTGCTTTGCATCCTCATATTGTGAAATCCACTTTTGCATCACTGGATTGTGAAGCATGCAAAATCGGTTGATTTTAGCCTCTAGATCTTCCGTCATCTTCTTCTCAACACCGAGATTGCACATGACAATCCCAGATATGCGCTCATCATCTATGGTTCGCCATAGCGTGTGCCGGGATTTATCAAATCCGTCTAGCCACTCTCCAATGTACACTAGGGACTCTGATACCAACCAACCTTCTGCCATGCTACCCTCCGGACGTGCCTTTTGACGCACATATCCCTTAAGCATTTTCATGAAACGTTCTAAGAAGAACATCCATCTGGAATGAACTGTGCCAGCTATTTCCACCTCATCAACTATGTGAACAAGAAGATGCACCTGAATGGTTAGCATTGTAGTAGGAAAATGTTTCTCAAACATGCACACAAGCTCCGCAGCATTTAGTTTGGCGAATGGTATGGAGTCTACGTTGATCTCCTTTTGTGAGATCCATTGCACCAGCTTTGCAAGTTTGTAGATTGTGTTACGGATGTCGAGAGACAAACATCCCTCAATGGCAACCGGTAAAATAAACTGTAAAGTATGCGTAGCAATGATATTAAAGTCCACATTTTATGCAATGATATTAAAGTCCACTATGAATGTACCTGACACATTTTATGCCAATCGTGTGACTTCAAACCGGTAAGCTTTCCTTCTTTAGCAAAACACGTTCGGAGCGAGTGCATTACGCCAGTGGGGGTCTGCAAAGATCGAATGGTCTCTTTTACTTTGCGTTCTTGGGCTCCTGTGAAAATCCATGGTGCTTTGGGGAGTTTTATCGATCCATCAGACGCTGTTTGCGGCCAATATTGCTCCATACGATCCACATTTCTAAGGTCAACTCTGGCTCCCAAAGTATCTTTCTTGCCGGTCAGATGGTCCCATAGTAGATTACCCACATTCTTGAATATGTGCATTGGATCGAGCAAGTGATTGATCATGAGTCGGGGCCAGTATGGTAACTCGTACTGAGGCGGTCCGGGGCGGGCGACAAGAAGAGCAACCTCTAGACACCCTTCAAGGCTCCCGTGCTGCTCAATGGGGCTGGGGCACAACACAACACAAACCAAAATAACAAACCCACAGTCAAATCCCAACTACACAAGGGGCACCACCTAGTTTAACAGCGAACTAGGACGCAAAAGAGGAGAATCGTTAGAGCAACCCACAAACAAGCAAGGAATTTACACTAACCCTAACACCAATGGAACACTCTCACACACTAAAACACGAGAGAGAGAGAGAGAGAGAGAGAGAGAGAGAGAGAGAGAGAGAGAGAGAGAGAGAGAGAGAGAGAGAGAGAGAGTGCTCGGGCTGCTTTGAAATGTATCGGCAATGATCAAGCAAACACAACTATATATTTAAGAAAGAGAGAGACAGGGAGAGGGGTGCTTGTTGCATTAATACCTTCTTACAAATCTGTCATGACAAATCAAAGTGAGATTAGTATTTGTTCAACATAGCTTGCGTAAATTTCACCACAACACATCACAAAAAAAACCACCCCAATCACTGTCTTAAAGCCAGGGGAGTCCTCTCCACCCTGTCGCCCTCTTACAGTATGTGGGATTTATGGCTAGATTGATGACAACACCAGAGACAAGCTATCAAGAACTTAACAAAAAACACCAAGACACTTACGCATCATTGTTGTCCATTACTTCACGTTGGAAGGGAGACAAAGTATCCAAGCTTAGTCCAAAACCACCCTCCTTGATTCAGCAAATGTTGGGCTTACACTAGTAGGAGAAATGATAGATTTCCTACTCTCAATTGAATGATCACTCTCTCTCTTACAATGGCATAGAGTTCCCTTGCTAATCCCCTATTACAACACATGCACATGCATAAGACAATGAGCTTCCACTCAAGAGCTCCTTCTAGAGAGGTTGAGCTTGGCTTCTCAAGCTATAGCATAGTGCTCTTGCTTATGGCTCCCCCCTTTTGTGCTAGATACACCCTCCTTTTATAGCAATTTTGAAGGCTAGGGTTACTCCTCTAACCATGGTTGGGTTAGATTTTCAGCAATTTATCTAATTTCTTTTGCTTGGAATTATCAAGACGTTGGTGGGGAAAGAGAGAGGAGAGAAATGGAGGTGATAGGACTTTTCATAGTGGGTTAGTGTTAGTAGAGTTAGTATTAATTTACAAATGGAATTGGATATTTACAATGGGAGTATCCATGTAGGATACAAATAAGGAAGAAAAAATCTTAAGAGGTAAGAAAAGGTGGATTTCTTACAAGGTTGATGCTCCAAGTGTCTTGAGTAGGGCCGATTTTGACGCTTGTTGATGGTCCACTAGCTTTGACGGTACATTTTTTCTCCACTCTTGACCTTCCTTGAGAGACAAGGTAATTGAAGCTGAGTAATCAACCACCATGATGCTATCTTTTAAGAGAAGAGGCTGAATTTTGTGGTTTTTTTGATAGATATGGGTAATTTGGAGGAGGAAAAATGAGACTAGGTGGTCAATTTTGGAATGGAATTGTGTGTGGGAGGTATGAGTTCACCATGGTTTCTCTTATTCTTCAAGGTTGAGGAGAAGGTGAGTAGTGTGTAGAGAGGAGTGGTGAGAGAGATGGGGATGATGAGTGGAGAAGTGTGTGTGAAAGAGGAAAATGATAAAGTGGAAGAGAGAGTGTGGCTGCATAGCATGGGAAAACTGAGGTCCACTAAAAAAATCATAGCTCACAGCTCGTAGCTCAAAAAAATATGAAAAAATTTGAGGCAAAAGTTCAGCCCACGAGCTACAACTTTTGTTTGTATCACCTTTTCAAATTCGGAGAGCAAGTGAACTTTAAAAATTCAGCAAAACCGACCGTTTTTTTCCACTGCAAAGGTCCTTATGGGGTCCTTCTTTGGATGATTCTTTTGAATACCTCCAAGAGTGAGCCCTCCATAGTGCATGTATGCATGCCACCTACCCTTGACCTTATTTGGTAGGTCTATAATTGAAGATATTGTTGAGATTAGGATATAAGTGAATAGTACAACTAAGAAAATCAAATATTGAGGGGTCTAAAAAATATGTACATGTCAAATATAAATAATATAAGTGGAAAAAATATAAAGGGGTCAAAAGAAATCTCTCTCATTATGAGGCTACCATAAAAGATAAATATTTTTGGTGTTCTAATTTTTTAGAAAAAAAAAAAACAAAATAGATGTAGGAAGGGAAAAATCACAATAGTGAAAAAATATACACATAAATAAAACTAGTTTTTTTGGATTTTTGTTGGGGTGGAGTTACACCAAATATAAGAGAAGCTTACATGAAAATATTTCTATATGGAATAAAGAGTATGAAAAATGGTAAGAAAAATTGTGGTAACGGTGAGGCAATGTACAGAGCATAAATAACACACACCTAGGTAGAAATATTTAAATAAATATCAAGATAATTATGAAAAAATCTTTTATTTAGGCCCTATATACAAAGAAATATTTACATACGCATGGGCCATAATATACTTATTTTTTTTTATTTTTTTATTTTTGGCTCAACTAGCCCAATGACTAGCTAATTGAGGGTTTTTTAAGAAGATATGGGAAAAGTCCCGTGACTCACGCACACCTATGTACAGTCAAATGGTAGGGATAGCCACAGTGTTTAGGTGATTTTGGTAGGGTGAGGTAACTCACTGTGGCAATTACAAAGAGCCGAAAAACGGCTATCATTAGCCCTCCCCCTGGATGATGGTATATTCATGTACCATCATAGAGCATCTTTTCCAAAGAGAGTGCTTCAGAGTCCTTGATGAGTTCTTTATTGTTTGATTTTGGCTAGAGTTACACTCATGCTTCATGTAACAATACTTACAAGAGACAGTGGCCTTTTGGCAGATCTTTGGTAGATCCTTTGGTAGAAGGCGACTCAAATAGGGCTTCAAGCCATACCCGTTTACTTTCCTGGAGTGCTCTTTACCATTCAAGTCCATAAGCTGATAGTAACTTGAATTGAAAGCCTTCTTGACTATGTATGGCCCATGCCATCTTGTTTCAAATTTGGCATCAAAACGATTATCGAGTCGATTGTCATACCTTAGCACAAGATCTCCTTCATTGATGCCTTTGTCCTTCAGTTTCTTGTCAAGCTTCTCCTTTGTCTCTGTGGCTTTCCTCTTATAGCACTCGTATGCTGCTTCTCTTTTCCACTCAAGCTTAGCTAAGGTAAGAAGTCGATCCATCCATGCTTCTTGATCATCTTGTGCTGATTTGCCATGAAGTCGCATTGTTGGAATGTTGAGCTCGATAGGCTGCAAAGCCTCTTGACCATAGACCAAGTGAAATGGTGTGAACTCCGTGGCTTCCCTATATGTGGTTCGATATGCCCACAAGGCACCATCCAAGAAGTCATCCCATAATTTTGTCTTGTTTTGCACCATCTTTCTAATGATTCCTGCAATGACACCATTAGCCTTCTCCACCAAACCATTTGACTGTGGGTAGTAGGGTGTACTGTGACGATGTAGAATGTGAAGTACTTCACAGACTTCTGTGAGCAAGCCCTTCCTAAACCCTGGACCATTATCATAAACAATCTCTAAAGGTGTGCCAAATCTGCAACAAATGTGATTGTACACAAACTTGCTAACTGTCCTCTCATTCACTCTTGCCACACTTTGAGCTTCCACCCACCTAGTCATATAGTCTACAACCACTAGAATGTAGAGTTTACCATTTTTTGTCCTAGGTAGAGGACCCATGGCATCAATGCCCCACTTTTCAAAGGGTCCATTTGCAATCACTATTTGCCTCGGGCCATGCACCAACCTTCTATTTTCATTTATCTGACAATTGTGACAGCTTTTACACCAATGTTGAACATCCACATGCAAGCTTGGCCAAACATACCCCGCAAGCAAAATCTTCTTCACAGTTAATTCTTGGGCAAAATGACCACCACATGCTTCTTCGTGCAAACCTTTTAGAATGGCTGGAATTTCCTCAATAGTTGGTACTCTTCTGCTCACTTGATCCTTCCCTCTTTGATAGAGGGAGCCTTCTAGGAAGAGATACATGCTTGCCTTCTTCATGAGTCTCCTCTTCTGAGCTTTTGTGAAGTCTGGTGGAAACTCACCCTCCAAAATGTAGCCAATGATGGGAGCCAATGACTCCAATCCCTGGTACCTCGGTTGCTTCACAGCAGCCGCCACCATGATGACCTGCACTTCTTTATTTACACATGCAACGGCTTGTTGTGCAAGTAAATCAGCATCTTCATTTTGTTTCCTAGGAATATGATATAATTGCACCTCCTCAAATTGATTAAATAGCCTACGAATGGCATGAACTTTTGTCCTTAAGCTTTCATTCTTGCATGCCCAAATGCCTAAAATCTGTTTAACAATGAGAAGTGCATCTCCTTTTACCATGAGATGTTGTATCCCTTGGCCAATGCACATCTTCAAACCATGAAGTAGAGTGTCATATTCTGCTTCATTGTTGCTAGCTGAACTTGGTAGATTGAATTTCTCTTTCATGACCACCTCTCCACTTGGGTTGAGCAACACTAGCCCTCCCCTTGCTTTTCTTGTGGCTCGACGAAAAGCTCCATCAAAGAACAAGGTAAAAGCATTAGGAATACTTTTTGGTGGTGGCAATGGTAGGGTCTTTACTTCAGGCACCTTAATCTCCTTTTCGTGCACCCTATAAGTGAGAATCCCTGCCAATTGTGCACGCACACTATCTTCTACCTTGAAAGAGTATTGAAACTCTTGCAACTCCATAATCCACTTTGAGATCCTAGTACTAAGATTCATTTGAGATGACACCCAAAGGAACAAATTTTCTGCAGTGAGAATTACAAAAGGTTTTGGTAGCAGGTAGGATCTAAACTTTCTCACCGCAAACATGAGAGAAAGCATCATGAGTTCTGCTTCTGTGTAGTCTCTCTCCAAAGCATTCATGACCCTACTAGCAAAGTAGATGGGTCGCATCCTTGTACTGTGGGGATCTTGTTGTAGCAACACAGCACCAATTGTTTCTTTCCCAGCACTAGAGCTAACAAAGAATGTGTACTCCCAACAAGGAGGCATAAGTGTTGGTAGCTCTGACAAAATGACTTTAATGTTACAAAAGTACTCTTCAAGCTCATCAGACCATGCAAATTCTACTTGTTGTGTCAACTTTTGCAAAGGGTGAAGTAACTCCGAGGCTAAGTGAATGAAGCGTGACATATACTTCACCTTTTGAATGAATGAGATGACCTCCTTAAGACTCTTGGGTGATGGTAGCTCAATAAGAGCCTTTGCCTTCGAAGGATCCACTTCAATGCCTTTGTAAGAAACTTTATGACCAAGCAAGATTACTTCATCCTCACCTATATGGCACTTGTCGGGGTTGAGTTGACCTCCCATGTCGTAGAGCTTCTTTAAACCTTCTTCTACCCTTTGTAGATGCGATGATTTTGAGCTATAAATACAGAAATCATCAATGAACACCCTAATTGACTTTCCAAAGAATGCTTGAAACACCATATTCATGAAACGTTGGAATGTTGCAGGAGCATTTGTCAGACCAAATGGCATGACTCTAAAAGCATAACAACCCCAAGGAGTGATAAAGGTTGTTTTCAATTGATCCTCCAGTGCAATCCCTATTTGAAAGTAACCTGAGTAACCATCGCACACAGTGTACTTCTCATGACCAGCTACCTCATTTAGTATCTCATCCTGGAATGGGAGGGGAAAGTGATCTCTCTTTGTTGCCTCATTGAGGGGACGGTAATCCACACACACCCTCCACTTGCCGTTCTTCTTAGGAGTGACAACAACAGGAGAGACCCACTCTGAATTCTCCACTGGATAAATGAACCCTGCTGCTAGAAGCTTTCTTACCTCCTTGAGTAAAGCCTGCTCCTTGATGACTCCTAGCCTTCGTAGCTTCTGAGCCTTAGGTGTGACCTCTGGCTTCAATTCAATTTTTTGTTGAACAGCATCTACTCCACACACATCGGTGTAGTCTTTAGCAAAAAGCCTAGGAAACTTCCTTAGCACACATTTGAACTCCTCTCTTTCATCCTTTGTAAGTGTTGTTGATAGCATACCTTCCAGCATCCCTTCATCTTGAACACCTTCGTTCTCTTGAGGACCTACCTCCTCCAAGCCTTGACAAGAGGTCTCTTGGTTTCTTGGCTTAAACCTTACCCCCATGACTTCGATGGAAGACTCCTCTTCAGTAATGCTGCCGCTACTTTCTTCTTCTGAAGTGCTATCGGTCCAACCTTCTTCCGTCTCACTTTGAGATGATTCTTCATGGAGCTCCTCTTGGCGTTGCTCCTTCATGTCAAAGACAACCTTCTTATGATTGTCATTCCTGCAAATTAATTTCCCACTCTCCCAATCCTGCAAAGCTCGCATTTTCATTAGCCATGGTCTTCCTAGGATAAATGGATAACCACTTCCCTTGGTCGACATAACATAAAAATCCACCACTTTCTTAATGCCAAAGGCCTCTACAGAGACATTTTTACAAATGCCTACACACCTAGCCTTGCTATTGTTTGCCATCTTGACTTTGATTTCAGGTGTCTCCTGGATGTGCATGCCTAGTCTTTGCATGAGTCCCTTTGTCATGATGCAAATTTGTGCACCCCCATCCACTAGACCTTTCCTAACCAATCTTCCTTTGATGTAACAGTCTAGCACCGGTGTAATGTCCTCATTCATTTTAGCTTGTGCAATTTTTACAACAAGCACACTCTCTTTTACCTTTCTCCTAGTGCTAACTGCCCTTGTTAAATCCCTCCTAACTTGTGGACATAATGCAAGAAATTGAGGCCATGAAATATCAGGACCCTTACCTCTCATGTCTTCCAACAAGTTGTACGGAGCCATACCATGTCCAAGAGGGAAGTCTTGGAGGTTGATACGACTTCGAGTCCTCTTGGTTTCCTTGGTTTCCTTTGCCTTCTTGCCTTGTCCATGGTCACTCTGTGATGTGACTCCTTCTTTCTCTTTACCTTTTCCTCGGCCACGCTTAATTCCATTGGCTTCCATGTCAACCTCATTTGAATTTGTCACCTCTACCACATGCACATTTGGATCTGGCAAAGGTGGAACTCCTTCTACCCCTTGTGGAGGTGGTCTTGGTCCATTTGGCCTTTGTAGAAGCCTTGGTTGTTGACCAGTTCCTTCACCTGCATTCATCACTGGGTAATTCAAGTTAGATCTCCCTGGCTCCCCACGGGGCCAAGGACAATTATACATCCCATGTCCAGACTCTCCGCAATTCCAACATTACAAGACTCTCCTAGGTCGTGGATCTCGCGCTTCAGACTTCTTTACTTGTCCCTTTGGACCTACAGCTTGTGCAAGGTGAATTGACAGGCTGCTTAAAGATTCATTTAACTTCTCAATTACTTCCGCCGTTACCTCAGGAAGCTCCCTTGATGTTGATGCTTGTGACTTACCTTTGGGTCTAAGACCTTCTATTGGAACCTCTCCCCTTAAGCACTTGAGTTTCCTATACTTCTCAGCAGCCCTAGTTTCAGCTGCATCAAAAGTAGCAGGTGCACCCACCTCAACTTTTACCTTAAGGTCAGGAAAGAGTCCGGCTATGAACCTCTCCTTCTTTAAAAATTCTGCACCATCACCAGGGTTAGCAACATTTCGTATCCATAGAGCCCAAAGACGTAGAAACTCTTGCTTGTACAAGTAGTAGTCATCTAAGTCTTTTTGCTTATGAGAAACAATGTCTTGCCATAGTTTTTGAGTGTTTTGGGGATCAAAGAAGTATCTCTTAAAACGATTCAAAACTTCTGTGTAATTCCCCTTAACTTCCTCAGGCAAAGAGTCAAACCAAGTACTAGCATCTTTCCTAAGGACCACCTCAAACATTTCTACACGTTCTTGATTGGTTACTATCCTCTTGATACGGCAAGACATCTTGAAATTTGCTAAAAATAATTCTGCATCCTCTCCAGGCTCTCCAAAGAAAAGAGGATATCCAGACATTTGGCGTTGGCTCTCCATTATTATGAAAGATTACAACACGAGTTACAATAAGGGATACAATAGAGATTTAGAACCACTCGCCTGCAAATGAAGAAGTGAGAAAATACCACTCTAGGTTTTCTTCTTCAGCTATCCAAGCTTCAATAAGGTCTCGATTTGTTTGATCAAAACAAAAGGGTAGACTATTGATGAGCTCTAAGAAGGGTTGAAATTCTTCAAAGCTAAGGCGATAAACAGAAATCTCTAGAACTTCATTTTCTGGATCCAAAAGAGCAACCACGTACCAAGTGATAAATTGCACTTGCTCTACAATTCCCAATGCACAAGCGGTTTGTATAAAAACTAGATCTTCACGCTCGTCGAAGGCCGTGAGAAAGTAGCAATTGACTAGGAGCTCCTTTCCTTCGAGTTCCACACAGTCGGAGTGAGGCAACCTTCTCACAATTTCATAAAGAACATCCTCATCAAGTCCAATCAAGTTTGCAAGATTTAAAGACTCCACTTGTGCTACAAAATTCCTGGACAAAAACTCCTTAGGATTATGGTTAAATCATTCAAAAGCATAAAGAGATTTACAATGTCTCTATGAACAAAGTGTCATAGAAAGTAGAGAAGGATGAGAATTTATACAAATTTGCAATCTTCTCTATGCTCTCTTTATTAAGACAAGCTCTGAATAGCTCCCTATCTCCTTTGTTGAAAGCGAAAGGAAGACTATTAATAAGATGCAAATGAGGGAAAAATTCACCAAATGTGAGTCTATGAAGCATGAACTCTGGCCGCAAGTTTCCTGAAGAGTCTTCCTCAATGGTGAAATGCACTCGCCAAACGCCAAATTTCACTCTATTTACCAATCTTAGGGCACACACTAGTTGGATGAATGCGCGGTCTTCCTTAGTGCCCAACAACAAGAGGAAAATGGAATCCACGCGTAGGACCTTCCGTCTTAACTTCACCACCCTCTTGTTATGAGGGAGACGCCTTACTACTTGCTCCTGCAACTCAATTGGTAATAGAGCTAGATCTTTAAGGATTGAACTTTCACTGCACACACATTCCCAGTTAGAACAAATGATCGTTTTTTTGTTTCTTCTAACAACTTGGACAAAGAAAAAACAAACATACACACTATTTTGCCGGGCTACACTTCATTTTAAAATAAAATGAACACATGTACATCAAAAGAAGTGTGGTAGTTGATGAGAGGTAGAATGACAGGGTTTGGTGATGCAAGAATTTCTCCTGCTCTTTGGGCACCAAACATGAACACCATTCGTTGTTGAAAATGGATCTTTCTACTAATTGCAACGTTTATTCTAATGTGTGGAGTAAAATGAAAGGGAAAAACCTCTATTCCTGGGCCATTATCCATGGCCTATGCATGTCCTAATGCTTAAAACAAAACAAAAATATAGACGTCCAAACTAAGGTCGTACCTAATGAGAGGCAAAATAAAAGGATTTATTGAAGCGTTTATCTCGGCCAACCTAAGAGGACCTAAAATTCTACGAATGATACGTTGAAATTGCAACTTAGTACTAACAATTATGTGTACCTTTTGCCTTGCAATGGGAATGAAGGGATCATACAAATCTTCGTGATTCATGCAAACTACTTGACTATGCTAAAGGTTGATTCTACACAAAAATACACAAGCCGTCCTCCGTGGGGGCACCAATTTGAGGCGGTCCGGGGCGGGCGACAAGAAGAGCAACCTCTAGACACCCTTCAAGGCTCCCGTGCTGCTCAATGGGGCTGGGGCACAACACAACACAAACCAAAATAACAAACCCACAGCCAAATCCCAACTACACAAGGGGCACCACTTAGTTTAACAGCGAACTAGGACGCAAAAGAGGAGAATCGTTAGAGCAACCCACAAACAAGCAAGGAATTTACACTAACCCTAACACCAATGGAACACTCTCACACACTAAAACACGAGAGAGAGAGAGAGAGAGAGAGAGAGAGAGAGAGAGAGAGAGAGAGAGAGAGAGAGAGAGAGAGATAGTGCCCGGGCTGCTTTGAAATGTATCGGCAATGATCAAGCAAACACAACTATATATTAAAGAAAGAGAGAGACAAGGAGAGGGGTGCTTGTTGCATTAATACCTTCTTACAAATCTGTCATGACAAATCAAAGTGAGATTAGTATTTGTTCAACATAGCTTGCGTAAATTTCACCACAACACATCACAAAAAAAACCACCCCAATCACTGTCTTAAAGCCAGGGGAGTCCTCTCCACCCTGTCGCCCTCTTACAGTATGTGGGATTTATGGCTAGATTGATGACAACACCAGAGACAAGCTATCAAGAACTTAACAAAAAACACCAAGACACTTACGCATCATTGTTGTCCATTACTTCACGTTGGAAGGGCGACAAAGTATCCAAGCTTAGTCCAAAACCACCCTCCTTGATTCAGCAAATGTTGGGCTTACACTAGTAGGAGAAATGATAGATTTCCTATTCTCAATTGAATGATCACTCTCTCTCTTACAATGGCATAGAGTTCCCTTGCTAATCCCCTATTACAACACATGCACATGCATAAGACAATGAGCTTCCACTCAAGAGCTCCTTCTAGAGAGGTTGAGCTTGGCTTCTCAAGCTATAGCATAGTGCTCTTGCTTATGGCTCCCCCCTTTTGTGCTAGCTACACCCTCCTTTTATAGCAATTTTGAAGGCAAGGGTTACTCCTTTAACCATGGTTGGGTTAGATTTTCAGCAATTTATCTAATTTCTTTTGCTTGGAATTATTAAGAAGTTGGTGGGAAAAGAGAGAGGAGAGAAATGGAGGTGATAGGACTTTTCATAGTGGGTTAGTGTTAGTAGAGTTAGTATTAATTTACAAATGGAATTGGATATTTACAATGGGAGTATCCATGTAGGATACAAATAAGGAAGAAAAAATCTTAAGAGGTAAGAAAAGGTGGATTTCTTACAAGGTTGATGCTCCAAGTGTCTTGAGTAGGGCCGATTTTGACGCTTGTTGACGGTCCACTAGCTTTGACGGTATATTTTTTCTCCACTCTTGACTTTCCTTGAGAGACAAGGTAATTGAAGCTGAGTAATCAACCACCATGATGCTATCTTTTAAGAGAAGAGGCTGAATTTTGTGGTTTTTTTGATAGATATGGGTAATTTGGAGGAGGAAAAATGAGACTAGGTGGTCAATTTTGGAATGGAATTGTGTGTGGGAGGTATGAGTTCACCATGGTTTCTCTTATTCTTCAAGGTTGAGGAGAAGGTGAGTAGTGTGCAGAGAGGAGTGGTGAGAGAGATGGGGATGATGAGTGGAGAAGTGTGTGTGAAAGAGGAAAATGATAAAGTGGAAGAGAGAGTGTGGCTACATAGCATGGGAAAACTGAGGTCCACTAAAAAAATCATAGCTCACAGCTCGTAGCTCAAAAAAATATGAAAAAATTTGAGGCAAAAGTTCAGCCCACGAGCTACAACTTTTTTTTGTATCACCTTTTCAAATTCGGAGAGCAAGTGAACTTTAAAAATTCAGCAAAACCGACCGTTTTTTTCCACTGCAAAGGTCCTTGTGGGGTCCTTCTTTGGATGATTCTTTTGAATACCTCCAAGAGTGAGCCCTCCATAGTGCATGTATGCATGCCACCTACCCTTGACCTTATTTGGTAGGTCTATAATTGAAGATATTGTTGAGATTAGGATATAAGTGAATAGTACAACTAAGAAAATCAAATATTGAGGGGTCTAAAAAATATGTACATGTCAAATATAAATAATATAAGTGGAAAAAATATAAAGGGGTCAAAAGAAATCTCTCTCATTATGAGGCTACCATAAAAGATAAATATTTTTGGTGTTCTAATTTTTTAGAAAAAAAAAAAACAAAATAGATGTAGGAAGGGAAAAATCACAATAGTGAAAAAATATACACATAAATAAAACTAGTTTTTTTGGATTTTTGTTGGGGTGGAGTTACACCAAATATAAGAGAAGCTTACATGAAAATATTTCTATATGGAATAAAGAGTATGAAAAATGGTAAGAAAAATTGTGGTAAGGGTGAGGCAATGTACAGAGCATAAATAACACACACCTAGGTAGAAATATTTAAATAAATATCAAAATAATTATGAAAAAATCTTTTATTTAGGCCCTATATACAAAGAAATATTTACATACGCATGGGCCATAATATACTTATTTTTTTATTTTTGGCTCAACTAGCCCAATGACTAGCTAATTGAGGGTTTTTTAAGAAGATATGGGAAAAGTCTCGTGACTCACGCACGCCTATGTACAATGAAATGGTAGGGATAGCCACAGTGTTTGGGTGATTTTGGTAGGGTGAGGTAACTCACTGTGGCAATTACAAAGAGCCGAAAAATGGCTATCAGTACCATAGAGATAGTCTCTTCATCCCTGGAGGCAATCCGTCATCGCACATCTCCTTCTGCTCTAACCATGCTTGTGCAGACATCCTTGGTGGCTCTCTTCCCAAAAAGCCGTCGCGTAACACATGATTCTCTGGAAGATACGCTTGATGACCTTCGTAGATTTGCTTCTTCAGTGAGGGTGCCCTACGTGCATTCAGTCTAGGTCCACATGTGACACATGCTCTGTATCCGCTTGTTTGAAGCCCTGCATGTATACACATGATAATAGATCAACTATGGGAGAAAACAAGATTTACAGTGTCTGAGTGAGGAGTGTCAATAGATCACCTGAGCATTCTGTTAGCCTAGGATAGTCATGCATGGTCCACATTAGAATGCCTCTGATCAAAGCATTCCATCGTCCTGTGTGTCGGCTCATATCCACCACCTCTATGCCAATCCACAATTGTTGTAGCTCTTCCAATAGTGGACGAAGATACACATCCATATTCCCCACTTTATATTGCCCTGGCACAGTCAAGCTTAGCCATAGGTGCCCCTTCTTCGTAGTCAACCACGGGGGAATGTTGTAGTTGACGATGACAAAGGGCCATACACTGTAAGATGTTGATCTTTGACCAAATGGATTTACGCCATCCATAGCCAGGCCTAAGCGCAAATTTCGAGCTTCCCTGGCAAAATCCGACCATGTTCCATCTATATGTTTCCACGCTACGCAATCTGCAGGAATTCGTAGCACACCATCCGAAGATTTATTCTCCTCATGCCATGATGCTAGGGCAGCCATGGACTTACATTCAAAGAAATGCTTGATGCGAGGAAGCAGAGGGAAATGTCACAAAACCTTTTGTGGAATTTTTGTCCCGTGGAGATCTACTCGATATCTTTCGGAATCACATTTCGGACACTTCTCCATGTCTATGTATTCCCCTCTGAAAAGAATGCAATCATTAGGACAAGCGTGGATAGAATTGTAATCCATCCCCAAGTTTCGCAAAATCTTTCTTGCTTCATCTCGGGAATCTGGCATCACATTGTCAGCTGGTAGTATGTGCTCTTTCAGCAATCTACACAACATAAAAATATGATACAGTCATGTAAAAATCTATCAGATCATTATACATTTAGAGTTTTATTAAAGTAAACTAATTGTAATAGATCACCTGAAAAGCGCTGTGACGCTAGTGTCACTCCATCCAAACTTTGCCTGCATGTTGAGAAGAACCACGAGTGCTTTCAATCTAGACATACGTGCTCCATTATACAATGGCATATCGGCTTCACTTTTCATATCATCATAGATAAGCCTTTCTGAATCCATGATCGTCTCGATCATTTCATCAATCTCGGGCTCAAACATTGCCTCGTTGGGAATGTGCTCTGCATGATCATCCCTCGAGCTGTCAGAGGCTACATCTTGTGGCCTCACAAATGCTGCTTGACCAAAGCGCTTGCGAACACGTCTATTGGGTTGCAAGATTGCTGCTTGTTGGCCAGCGTCAGAGTCCGACGAGTTATAATTGGCAACAACTCGATCTATAATAGATGGATCGAACTCGCCAAATTCGTGAACGTGCTGCAAAGAAACACGTCTTGTCCGTCGCACAACATGCTTGCATTGATTACAAGGACATAAGACCCTCGTTGAGAGATAGGTGTTTCGGTTGGACGGTCCCACATCCTCGTCACTACTCATAATGAGGATAAAAAACTTATAACCTGGACAACAAATTTAATATTCTATTGGCATTCTTCGTCTTATCTCTCTCTCTCTCTCTCTCTCTCTCTCTCTCTCTCTTTACCTCACATTCTCTAGTCATGTCCAATCCCCGCACACCTCGGTCTAGAGGTGCACGGAGATCAGAACCACCGGGTTATAATCTCGTCTTTATTGGTCAATACCTATATTTGTGGGTACAAGAAATCTACACACCCACGTCTACATGATACTGCATGTAGTGGACAAAACCCCTTTGCCTCTTCTCTAGCTGTAGCACTTCACAACATCTTAACATCTTTTCACAGTAGATCTTTTCACTGTTCGTCTAACCCTAAACCCTAAACCGTAAGTAATTCTTGCGTGGACTCGATCTAACGTAAATAAGCGTAAATCTAAATAAACGTAAATCTAACTAAAAATAAACCTAAATCTAATTTAACGTAAGTCTACATCTAACCTAATCTTTAACGTCTTTTGGGATAGTTTCCTACGACGTTAAAACTCTTTTCTTCTTGTGTGTGTGTGTGTGTGTGTGTGTGGGTAAACCTAAATAAACCTAAGTCTAATCTAATATAACATAAATCTAAATCTAACGTAAATTATGTTATATTAAAAACAAAGAACTAAACTAACAGGGATTATAAGAACCTTAAAACTGATTTAACACATAATTTTTCACATAACTCGGCAAGAGTTGGCATTCTCATCACTAAAGATGTGAGAGTTAACTTCCGGCGGTGACGCTGCCTCATCTCCATCCACATTTGACGACATCAATTGGCCCTTTAGACCGTTCTTGCTCTTGTTACTAACTTTTGAAGTTGCTGTTGAATGACTAGAGGTTGTCTAGATGGTCATTGTGTCGGGGATGTAGTGACTCTTGCCACCCTGAAGATCCACCTTCTTCCCTATCTTCTGAAGACATTTCACCAGTACTTTTGGATCGACGGAGCCCACCATGAGTGAAGGCAACAATACCCTATATTCCATTGAGGGCTTTCTTCACCCGCTTCATGCAGGCATCGCAGTCTATGGAGACCTAAATCTAATCTAATATAACGTAAATCTAAATCTAGCGTAAATAAACGTAAATCTAGTTAAAAATAAACATAAATCTAATTTAATGTAAGTCTACATATAACCTAATCTTTAACGTCTTTTAAGATAGTTTCCTACGACGTTATAACTCTCTTCTTCTTGTGTGTGTGCGCGTGTGTGGATGTGTGTGCCAATAAAAAGAGATAAATGGTATAACCTTTCTATCACCCATGCCAAGTATGATAGATTGATTATGCCATTTCCCTCTTGAATAATAGGTCTTGAGTTCAACTCCTCGTTGGCTAGATCTTTAGGTCTTTTAATTTTAATTAGTTTCCTACGACGTTAAATTAGTTTCTCTCTCTTTCTCTCTCAATGTGTGTGCGTTTTTTTGGATCGTATGCATGTTTTCTCTCTCTTTTCCTCTCTCAATGTGTGCGTTTTTTGTTTATGCATGTTCTCTCTCTCTTTTCCTCTCTCAATGCGTGCGTTTTTTGTTTATGCATGCTCTCTCTCTCTTTTCCTCTCTCAATGTGTGTGTGCATTCTTTGTTTATGTATGTGTGTGTGCGTTTTAGTTTATGTTTGTACTCTCTCTCTCTCTCTCTCTCTCTCTCTCTCTCTCTTTCAAAAACACTATGTGTGTGTGTGTATGTGTGTGTGTGAGAGAGAGAGAGAGGGAGAGAGAAAGAGGGGAAGGGAACATGAGAATGAGGAGAGGGAAGGAGCATACCTAGCTCTCCTTCCTCTCCTCGTGTGTGTGTGGAGAAGAAAAAGAGAGAGAGAGAGAGAGAGAGAGAGAGAGGGAGAGCGTTACCTGCTCCTTGCTTGAGGGCGCCGAAAAACTCAGATCTGAGATCTGAGTTTTTGGGCGCGCTCGGTTATTTTTTTAGCCCAACCGGCGTCGCTATGAGGGTCGCTATGAGCGTCGCAAATTAACAAAGAAATTTGCGACGCTCATAGCGACGCCGGGAATTTTTGTTTTGAGCGTCGCTGTGTGAGCGTCGCTAATATGAATAGCCTCTTGTAGTGGGAGACGTGTCAGACCATCTGATTTTTAAAAATGGGTCAAAAAATACAGTGGATCTTGGGATCCATGTGACCACTTAGCAAGCTTTAAACAAGTGCTAAAAGAAAAACGCATACTTGATTTTCATACTCAGCTCCAGGGATTTGGAATGACAATAGAAGAAAAAGCATTGACATGGTTCCAAAACATTCCACCAAGGTCAATCATGGACTTAAATACATTAGCTCATAGATTTGTAGTTGCATGTTCCAAAACGAGGATCAAACATAATACTGTAGCCCAATTAAACAGAAACAAGGTGAGTCTGTTAGGATTGTGCAACTAGAATGAAACAATACATGTGACCACTTAGCAAGCTTTAAACAAGTGCTAAGAGAAAAACACATACTTGATTTCCATACTCAGCTCCAGGGATTTGGAATGACAATAGAAGAAAAAGCATTGACATGGTTCCAAAACATTCCACCAAGGTCAATCATGGACTTAAATACATTAGCTCACGGATTTGTAGCTGCATGTTCCAAAACGAGGATCAAACATAATACTGTAGCCCAATTAAACAGAAACAAGGTGATTCTGTTAGGATTGTGCAACTAGAATGAAACAATACACTTCAAGATGCCCAAAACTAGAAATACATGTAGAAGAAAGAATAGTATCATTGTTTCTAGAGGGAGTGCTAAACAAAGAACTTCATGTAATATTGTATAGCAAGAAACATATGACCCTAGAAGAGTGTGTGTCAGATGCTATCGACTTAGGAGACAATTGTGATATTTTCAATGAAGAAGATATCCCTAAGGATAATTTAAGTGAAAAAACAACATCCACCAAACCAGCACAAGTGGGAATTGCTGCTGCAACACCGCTTATAGTCATAAAAGACATGCTTAAAAGGATGAATGACATGCTTAAAAGGATGAATGAAATGATGAATAACATGCAAGAAGCACCTATGAGGAGACCAAGGCAAGGGATACCTCAACAGGGACAACCAATTAGACCGTAGAAATGGTGTGAAATCAAGGGTAAATAGACAAGCCATGAAATCCATGAGTGCTATTATCGACTAAAGTATGATGGAAATGTTCAGTATGTGCCTATGAGGCCACAAGGACAACCCATGTATAAATATCAACCTAATATGGTCCCAGCTCAAAGACCACCTATGGGTATGGAAAGACCTCAACCCTTGTTGGGTCAACAACCTCCATATCCTGGACATAATGTAGTACCTCAAAGTACATGCATTCAAAGGGAGTCATAGATGAACAAGCACTAGTGCTTGTTACACCCTATTTTGAGCTTAGTCTCTCTACAATAATGGTATAAGGAGACTGGTATAATTTATATCCACTACCAATGGAAGAACTTGTGACTTATACTACACTAGAGCTTGCACCGATGTACTATGTAGCTAATCAAGGTATTAGACCTCCGATGGTAAGACCCATGATTAAGCCAAGAACAGGGAACTATCATAACTGTGATGCAGATGATCACTGGAAAATGAATGCCTAGAGCCTGACAAGAACATGAAGCCAGTTGAAGCTTTTTGTATACAATGTTGCAAAAAGGGAGGACACTTTCCTAAAGATTGTCAAAAAAATCGTTTAGACAAGGGTAAAACAGTAGTGAACGTAGTCCAAGTGATACCTAGTAGATCATCTGAGAGTGAACCTATTGTTCCAATCAAGGTAATCACAAGAGCCCAGGCTAAGAAAAAGAAACATAACTCTTTTGATGATTCGGAGAATGCTAAATTTTCCTCTCAAAAGACCAAGAGAAGCAGAAGCAAAAGGTATGAGATGAGAAAATAGAAACAAAGGGCTAAAATCAAGAAGAAAGCAAAGAAACTATTCCTAGAAAAAGTGAAAAGAACTGGAAGTGAAATCAAGGAAATCACAGTGAAATCTGGAGGATCAATTCTGGTAGATAAAATTTTTGAGCCAATCAATGCAGCCTTGGAAGCTTACCAAGAGAGATGTAAAGCAGAACAAAACATGGAAATCAAATGGAAAAACTATCCTTCTCCAGATATGGGAGCAGCTAAGCTTGAAGCTTATCAAAATTTGGCAAGAGATGTTGGAAAAACAAAAACCCAAGCTCGAGAGTATAGCAAAACCTGAGGAGCTTGTGGTAGGAACTAGTAAAGAGAAATTTAAAGTGGTGGTAGAACCCCACCTTGAAACTAAAGAGCCAAAACTCATAGTGTGTGACAATGAAGATGCATTAGATGGGATTCCGTTTGTAGAAGAAGACTGGCCAACACACTTATGGGAAAAAGTTGAAGAGATTAATGATGGGAGCCT